>NC_143488.1:75564539-75885095 GCF_027475165.1 Benincasa hispida | reverse complement strand
TTGTCCTAAAGTGAGTGGGTGTACAATACAATTAGTACAAAACAATAAACTAGGCACTAAGACCCAGTACAAAAATCTCCCATTTGCCCTAGTCCAGCCGCAGGTGGTCCCGTAGACTCATGCTCTGAAGGTGACCCTAAAAAACTGTAGCCGTCAAAGCCTTCGTAAATTGGTTAACAACGTTGTGCTATGAAGTGATCTTCGTGATTATCACGTCCCCTCAATACACTATATCGTGGATGAGATGATACTTCTGCTCTATATGTTTGTCGCGCTTGTGACTTTTGGGCTTCCTGGAGTTTACCACAACACTACAATTGTCACAATAGAGGATGATGGGTCTAGACATATCTGGAACAACTTCCAGATCTGTCAGAAACTTCCTGAGCCAAACAACCTCCTTAGTAGCTTCACAAGTTGTTACATACTCGGCTCCATCGTGGAGTCGGCGATGCACCCATTCTTAGTGCTTCGCCAATCTACAGCTCCTCCATTAAGAGTGAAAACTGACCCTGAAGTGGATTTTCGAGAATCTTTATCAGTCTGAAAATTAGAATCTATGAACCCAGTAAGGATCAAATCCTTAGTTCCATACACGAGCATGTAGTCCCTCGTTCTCCGAAGATACTTGAGGATGTTCTTGACTACGATCCAGTGACCCTGTCCTAGATTAGACATATACCTACTGACTATTCCCACAACATAGCAGATGTTTGGTCTAGTACAAAGCATTGCATACATCAAACTGCCAAGGACATATGCATATGGGACCCATCTCATTTCCTCAACCTCTTGAGGCATCTTATGACACATTTCCTTAGACAATGTAACTCCATGCCTAAAAGGCAGTAGGCCCCTTTTGGAGTTCTGCATCGAGTACTTGAGCAATATGGTGCATGTATATTTATTGTTTAGAAAAAAGACCAATTATTATAGAGCGTGTATATTTTTTATTTAGAAAAGTACCATGAAAAAATGATAAATGTCAATTTTAAATTTATGAAAAAAAAAAAATAAACCCCAATTTTAATTTTAAATTACAAAAAGGACGAATTCAATACAAAGTTCTAATAAAAATAAAAATTAGAAGGAAAAAATGCTAAAAACTGAGAACCAAATAGATAATAAACCGATCAAAATAAAACAAATCCAATTATTTTTGTTATTTATTGGGCATTGGTTTAGATCTCTTCTTTATAAAACCGATTGGTTTAGTGTAGTTCTTGGTTGGCCTTAAAATCGACAAAACCGAATTGACTATCACACATACTTGCAACCATAGTTCTAGATGTAGCTTTATTTGGTGTCATTGGTTTGTTTGAATGTTGAGAGAGAAATGAGAGATAGAATGATCCCACTGGACGTGTCAAACTTTTCGCACGAGATTCTGGAGAAATTTAATTATAAAAACTAGCCCTTAAAATTTAGGAAATTTTATCTTCAATCCAAACTATTCAACATTAGGTTTTTGTCCTTAAACATAAGATAGGATAGTGAATTCCTCAATGACATATACAAAATTTTTTATCTCAAATTCAAATTATTTCAGTTTGATCTTGATCTCAAGCTAAATTAAATTAAGATTAAGACCTCAAATTTATCTCCAATTAAAATTTGGGCATATTCCAAATTTATCCCAAAGTTCAAATCAAACTTAGACTTTTATACTCGAGCCAAATTAAAGTATAGATAAAATATTTAAATTTATCTCAAATTAAAATTTGACCATATTCTAAATTTAACTCTAAATCCAAATCATCCAAGTTTTAGCTTTTATCCTCAAGACAAATTAAATTGTGGATAAAATCTCAAATTAAAGCTTGTCCATATTCCAAATTTTATCTCATATTCAAATTATTCAAGTATAAGCTTTTAACCTCAAATAAAATTAAATTTTGGATGATATCGCAAATTTATCTCAATTAAAAATTTGGGCATAATCCAAATTTTATCTCAAAATGAAATTGAGAGAAACCCAAAATTCAAATCAAACTTATGTACCCAACTCATAGTTTGATTAATTTGGCACATCAAATAGAGTAAAAATCAAGAACATATAACTTGTATTTTGATTCAAACTTATCTTTTCGAAATTCATCCTCCCATACATGTGCATAAATCTAGAAAATGGGGCATTTTTCGAATGAAAAATTTTGGACTAATAAAAAATCGCCTTGTCATTTCTCAAATTAATTACAAAATTACAAATCATCAAATTGGGACTAATTAAAAACTTACATGTGCCCTAGATTAAAATTGAAGATATTAATCGGCAAATCCCGACGACGTCACGTATTTTCATCATGACCATTGGATTGAATAAAATTAATTCAGTCCAATTTGATATTATTATTTGGGTTAAAGTCAAAGTAGGCTCAAGAAAATGCTTAATTTGACCAAAATGTCAAATAAAGCCCAAGTCAAATTAGTTGGATCCAGGGGCCAGATCCATTGACCAACCAAACCCAAGCCCAAGCCCATAAATCCCACCTAACAACTCTATACATAGAGGAGTTCTCTTCATTTATAGGGGTAAAAAATTCTACGCTCTAGAGGGCTTCGAGAGAATTCCCTTAACAATCAGAATACTCCCTAGCCCTCTGAAGAATTCCTTCAACAATCAGAATATTCCCTAACTCCTAAAACTGACCACACTTGAAGACCGAAGACTTTTAGAGATACAAGCATTCTTCCAAGACTTCAACTCCAAGAACATCACACGCTCCGCTCTGCTTCCTCAAGTCAAATGTACGCGCATTCATCTAAGAGAGAATTAGAGGATCAAGTACTAGAAATCGAACCATATCTGCATCAAATCAACATCAATACAGGTTCAACTCCACAAAACACGTTTACATGTGTTTACATAGGCCAGACGTAGCATTTATTGGATATTGTGACTTCTTATTTCTCTAATTATTCATAGTAGTTCGAATGTTGGACACTAAGTGATAGAAGTTTATCATGGTATATCTTGGTTTATCATTGATAAACAATGATATTTTGCTATATTTGTATATAAGTTGGCTCATTTTCCTCTATTGAAAAATAACCCTTATATTTACACGTGTTTTTAAAATATGTAACCAATAAAAAAATATTTAATTTTAAAACAAAAAATAAAACAAAACATAATTATTTATATTTATGTAAAATCTTTTTTTGGTGTAGAAATTAAATATTCATAAAATATTATCAAATAAAGTACCTATAAAATTTTTTGAAGAAAATACTCCAAACAATTTTTTTGAATTATATTTCATTGGATAAATAATTACATCTTCCAAAAACTAAAAAACAAAAACAAAAGAAGAAAAAAGAAATTGGATAGATAGAGAATCTTAATAATTCTTTTTGTTTTATTTCAATAATGGAAGATCGAACCTCCAACTATATAAGTGGAAAATCGAATCTCCAAGTTCTAGATAGGAAGGTCATGTTAATTACTATTGAACTAACTTAACTTTAATAGTCTTAAGCCATAATTAATAATTACTTCTTGATATTTTATATATTTTAATCTTATATTATCAAAAGTTTGCTATGTACCATTGTTATCCCTGTAAGTCTCCCTCACTTCAAAATTCTATACTCTCTCAAAGTTGTCACCAGAGATTTTAGTTTGAAAGTTTTTTATATTCTTCTCACCCGAAAGAGTAAAATGTTTCTGTTTATGTTTTTCTTAGTGTGAATCTAACTTTGAGAGGTTTGAAAGAAAAAAAATCCATTTTTGTCTACATGTTTTACATTTTTTTTCTTTGTGATGAATGTTGTAGAGCAAAGAAGACTTTAAGTTGTACTAAATTTTGACATGTGTATATAATTGTGATTAAGATATATATTATCGATTAAGGGGAGAAATACTTAACATATATCATATATTGTTAATCTCTCTTTATATATAAACATATGTATGTACATACATATACACAAAGTATGATATTTTAACTTAGATGCAAATCTTTAATCATATTCCAACTTTATCATTTGAACCCATCATTATAGATGGTCCCTTTGATGAATAATTGAGTAAAGACTAAGTACTTGAAACATAAGCATCTTAAGTATGTATAACTTACATCTACTCATTTGGTTCATTCTTAATTCAAAGAAGAAATTTACAATCTAAGGATAAATAAACCCCTTTTTAATGGCTTTCATAATTGCAAGTGGGTGATAATTTGAAGGAAAAATATAAATTCTAGAGTGACATAAATTGTTTTTAAATGTTCACATGTAGTAGTTAGAAAAATATGGCATAACATGTCAAATTGGGAGTCTGTGGTTTGAATTCCTTAACCCTAATTATACTAAAAAATTGCATGAGATTCTCTGAAGTTACAATTTGACTTTATCTATTATTTTTTAAAAGAAACAAGTTCAACAAGTGAGATAGAATGTTTGAATATTTTGTTGACTGGAAAAAAATTGGCTAATTATATTCTGTCACGTCATCACAACGAAAGCCCAAGTTTATTGTAGAAATTATAAATTGGAGCAGGTCATGTAATTAAAATTGCTCGAGTCCAAGTACAGCCCAACTCAAGCCCATGACAGAATTTTGGGCCAAAAAAAGAATGGACCTAAGCCCAAAAGCATTTGGGTCTAAACCCATGTAAGGCTCATGAAAAACTCTATAAATAGAGGTCTTCCCCTTCATTTAAGAAAATTGTTGGAAGAATCGGAGATTGAGTTCTGGAGATGGGAGACTCATAAGATTGAAGTTCTGAAGAGTTGAAGATGGGGATCCCAAGCTTTAAAGTTTTTAAGATTGAAGCTCAAAAAGTTCTCAAGCTCCAAAATTTAATGCTCCTAAGTTCTCAAGCTCCAAAGTTTGAAGCTTTCAAGCTCTCAAACTTAAAGACTAGAAGATTGAAGCTCTAAAGGCTTATCCTAACGATCAACAAGCCAAGGTTGATTCAAGTTGATCAACAAGCCAGAGGTTGACCAAAGTTAATCAACAAACTAGCGCTCAATCCAAACCGATCAAGAAGCCAAAGGCTGATCCAAACAGATATAAAAAAGCTTAAAGATCGATCATACAAGAAGATCAACAAGCCTAAAGATTAAAGTTTATTTTTCAAGAGAAGGCATCAAAGGATTATGTATTAGAGATTGTACTCACTATAATGAAGAAATTAATACAAATACAAAGTTTGAATTCTATGAATTAAATTTCTCTGAAAATCTCGTGTGAACAGTTTAATTTATTCACACAAGGTCCCCGAGAAATGTGTTTTTCAAAGTTAAACTTGTGTTGATGTAGATTTAATGTGGATGTGGTTTGATCTCTAATACTTGATCTTTAAATTCCTTCTCGGTTGAATGCGTATGCTTGGTTTGAGGAAGCAAAACACGTGGATGTTCTAAAAATTGAAGTCTTAAAAGAATGTTTGTATCTCCAAAGGATTTCAGTCTTCAAGTATGGCCAGCTTCAAGAGTTAACGAGTATTCTGATTGGTGGGGGAATTCTCTTCAAGCCCTTTGGAGTGTAAATTTTTTTATCCCTATTTATAGAGTTCTCAGGTGGGTTTTGTGGGCTTAGGCTCGGTTGGTCCATGGACCTGGCCCCTGGTCCAACTAATTGGACTTGAACCTTATTTGACATTTGGGTCAAATTAAGCTTATTCTTGGGCCCATTTTGACTTTAGCTCAAATAATAATATCAAATTGGATTGAATTAATTTCATTTAATCCAACGATCATGATGATAACATGTGGCATCATCGCGATTTACCAATTTATATCTTCATTTTTAACTTAGTGTTGGGTTTTATGTCCTAAAACTCACAGTTCGTAAAATGATAAACATTTTCTATAATCAATAAACTTATTATTGATTTTATAAATTGTATATATGAAAGTCTAAATCCAATAAACTAAGACAGTCTAAATCCAATAAACTAAGACTCGTGACTATTACATGAGTACTTAAACTTTATGTAGAGACAAAGAGTGGATTAGGTTCGAGTAAATAGTCAAATTAATATATAGTATATGAATAAGGTTGAGTACCTTATTCTGGTAATATTATTGGATGCAGTCTATGTCACACCCCCTCCCAGATTATCCTTCTTAATCCAGAAGTGAATGTGACGACAGTAGTTACCAACCCTTTTGTGGCACTTACTGCCTAACTAACATCCTTAACCTACTTAGATCCCTGGAATACATATATAACATTCACCAAACTAATGAAACTTTAAAAAATAACCTTAGAACACTAGAGATCAACAACAACATACTTACATCATATTAACACATACAAAGTTCAGCGGTCCCAATATACTTTACTAGTCCCTAATATGAGCAACACATATGTACAGACATTTACAGAATAAACACCTAAAACTTCTCTCTAGAATTTGGACTTTTAATTGGAATCCTTGAGTGGCAAAGCAGGATGACAGCTAACCTATGGGGAGATGACCACTACCTGAGAAAAGAAAAACATTTGAAAGAATGAGCTACTCGCTCAGTGAGTGACTTAATAAAAACATAAATCTCATGCTTAAACTAAAAGCTAGAAAACATAAAACTGGAACTAAAACATGCCAAGCAAATGTGTACATAAAACTTTTAAAATCATTGTATCTAAAAACATAACTAAACTGATTCTTGGTTGAGAGAGAACCCTCGTGGTTCAATCTCAACGTCAGATATCATGTTTAAGAGAGAACCCTTTTTTTCGATCTTTCAAACATAAGCCTGGGCAGAGGTAAGAACCCTTTTGTTCAACAACTGAGAGAGAACCCTCGTGGTTCAATCTCCACATTGGATATCGTGTTCAAGAGAGAACCCTTTTGTTCAATCTCTCAAATATTAACCTAGCCTGGGGTGAGAACCCTTTTGTTCAACACCTTTTAGCCAATGCTAAGAAAGAACCCCCGTGGTTCAATTTTATTGTCGGGTATCATGTTTAAAAGAGAAACCTTTTGTTCGATCTCTCAAACATGCCTGGGCTGGGGTGAGAATCCTTTTGTTCAACATCTTACAGCCAATACTAGGAAAGAACCTATTTGTTCAATCCTACTGAACTGATTAACTGTCATACGTGCACGTAGAGCAAACTGGATCCTGATGTCAAGGATCATAACTGAGGCAGGGTACCACTGCTTATCACTTAACTGAATGAATTATTCCGATACTTTCTCTATGTACTTCAGCATTAGAATCATAACATAACTAAAACTAGGTAGTATAGCTTGGATACCTTCTCCTTGTACTTTAGTATTGAGCTGAAAATACCCGATAGGAAAACATTTTCATAAACATGCTTAATGAAAGCTTGATCTCATAAATCATAGTTTTCACAAGAACATCATTTGCTAATGCATGCTCAACAACATTAAGAGCACATATGCTTTAAAACATAATACA
Organism: Benincasa hispida; assembly: GCF_027475165.1. NCBI lineage: Eukaryota > Viridiplantae > Streptophyta > Magnoliopsida > Cucurbitales > Cucurbitaceae > Benincasa > Benincasa hispida. The sequence goes on along the minus strand of NC_143488.1, from coordinate 75,877,715 downwards.
AATACTTGTAACATAAACATGTCATAGAATCTTCTTTTAAAAACTACCATGGTTTTAACCATTATACCAAAGCATATTTCATAAACTCTATAACTAGCATGCGCTTATAAACTTTAGAGAAATGTGTTGCTTGGAACTTCTGGTAAAATAACCAACATAAAAGTAACTGTCAACAAAGCATGGATTATTAAAATGTTTATAAACCATTTATAAATCATTTATAGTCACTCACAACTCGTCGAGGCTCTTAAACAGTTTATATGCCTCTCCCAGCTCTTCTTGGCCTGAAAGGACATAATCCCCGGTTAGATTCCTTAGAATTCTCAACAAAATGCTTCAGGTAGCTCGCTTACTAATGAAACTTTCACCAACAAAACAACATTACCAATAAGATGATCATTATGAGCGAGATCACCCTCATGAGCGAGATTTACCACTTCTAGCGAGATTTATGACTTCTAGTTAGATTCAGCGCAAAACCAGTGAGATCTTCATCCTTAGCGAGATCCTCCTCTTCCTTAACTCACTCTCGCTCTTGCTCATTTTCTTATCTCGCTCTCGCTCTTGCTCATTTTCTTATCTCTCGCTCGCTCTCGCTCACTATGGTGAGCTGCTTGCTTATTCTTCCCAAGCAGCTACCTGCTTACGCACCGATTCCCTGTTTCAACTTCAAAAATTCATAACTCAAAATCCAGGATTCTTTTTAAGAAACTTCCTTCTACAGACTTTTAGAATTGATTAATTTCTTACCTTCAAAATATCAGCCGAAAATTTCTTGTAGTTTGTCCTGGAGCTTCCAATCTTCACGCTGGGCTTTGATTAATCCGAGAATCTGCCCCTTCTGCAAATTCTTCACTTTTTGCTATTCTCCATGTGATATCTTTCTCCAGAAAAACAACCTCAAAAACTAGATTCTCCCAGCTTTCGAACAGCACCGATCTCACTTAATTTGCTCAAGCCATTTTCCAAAATTGAGCTTCTGAAATTCCTCTCTCTTTTATACTTCCTTCTGCCTTCCCTGTTCAAGGGTCAAACTGCCACCTCATCCAATACTTAGTGCTTCCGGCCAATTCCCATTATTGAGTTTCTTCAATTAATTTTTTTTTCCTTCCCTTCCTTCATAACCCACGTTAGGCCTTCGCCTCATAATATAAATTTAGCGTGCATCGCATACTCCATCGTCTAATGCCCAACACCTATCATCTAGCGCCCAACGTCTATCGTCTAGCACCCAACGTCCATCGTCTAGTGCCCAAAGTCTATCGTCTAGCACACAACGTCCATCGTCTAGTGCCCAACGTCTATCGTCTAGCGCCCAACATCCATCATCTAGTGTCCAACGTCTATCGTCTAGCGCTCAACGACCATCATCTAGTGCCCAACATCTGTCGTCTAGTGCTCAACGTCCATCGTCTAGTGCCCAACATCTATCGTCTAGCGCTTTTTGTGTAGCTCATCATTTAGCACTGATGTTGATCGTGCAGTGCCAATGCCTCATCGTTTAGCGCTATCGTCCAAAGTATAGCGCTATCGTTTAGCGAGATCCTTCATATCGTCTAGCGCATCGTTCAGCTCTGCCCGATTACTACACGATCGCCTACCTCATCTTGTAGTACCGTTCACTTACTAGACGATCGCATACCCAATTGTATAGTGCCGCTCATCTGCCACGATCGTCCAGCGCCTTTGCTCGCACACACTTGAGGCTGCCGCAAGCCTTATCAACGCATCATGCCTTTCAACCCATGCCTTCATCCTTAGTACCAACGCATAGTTTATCCTTGCCTTCAATACCTAACCTCTATAAGCCTTTGTTGCTACACACGCATCCACACTTCTCCATTAACGCATGCCTACACTTTGCTTCCATACTTAACAAATTTTCACTTGTTATATTATCTAAAACTCACTCTTGACTAAGTATTTCTAACACTTGGAATTTTCTTCCTCCATCATCCTATCTTCTTTACCTCCTTTCATAATTTTACTTAACACGCTTGTTACTTATTTATGTAGAAAAAATGGAGTACGGGGTTTACAATCTACTCTGTAGTTGTTACAAAGAGTTGTAAAGTGCTACATACAATGTGATCCTAATTCGTACATGTTATGACATAAGGAGTGGGGGCGTCCTATGCAATGATTTTGCATAAGATCGAACCGAGAAATAAGTCACTCTTACTTTATTACACTATTTACTGTATAAGACTGACTATTTCACTTAAATGACCTAGGTAACTCGATCTTAATCCTGAGTTAACTATGAACTTCTGTTTATTCGGGATTATCCTTAAATTTGCATTGGTGAGAGTTGACTCAACAGCACCGGCTCAATAAGCCTCTCAATTCAGGGGTAAGACCTAATAGATAGCTGGGGACATAGGGTGTTCACGCCTACCCGATTTAGGGATAGAAGAAAGGTTGTTCTATCAAGCACTGAATCCAGGTCTTGAACAAGAGGCCCCACCCTCTCACTGGGCTGAGAGAGTTTAGTTTAGTGATTGGATCACAAACCAGTTGTTCATTAAAGGGTCAGGAACTTGAGGAATAAGACGTAATCTCGGGAGTAAAATAGATATTTGACCCAGCCGTTATTATGAACAACCTGTGAAGGGTCAACTTGCTAATTATGGTTAAATCATGTGGACATAATATATCTATAGTGAGGGGAGTACAACTATGGGCTTTAGTGGAGTAACCCATTAGTTAACGAATGGGGCTAATTTGATCTAATGAGTTTAGCCAATTAATCTCGGATCGTTGGAACCCATGATCTGTAGGTCCGCGAGGTCCCCTACTAGCTCGTAATTGGATTAGCTCTAGAGTAGTGTGATAAGTTAATTTGAAATGTTCAAATTAGAATTAAAGGGAATTAGTAATTATATGAGATATAATTACTTATTTAATTTGAGAATAAAACGGAATAAGAGAATTTATATTTAAATATGATTTAAATATATAAAGATGGATATGTGTAAAAATTAATTTAATATTTGATATTAAATTAATTAGTATTATTTAAAATTAATTTATGAAATTAATTTTATAAAATTAATAAAATTTTCAGTTTTAAAATCAAAATTGATTTAAATTGATTTTGATGGAAATTGAAAATTTTGTAAATGCACAAATGGAAAAACAAGTTTTTCCATTATCCATCTTCTACTTGTTCACACAAGATCCATCACCATTGCCTTTAATTACTCCAAGCATGAGTTGCAACTCATGCAGGTCTCTTCCTTGCATGATGGTCTGCAATATATTGAAGAGATTGGACATGCAATCAAGAGAATTTGAGCTGAAAATTCGTGGTTAAGAAAGTGTTCTTCAACAAGATTACTGCTGTGAGCAATTCTCCATAATCCTTTTATTCAAGCTTGTTTTGAGTCCTACAACTCAATCTAAAGCACCAAGAGAATAGTGGGAAAGATCTTGAGGTGGTCTGCAACAAGATTCGGAGAAGATTGCAACTGGAGATTGAGCTTTGAAGAAGTTCTACAAAGGTATGTCATGAACCTCACTTGTTTCTGCAAAAGCATGCTTTATATTTTGTCAAAGTTAACGAATTAGAGTGCTTAATGATCCTTGTTGCTTCCGTTGTTGCTTATATAATCCTCATTTAGGGCACATGCCACTTTTTAATTGGTCCCACTCTTGGTAACTTACATTTTCGAGTAGTATTTTTTATTTTTTTTTTGCAACTTCTCAGTTTTTTTTCCTTTTGTTCTTTTTGTCATTTCCTTGCAAGTATGTTATGGGCATGTTGGTGTGCCTTTTTTACAAACACCCATGTGTCAACTTAGGATGTGTCAAACTAATTCATTCTTTGTTGTGAAGTTGTTGCATCCTCATGTGCCAACTTAGGGTGGAACATATTAGCTCATCCTTTATTGTAAAATTGGCACATCAACTTAGGGTGGGACATACTAACCCATCCTTTGTTGTGAAGTTGTTGTATACCCATATGCCAACTTAGGGTGGGACACACTAGCCATAAAAGCTACTGCATCTCCAATTTAGGGTGGGACATACTAGCCCATCCTTTGTTATGAAGTTGTTGTATCCCCATGTGCCAACTTAGGAGGGGTCACATTAGCCCATCCTTTATTGTGAAGCTATTGCACCAACTCTGATGTACTAACTTAGGGTATGACATACTAGCCCATCCTTTATTGTGAAAATGGTTATATTGACGTCAATATGTCAGCCACTCGTAGATGTGTTGAACATATGTTGTAGATATGTTGTTGACATGGAACAGACACGTAATGTAGCAGACACGTTGCAGATATGTAGCAGACACGTTGCATATATGTAGCAGACACATCACAGATATGCAGCATACATGTTACAGATATGTACATCAACCCGTTGCACGCTACTTTTCAAGCGTCAATGCGTGCAATTCACAAACTTGGAGATGGAATAAGAAGTAGTGCAACTACCAACCTTAAAGATAGAGATAGAGAAGAAGTACAATCCTCAAACTTTGAGATAGAGAAGCAGCAATGCAACCCTCAAACTTGGAGATGGCGAAGCAACGATGTAAACATCAAACTTGGAAATGAAGAAGCAGCAATACAACCTTCAAACTTGGGAATGGAGAAGTAGCAATGTAACTGTCAAGCTTGGAGATGAAGTAGTAGTGCAAGCTTCGAACTTGGAGACAGAAAAGTAGTGCAACCCTCTAACTTAAGGATAAAGAAGCAACAACGCAACCATCAAACTTGGAGAAACAAAAATAACTTGGGAAAGGAGAAACAACAGTGCAACCGTTAAACTTAGAGATGAAGAAGCAGCAATGCAACCCTCATACTTGAAAATGGAGAAGCAATACTGCAAACCTCGAACTTGGAGATGGAAACACGACAACACAACCATCGAACATGAGAATGGAGAAACAATTAAAGATGAAATGGAGCTAGCTACACTAAACGTAGCCTTGAAGATGAGGTGGAGCTAGTTGCATAGGACTTAATTGAAGATGAGGAGGAGCTAGTTGTACCAGACTTAACATGTGGCAGAGCCAACTGCATCGGACTTGACCTTGTATATGTGGTGAACTCAGGAAAATTGAACTTAATCTTTCTGATATGTCAGAGTCAGATGGACTAGACTTGATCTCGCAGATGAGGCAGAACCATGCAGACTGGTCTTAATGAAGCAAAAATTTATCTTTTCACCAGCGCATCGAACTTGATTTTCCATCTTCTGCATCGGACTTGACTTTTCGTTTTCTGGATTAAGCTTGACTTTGCGACTTAAGCATGAAGATACCATTGCAAAGCCTCTAAACTTGAGCATGAAGATAGAGCATCGATGAATCCTTCAAACTTGAAGCATCAGCGAATCCTCCACATTTGAATTTGAAGAAGTATTGATGAATCTTTAACAATTGATTTTGACGATGTATCGTTGAAGCCTCCGATCTTGAGAAAGTGAAGTGAAGCGAGCCACACTAGATTTTGAGGATGGAATGCCATTTCAGATGAGCAAAACCCCAATGTTGAAGATAAAGTGATGCCTTAAACTTGAAGATGAAAGAGCAACAATGAAGCCTCTGAGCTTAAATTTGATGAAGCATTGACAAATCCTTCGAACTTGAATTTGGAAAAGCATCGACGAATCCTCCGATCCAGAATTTTAAGAAGCATCAACAAAACCTCTGAACTTTATTTTGAAAACCGTCTATAATTGAAGATGAAGTGTTAAACTTTGAACTTGAAGCAAGCAACGCCCAAAACTACTTCTTTATTTAAGTAAGCGGAAAGACGATTGAATTTTCCAATGAAGGCCTTATTGTATGCATTCAACATGTATAGTATTGTGAATATTATATGCGTCTTCAATTTGTTGTGCCACATCTTTACTAGGGATGAATGTCTTCAATTTGTTTTGTTCCCTTCAGTAAGGATGAACATCTTAAATTTTTGTGTTGCCTCTAATAGAGATGAACATCTTTAATTTAGAGTTGCACTCATTAGTGAGAATGAACAATGTCGATTTTGTATTGCCACATGCAGGGTGACTATGTCACTCTTTTTTTTTTTTGTGTGTGTGCATGTGAAAGTGTTTGATATATTGAACTTAAGTTTATTTAAGTTGCCTACGTGCCCTTAATAAAGAAAGGGATCAAGTCATAACGCAGTTCAAATGAACTTTTTTTTCCCCTTTTTTATTAAACTAAACTTAAAGTTTCCTTCAAGCTGCCTACGTGCCCTTTATAATAAATAAGGATCAAGTCATAGCATAGTTCAAATGTTTTTTTTTCTTTTTTTGTCATTGATCTTTTAAGCTCATTGGGCTAGGAGTACCATGTAGTTTAGACTCTTGTGTAAGAGCTTCTATATTTAATCTTCAAAAGCTCTTATTTCAACGTTGCATTGTTTATCTTCTTCATCTGTAGGATTCATCGATATGATGAGTTTTGGCTTCACCATCAAGGAAACTTTTGTATTTATGTCAATAGACAACTTCCTCTTCATGCGTGAAGGGACACAATTGTGAATCTTCTCGTCACTATTTTCTTCGTGAATTAGTTTTGCCTTCAAGGTTTTCAACTTTCTTTTATGTTGATTGCTTGTTATTTTGAAACGATAAAAACACCTGTTGAAGGTTGATCTTTCTTTGATATGGAGATACTTAACCTCTTGAAGGCTGAAGTTCGAGTGGAGGTAGATACCAAGTATTGATCTTATTCTTTTGTCTTAGTCATCCCAATCTTTGGAAGACTGAAGATCGAGCAGTTGAAGGCTTAATACTAGGGGTGTATATGAGTTGGGTTGGGTTAGGTTATGGCTTTTTTGGACCAACCCAAAAATTCGGGTTGGTCAAGTTGGCAACCCAAATGACCCAAAAATGGTCTCCAACCCAAACATGGTCAAGTTGCATATTTGGCACATGTGGTTGTTTCACAGGATAATAGGTTGAAGCCTAGAGACATGCTTATAGTGCAGGAGTTCCTTGACGTATTCCCTGAAAAGTTGTCAGGATTGCCACCTGACAGGGAAGTCGAGTTTTCTATTGACTTGATTCCAGGTATAACACCTATTTCGCAGGCACCATATGGGATGGCACCAACAGAGTTGAAAGAGCTGAAGATACAGTTACAATAGTTCTCTTCATTTATAAATAGAGGAGTTCTCTTCATTTATAAGGGTAAAAAACTTTACACTCTAGATGGCTTCAAGAGAACTCCCCCAACAATTAGAATACTCCCTAACTCCTGAAACTGACCACACTTGAAGACTGAAGTCCTTTAGAGATACAAGCATTCTTCCAAGACTTCAACTCCAAGAACATCACACGTTCCACTTCCTCAAGTCAAATTTACGCACATTCAACTAAGAGTTAATTAGAAGATCAAGTACTAGAAATTGAACCATATCTGCATCAAATCAACATCAACATGGGTTCAACTTCACGAAACACGTTTATATGTGTTTACATAGGCTATACGTAGCATTTACTGTATATTGTGACTTCTTATTTATCTAATTATTCATGGTAGTTCGAAGGTTGGACACTAAGTGATAGAAGTTTATCGTGGTATATCTTGGTTTATCATTGATAAACAGTTATATTTTGCTATATTTATAAATAAGTTGACTCATTTTTCTCTATTGAAAAATAACCCTTATATTTACATATGTTTTTAAAATATGTAACCAATAAAAAAATATTTAATTTTACAATAAAAAATAAAACAAAAACATAATTATTTATATTTATGTAAAATCTTTTTTTGGTGTAGAAAATTAAATATTCCTAAAATATTATCAAATAAATTATCTACGATTTTTTTTTTTAAGAAAATACTCCAAACAATTTTTTGAATTATATTTCATTGAATAAATAATTACATCTTTCACAAACTTATTAAAAAAAATGGATAGATACAAAATCTTAATAATTCTTTTTGTTTGTTTTCAATAATGAAAGATCGAACCTCCAACTATATAAGTGGAAAATCGACTCTCCAACTTCTAGATAGGAAAGTCATGTTAATTACTATCAAGCTAACTTAAAAGTTAGTCTAAAGTCATAATTAATAATTACTTCATGATATTTTATATATTTTAACCTTATATTATGAAAAGTTTGCTATGTATTATTGTTATCCCGGTAAGTCTCCCTCACTTCAAAATTCTATACTCTCTCAAAGTTGTCACCAAAGATTTTAGTTTGAAAGTTTTTTTATATTCTTCTCACCCCAAACAGTAAAACGTTTCTGTTTATGTTTTTTCTTAGTGTGAATCTAACTTCAAGAGGTTTGAAAAAATAAATCCATTTTTTCTACATGTTTTACTTTTGATGAATATTGTAGAGCAAAGAAGACTTTAAGTTGTACTAAATTTTGATATGTGTATATCAATTATGGTTAAGACATATATTCTCGATTATGAGTAGAAATATTCGACATGTTAATCTCTATATATATAAACAAAGTATGATATTTTAACTTAGATGCAAATCTTTAATCATATTCCAACTTTATCATTTGAACCCATCATTAATAGATGGTCCCTTTGATGAATAATTGAGTAAAGACTAAGTACTTGAAACATAAGCATCTTAAGTATATATAACTTACATCTACTCAATTGGTTCATTCTTAATTTAAAGAAGAAATCTACAATCTAAGGACCCCTTTTTAATGGCTTTCATAATTGCAAGTGGATGATAATTTGAAGGATAAATCTAAATTCTAGAGTAACATAAATTGTTTTTAAATGTTCACATGTAGTAGTTGGAAAAATATGGCATAAACATGTCAAATTGGGAGTCTGTGGTTTGAATTCTCTAACCCTAATTATACTAAAAAAATTGCATGAGATTCTTTGAATACAATTTGACTTTATCTATTATTTTTTTAATAGAAACAAGTTCAACAAGTGAGATAAAATATTTGAATATCTGACCTTATGGTTAAAGGCATATGTCTTAACTTTAGATTACGTCTATTTTAGTTTTTAAGTTAATTTTAAAGGAGCCATGTATAAAAATAAAAATTAATTTTAAAAAGAAGAAATTATTTCAAATGGTAAAACTGTTGAAAATATTTACAAGATATAGCAAATTTTTCGAATTATCAATGATAAACATTTTCTATCAGTGTCTATCAATATCACTGATAGACACTCAGCGTCTATCATTGATAGTTTTAAAATTTTACCATATTTTATAAATATTTTAGTTTATTTTTCTATATTTAAAATTAGCCCTTCAAAAAATAACAAAAGAAAAATCCAATAACTCATTTAAGTCTTGAAGTAAATCAAAAGTTTCAAGAAAGGAAGAAGTTTGTAAGCTAGTGCTTGTGCAAGACTAATAATGAAATAATGAAGATGAGTCACGCAAGACCCCTAAAGTGGGGAGAGAAAAAACACACTTCAAGATCACTAGTTTCCTAAGTCAATGTTCCACTTAATTAAGTAATTAAATTAAAACCCATTAAATGGCATAACTTAATTGAGATTAAAGTATATATTTTCAAAGAAAATCTTAGAAGTTTGAATTTTTTACCTGTTTATTGTAGAACTAAAATATAAATAATTATACTTTGTTGGATAACCATTTAAATTTTTTTTCTTCAAAATTATGTTCTTAAGTCTAATTCTAAAATATACATTTCGTTAACAACTTTTGTTTTTAGTTTTTAAATTTTGATTTTTGTTTTTGGAAACATTTATAAAATATAAATAACAAAAATAAAGAATGACATAATAGTACTTATAGTCTTAATTTTCAAAAATTAAAAGATAAATATTTATTAAACCGAGATTAAGGCCTCATTTAGTAACCATTTCTCACTACGTTGGTCATGTTTGCCAACATTTCAAATAGTTGGCAAACAGGACTTTATCATCCAGAAAAATGGATGACACTCCAGATCAAACGATACCTGCCAAAGATTGAGCTTGACTTAACCAATCAATGGAAGGATATCCTCGTCGAGTTTTTGCATGCTAGCAGTGATAATCTCCTCTACAGTGAATCAGATTGAAGAAAGGCAATCGAAGCAGAAATGGAAGGCTTCAATACCAAAAATTACGAAGGAGGCATGATCCACTAAATAGGTAAGCCCTAGGTTTAAGTCTCGCCTCATTAATAAAAAGAGCTAGTTGGTCAAGAGAGAGCCTTGAGTCTTATTATTATTATTTTGAGTCTTGGTTTTTTGTTTTTGAAAATTAAGTCTATTCATTCTTATTTCTTACAATGATTTGACATATTTACATCCTTTTTAGATATAATGGTTAAATTTTAACCAAATTCCAAAAACAAATACAAACTTTTAAAAGTTCTTTAGTTTTCAAAATTTGGCTTGGCTTTTTAAACCATTGGTAAAAAATAGAAAACAAATAAAGAAATTTGTAAGTGAAAATAGTATTTATAAGCTTAATTTTCAAAATTAAGCAAAAAAAAAACAATTAATATCGAACCTAAATGTTTGGGTTTTACTTTGATGTCCAAAATTTATTACATTTAAGCTCATAAAATTTAAAAATGTATATTTTAATAAAAACGGACCTTTATAAAGCTAAGTAGTGGTCCTTAAATATTTGCACTTTTCTTGAATTTGATTAAATTACAAGTTTAGTTGTCAAATTTTGATGTTTTGTATCAACTTGTTTCTAATAATAAGTTGTTAAATTTTTAAAATGTCCAATATGCCCCTCAACTATGAAACAAGTGTTTTTCCTTTTGTTCTTTTCAAGTCCAACCACAAATGTCCCATCCACCAATACCCTTTTACTTTTCTTCTCCCCTTTTACATCAAACGCTCCATAGCTATTGGAAATCCTCCCTTTAAAAGTCCCCTAATACTCCACTTGATTCCATTCATTTCCTTCCATGGCTCTAATTTTCATCCCAAGACGCGCGGCGGCAATTTCCTTCTCCCTCTTCCTCATCTCCGCCCTCGTTGCATCGGATCCCGTTTTGTCACCGGAAAAGCTCGGCATCCGGCGTCGGGAGAAGCTTAGTCACCTCCACTTCTACTTCCACGACATCGTCAGCGGCCGGAACCCCACGGCGGTGTTTGTCGTCCCGCCGCCGTCCAACGCCTCGCGTACTCTGTTCGGCTCGGTGGTAATGACGGATGATCCGCTGACTGAGCGGCCGGAAATTGGGTCGAAATTGCTGGGAAGAGCTCAAGGATTTTACGCGGGGGCGTCGCAAACGGAAATTGGATTCTTAATGGTAATGAATTTTGCGTTTGTGGAAGGGAAATATAATGGAAGTTATTTGAGCATTTTGGGGCGGAATACGGTTTTTTCCGCCGTCAGAGAGATGCCGGTGGTCGGTGGCGGCGGGCTTTTCCGATTTGCTCGTGGGTATGCTCAGGCGAAGACTCACGCGGTGAATATCAGTTCTGGTGATGCCGTTGTGGAATATAACGTCTATGTCTTCCACTACTAAACAAAAAGTATTTAGGAATTTTTCTTTTTCTTTTTCTTTTTCTTTTTCAAAAGTTAAATAGACATGGCGGAAAATTTAAATGTTTGACTAATGTATTTTTACTGCTATGTTCAGGCAATTGAGAAGTGAGTTTTATGTTATGAGTTGAAAAGTGGAGTTTAGATTTAAATTCTATGTTGATCTGTTATGCTATGTTTAAGTTCCCGAGTATTTAAGAGAAATTAAATAATAGACTTAAGTTTATATGTTGATATCTCTACTCCAAACTTTGATTTTTTTTTATATTCTAAAAGATAAAATGTGACCATTTTAATCTTTGTGTTGTAAATTTTAACCAAAATTTTATACCCAATGAAATCATGTAATATAACATAGAAAAATACTTAGTGCATCTAGAACAATACTCATCTTTGTGCATCCTATCAAATTATCCAATCATAATTTATGTGACAAATTCTTTATATTTTAATTCTTTTCTAGTGAATGATGAGAGATGATGTTCCTTTTTTCAACACAGAATTAAAATGAATATTGAATATACAAAATTATAAGGGAATTTGGAGGAAATGGTAAAATTGGGAATCTTTTGGATTTATGTCAAAGATCGAAAATAATAAGAATTTTGGCAAAACATGTGTCAGTCATATGACAATTTTTTCAGATTCCAACCAAATGGATTTAAGAGAAAAAAGGTGGCGTATTTTTTTGCCAATTGGAATTTCGAATTGGCATTAGATTTGATTTGATATAACCATTCATTCTCTAATTGGTATATCTCCATTTTGATTTTAATTTATAGATCTTTAAATTTTACATTATCTTATTATTTTTTTATTATTTTAAATTGGTATTAATATATTTGATTCCGACTGAGAATTATTTATTATTTTATACCTATTATCATCAAACAAAACGATATATTTCATTCAAATTTTTTCATTTTCATTTTTTCTCACATTTTATCACTTATAATCTTATTATATTATTATATCATTTTAAAAATTTTTATATACACTTCGTTTTATCAGTATCTCAAAAAAAGTCGGTCTTTTTTACAAACAAGTAAATAATCAATGTTTTAATTTTTCTGTTTTTACTATGGATCTACAACGAATAAGGATTCTTTTCGATAGTAGATGGAATGAAAGTTCAAACTATCATGATTATCTAGTTGTTGAGACTTATATTCTATCAAATTCGTCCTTCCAACAACTTGTTGGTTATATTCAAGGTAAATTTTTTCCATCTTCTAATCTCTCTATAACTCATTTGACATTGTACTAGGATGGTTCCAACAATTCGAATCTTATTCGGATTGTTGAAGATAAGGATGTTTTGTGGCGGATGCCAGTTTTATCGAACTTCTCCCATAATGATTTATGTGTAGTTGTTTACATCGTATCATCTGGTACTTATGAAAACACAGTTTATTCGAATAGTGAGTTAGCAGGAACAGATGATTCCATCCAACAGTCTGATCGCCATACTGAAATAATTGATTTCCAAGCTTCTGAAATCATAGTGTATTTGAATAATGAGTTATCTCGTCCTCACAGTTGGCAATTATTATGTCTTTGTTTGCTTTTTTTTTTTCCCACCGGTTATTCCAGCAGCCCTCAATCTTTCACTGACTCTTGTTCTTCCTTGAATTTTCTCTTTTTTCATAACTTTAATCCTTCTTCAAATGCATTTGAAGGGTTTATTTTAAACTTATTAAACGACAATAAACAATTTTTGTTTCATTTTTGTTTTGGAATTCTAAAAATTAGGGGAATATTTTTGTATATCAAAGATTTATTCAATTTTCTTAAATTTTTTAAATAAAACATTATTTTAAAACGATTTGGTAAATCTTTAATTATTTAAGAAAAATAAACATCTCTATATATTATATCCCAAGATTTCCGTTCAGCACTTATTTCTTACTTTTAATGGTGGAAACAATGTATAAAACAAATTACAATGCATGGACGAAAAGAAAGATTATAGGAAGGTTTCCCTACCTATGAAAAATCTTGTGGTACTGTCATGAAAAACTCTATGGATCGGTTTCAGAGTCCCTTGTAACAAGATAAGATTAGAAAAGAGTATACATGAGAAGGTGAAAGTTTCGTCCACGATCTACAGTCACTTCCCTTGCAACCATGGAAGGCATTCTCCAGACTATTCGTTAGTAATGCTGTAATGGAATGGATTCTCCTCGCAGTGGGTAGAGAGATTTTGTGGGGTGTTGCCTGAACAAAGAGGTTTTGTAGTTGGTCGCCCAAACAGAGAGTGATTTTGTTCTTCACACTTCTTGTGTGTCTTGGTTTCGACTGCGGAAAGTCGAAAATCCCTTATTTCTTTTATTGTGGGATTATTTATGTTTTTGGGATATTTTTTTGTATTTTGAATGTATGTCTTGGTTTGTGTGGCAATCATGTTAGGTAGGTGTGATTTGAAGTTTGGCAAGCTGCATCGTTTACCGTGATAATTATTTTAGTTATAGTATATTTGTTGTTTTTTGAACGGTTTAAAAACTCTCCAACTTCAGTATGTGAACGTTGGATATTTTTTAAGTGAGGGTAGTTTTGACAATTTTGCATTATTATTTTTTTATTTAATTTGATTTTTTCATTTTCACAATTTTAAAAATATTTTGCTATTTTTTAAATGAAATCTTAAATTTTGTCATTTATCTATAATGGAGTTGACATTCAACAAACAATTAAGGATCCAAAAACTCTAACTACTTCAATTTTAGGCAATTAGCATGCATGTTCATAGTTTTCAATAAATTAGGGTTTTAGAATCATACCTTTAATGTTTCCACCGAATTTGCTTGATTCTTCTCTGAATTCTTCTACAATCTTAGCAGTAGACCACCACCAAAGTTTTCTCAACTAATCTCAGGTCTTAGATTGAAGTGTGGTCTTCAAATTGAGGAGAATTTGAAGTGGTTTTGAGAGTTGAAGAAGAAAGGAAAAAGCCAGTTTTTCTTTTCAACTTTTTCAATTTGCATGTCCTCCAAATCTGTTCAAAAACTTCAATATATAGAAGTTTGTCATACAAATCAGATTGAACATAATATAGCCATTATTCCATTAATCCTTAGTAGCTTAAGGTGTAATTCATAATGGAATAAGTGGGATTATCCCACTTCCAATTTTTCTAATAAAATGAATTATTTGAAGAAATATTAAACTTGTTTTTTAAAAAATTATTTTCAAATTCAATTTAATTTAAATATAAATTTCATAATTTAAAAATTAATTAATTCAATTTTATAATTTTTAATAATTACTAAATTGAAAAAATAATTAAATTAATTTAATTTAATATCAAATATTAAATTAATATAACACCTCATTAAGTATTTAAATCATATAAATATTATCAACTCCCTAAAATCGTAACGTTTAATTCGATAATTAAACGTCAAATATATCAAATATAATAATCTAAACCCTAAATCGAGTTTGAACATTTCAAATTCTTTCAACACGCTATTCTAAGGTTTAATCCTTTTACGAGCTAGTAGAAAGACCTAATGGATCTATAGATCATGAGCTTCAATGATTTTCGATTAATTGGCTAAACTCTTTAAGCCAAATTAATCAATATTCGTTAACTACCAAGACATATCACTGTAGCTCAATAGTTACACTCTCCTCACTGTAGATATATTGTTGTCCACTTGATTTAACCATAATCAGTAAGTCAATCCTTCACAAGTCGTTCGTATTTACAACTAGGTTAAATTTACCGTTTTACCCCTATAATACATCTTTTTCCATAAGTCTCTGCTAATCCTCTAATGAACAATTTGTTTATGATCCTACCAATAAACCGAATCCTTCTTAGCCACGAGAGGGCGGGACCTCTTTGTTCAATATCAGAAGTCAGTACTTAAGGGAACAACTTATCTGCTAACACTAAAACGGGTAGGTGTGAACTCTATCTTGCATAACTATGTCCCCAGCTATTTATCCAGTCTTACCCCTAAAATGGGAGACATATTGAGCGGTGACATTGAACTACTCTCACCTATACAAATTAAAGGATAATCACGAATAAATAGGAGTTCATAGTTAGTTCGGGATTAAGATCGAGTTATCTTAGGTTATCAAATTGAAATAGCTAGTTTTAACAGTAAACGGTTGTTATAAAGAAAAAATGACTATTTTATGGCCTGATCTTATGCAAACATCTTTTGTATAGGATACCCCCACTCACAAGTCTCCACATGAACGACTTTGAAATCAAATTGTTTGTATCAGTATACAAAGCGGACCACATTCATAATGTCCCAGGATAAAGTACCCAACTCTATCCATATATTTATAGACCTTTTTGCCTATATATTAAAACTTGATCCTCTTTTATGTCTCTACATATAATTTAAGTATTCATATTATAGCCATGGTTAGTTTATTGTTTTAATAAAAGAATGCAATTCAATAATACCTTTATTGATAGAAAATAACAATAGTAACTTTATTGTGAATAGAATATGTTTAATGTTTACAAACTACGAGTTTTAGGACATTTAAAATAATCTAGTCAGCCCAAATTAGAATATCATGATGAAAAATAGGCTACACCCATCTATGGTGCACCCAGTTAAAAATTGACATTTGTTAATTTTTTTAATGTGATTTTTTTTTCTTGTGTATAGGAAAGGGGAGTATAGTATTAGGCTGCACCTAAGTATTGCTCTATCATGATATGTAATTACTTACTGAGACTTGAAAGTTGATTATGCTTCACGATATTGGGAAATGGTTGACCCATTTTGGAGATCCAAAATGAAAATTGACCCATTTTTTTAAAACTTAGGAATTTTGACCTCTTGCTTACATCATCTTCAAATAATTTTACCAAATTATCCTTATTTTTTCCTCTCTTCCCCATCATCATTCTACATTTTTTTATTTTTTTCTTTCTTCTTTTTTTCTACCGCTCTTCTTCTTCGGCAAGTGCCTAGATTCGTTCTCCTCTCTCTCGTTCTTTGTTCTTCATTCTTCTTATTCTCTAGTCTGTGAGATCTTTCTTCAACAAGCAAGATCGTGCCTAGATCCAACAATGTTGTTGAATGAGACGAACGTTGGGGATCGACATCATGAGAGGAGAACGATCCTGAGAAAAATGGAGAGAAGAGAGCAATCTGTGAGAGAAAAGAGAGGAGAGCGAGACAGAAGAGAACGAGAGAGCGAGATTGGTCACTCCGCGTGTGCGCGAGAGTTTTGTTTTTGGTATATTCACTTGGGATTAATGTCAACAAAGGTAAAAAGAAAACCCCACATTTTTAAAAAGCAGGACAAATCTCATTTTCTCCTCTTAGTTTAGGTCATCCGTACAAAAAAGTCCATATAAAGATTGGAGCTCGAAAAAGATTATTCAGTGGAAATTAATGTAGATAGCAATATTTTAAGGGTGTAATGTCAATATTTACCATATTTAGTGTGTGGTTTATGCAAATTGCCCAAAAGTTTATTGAAAAATGGAAGCGGTAAAAAAACGTTTAAATACAACTTTTCATCTCCTTCGTACTTGGTCTCAATATTTTAGAAGATTTAACACTTTTTTATCATATTTCAATTTAGTTTCTATTCAGATCTCATTTGGTAACCATTTTGTTTTTGTTTTTAGTTTTTTAATATTAAACATATTTTCTCCTCATTTCTTACAATAATTTGCATTACAATCGTTGAATTCTTAGCCAAATTCTAAAAACAAAAACAAGTTTTCAATATTTTTTAGTTTTCAAAATTTGGCTCGATTTTTAAACCACTGGTAAGAAGTAGATAACAAAGGTAGAAATTTGGAGGTAGAAATAGTGTCTCTATCAAAATAATTACCAAAAAGGACCTAAATAATTCAGATTTCAAAAGTAATTATTGTTATATTTAAAACCTCGAAAACTGAAATAAATTCAAAATTCAAACAATACAAGAGTTAACTTAAATTGCGTAGGGTTTAGGACTTTAGGTATTTTACTAAGGGGAAAAAAGGAAGTTGCCTCTTTGATTTTATGTTTCGGCTGCAAGTAATGGAGGACTCCATCTCCATTATTTATCACTTATCACTTACGAATATAAAATAAAGGTGCTGAGTTTTGTAGGGATAGGTGCATTGGATTTATATAATTTTAATTTGGCTATTTTAGTACACCACTTTAAATGGTCCTTCTTAATATTTTCTTCCTAATTAAGTTTTTTTTATAATTATTCTAAATACAAATTTAAATTAAAAATTATAAAAAAAAAAAAAAAAAAAATCTGTCAATCTCAATTATATATATATATTTCTTTTCTGTCTCTCAATCTCGAGGAGGAGAAAAATTGATTAGGTAGAAAATATTAAGAGGGACCATTTAAATCTATTTTTCAAAAGTGGGGGACTACGCTAAAGTGAAACTATATTATTCTTTAGGATGAGGAAAACACATTATTTATTTTTAATTGAAATTTGTATTTAAAATAATTTTAAAATTTTGATTAGGTAGATAATATTAAGAGGGACCATTTAAACCTATTTTTCAAAAGTGGGAGACTACAATGGCAAAAATGAAACTATATTATTCTTTTTTGTTTTTCCTAAAATAAAAACAGAACTTTGGGCTACCTGATATATGAATGAAATAAAAGCCACCCAAAATGTCAATTTCTAAAATTTTATGATGTACACTTCATATTTTGCAAAAAATTAAATCTCTAATTTGTTCAACGGTTTATTTATGCATGAAATAAATTTATAAAATTGTTACAACTCAAAGTTTAGGAACCAAACCGTTACTTTTATGAAAGTTTAAGAACTAATAATGAATGGTAATTTTGAAGATAAAAGATAAAAGCAAATATTTTCAATCTGCTTGATAGTTGATTCAGAAATGATTGTCATTTATGGTATGTTTTGTACTATATATTTATAAACTTATAAATTGTATGATAATTATTTTACAATATCATACATTATACATTTTAATTTAAAATAAAACAAAACAATTGCGATTACCATATTATGTGATTACTATATATTTCTCAAAAGAAAAATGGTTTCCAGAAACAGATATATGAATCCATGAACCCCCTAAATCTG
The DNA here is from genome assembly GCF_027475165.1 of Benincasa hispida. Classification (NCBI taxonomy): domain Eukaryota; kingdom Viridiplantae; phylum Streptophyta; class Magnoliopsida; order Cucurbitales; family Cucurbitaceae; genus Benincasa; species Benincasa hispida. Next base: position 75,859,214 of record NC_143488.1, on the reverse strand, counting down.
AGAGACCTAAAGTACTGCTCTACCAACCAAAACCCAAAACTTCTTAATTTATTTTCTTAATCAAATTTATTTATTTTAATTTCGGGGTTAAACTGATAAATGGATGACACAGGTCGTTGCCCAATGAACGTATAGAGAGATTAATGATTAACTTTCATAAATAAATTCTTAAACTGCATAGAAACGATCCAACAATTCTAAAGAATGAAGTGTTTAAAAAAAGAAAAAATATAACCAAGACCTTCAACCGTAGAAGAAAAATCCCTAATAGAAGAATATATAATTTTCTATTGTCAAAAAAAATTAACGGAAAGCATTTTTGCTATTCGTTTTTATCACTAATTAACATTTATAACATAAACCACAAGGAATTAACCAAAGAATACAATAAAATACAATTTTACAACAAAAAAAAAACCACAAATAACATGAAAGAAAATTCAAAGACATTTATTTAAGCCATAAAATAAAAAACTAGTTTTGACAACACCATTTAATTTGGGTTTTTGGTTTGCTCTTCTACTTCCACCTCCACTACTGAATTTCATCGTTTCATCATCTAATTTTCAAGATTGATTTCAAAATTAAGCAAATTCGAAAACCAAAAAGGTCGATTTAAAGAACTTGCTCGTCATTGAAAGATCTATATGGTTATATGAAAACAATGGTAACAAATTAGAGAAAACACATCCAAAATAATGAATATCAAATAAAGCATATTAGCCTCTTCAACCATCACCAATAAAGATCCTTGGGCAGGCAAAACAAAAGCATTAGAACGAACATATCTTAACAAAAATCACTTTGAATAAAGCTGAAACTACACTAGTTTACTCAAGCTAATGGCCGAAACCAGAAACTAAGAAACAATTCAATTCATAAGTTTGGTATCCAAAATTTAGAAGCATAAAGAGAATTGTACTATCCAAGCAGTTCAGAGATCAAACAAAAATAAGCCAACCAAAACAAGATAAGTTCAAAGAGGAGAAAATTCTAATAGCCACCCTTGAGATCATTAACGACATCGTATGGAATAGGAGTCACAGTCTCCATTAAAGCACCTTCAACCATGAACCCTGGTTTGGGGCCTTCTGGTTGCCTCTTGGTACAAATGACTTCACCTTTGGCCTTGGCTTCAGCCTTCAGCTCGTCATTCTTCACCTTCCGCAAACGGAACTCCTCGGTGCATCGAGAAGGTTGCACATGCTCGACACGGACGTGAATTCTCTTCTTGATAATTCTGTTGCCCACCTGCAAAATTCCATTGAACATCACAAGTGAGTCTAATTTGATTGAATGACAACAATTGTTCAGCTACCTAGATTATCATATAAACGACCCTATAATGATAACCCTTCATAGCTAAAACACCAAATCATTTTATGAACATCATCATATTTCATAAGGCAGAATCTACTCAAAAGTTCAAAACATTTTATTCTTCGAATGCATATGAAATGACCGACTATTTACAAACCAGTATAACATGACATCACAATCAAACAACAATCATCAAAACATCATCATTCGACTAGCAAAAGACGAGCAATTTCAGAAATAAGCACCGAGTTGCAACACAGATAGACAGATACCTATCCAACCAACAGCAACCATGAAATTAATGAATAGAACAGAAACCTAAATAAGCTTCTATAAAACTCAAACACAATCCACTTCTCCAAATCGCCAAAACCACACACATTCTAAAAACCAGAACAGATCTGATAAAAGAATCGAAAACAAAACCAATCCAGAAACGAAAGGAAGCGAAAAAGGAATCGAACCTGCTTGTTGATCTCGACGCCGATGGCACGCTTTGTGACATTCCATACACGGCCTGTGCGACCATGGTAAAATTTATGCGGCATACCCTTGTGGACGGCGCCGTTCACCTTGATATCGACATAATCGCCAATTTTGTATGTCCGCAAATAGGTGGTCAAAGCAATATAACCCTTCTTCCTGAAAGGCCTGGCGAAGAGGTCTCTGGTACGGGATCGAAGTCCATGGCCGGCCGGCATCTTCAGAGCAGGATGAAGCTTTCTCTCTCACACTCTCTCACAAAATGGAAGAAACCCTAGTTATTTGAGGGATATATATAATATAGTAGCTAGGGTTTTTGAGTATTGTTTCTTTCAATGGGCCGAATTAAAGTGGGCCATTTGGTGGGAAGTGGATCAAGTTATTCACAAATTTTGCCCATTTTATTGCCTTCGTTTTATTTGGAAATTGTCACAACTCAGTCCACCTTCATATATAATTACAGTTTTTTTCTTTGCGACAAAAGAAAGACAATTATTTTTTCTTTTTTTTTTTTTTTGTCAAAATCTAATTTTCATTTAATGCCTATTTTTCAAAATGTTAAAGTGTTGATATAGTTTTCAATTGGACTATAAATTTCAAACGTTAAAATTTTATCATCCGATTTTGAATTTGATTTTTATTTCATCTCTCGGCCTAAATATTTTAGGCATTTACCTAGAAGCTTTCACCAACCATCCCTCCTTGTCTTTAACATTAATGAGCACTAGTTTAATTATTTTAAATTATTTGATACTATGTTAACAAGAGTGTAGCTCAACTGGCATAATGTTTATACTATCAACCTCGTGGTTTGAGCTTTTTTTAGTCAAAATTTTGCTTGGTTTTTTAAACAACTAGCGAAAAGTAGATAACAAAGGAAAAACTCTGGAGGTAGAAATAGTATACTTAATTTTCAAAAATAAAAATAAAAAACAAAATGGCTATCAAATGGGGTTTAACTTTTATTTTTTTTGTTTTTTTTTTCTAAAAAAGTGAGCATTTAGTAACAATTCAAATGTAAAAGAGTAAATCTAGAAATATAGGAATCAAATGAAAATCAAACTCAACACTCAGTGTAAAAGTGTATTAAATGAGGAAATTTGGACTTCTCACAAAAAGCCAAATCATTTCTTACATTGATGACGAAATTACAAATTATCAAATTCGAGACTACTTAAAAACCTATATGAATTCCAACTTGAAATTTATTGCAAAAATTGCCAGATCCCAATGATGTAGCATGTTTCATCACAAACATTGGATTGAATCAACTAAGTTGGTCCAATTTGTTTCCATCCCGAGTGTTGGATTGAATAAGCTAAGTGATAAGTGTATAATTTTTTACACGTATATAAGATTTTTTTTTAATTATTGATTAATATAATATTAAAGAGAATTATTGAAATAAAGTTAATAAAAACATGTTTCCCTAAATAGTTTTACATGTTCTCGTTTTCCTATAATTTTTTTGATTTATTAAAAAAGAATTGTATGTTTTGGAGGGCATTTTGGTAAGATTTTGGAAGAGGAATAAATTGATTGAGTGATGTCGAGTATATTTTAGATGAAGCTAAATGAAAATAGTTTCAAATAGCTAGTGGATACTCGAAGTTGATCTACTCAAGAAAGTATAGGATTTAAATTAATATAAAATTGTTAGATTGAAGTTCTATTTTATTTTTTATTTTTTTAAAATTGATTTCTAATTAATATAGCTAGAAAGTTTAGAGTATAAATTAATTTTTTCCTTAATTTTTTTTTTTAAATCAAATTAAACAAAATTTTCAGTATTGTTCTTTTCTTTTCCACTACAATTCAATTTCGCCCCATATTTTTTTTCATTATTTATTTTTCCTATATATCTGCCCTTTTGTGGTTATAAATATGTAATCATTATTTTTTACTCTATTTCTAGAATTACTTATAAGATTTTTTTTTCTTTTTTTAGTTCACCTTATGTTGGCCATAATTAAGTTAAGCTCAAATTGCTTTTTAAATATATGTTTGGAGTTAGTTGAAATATTAAAATCCCATTTGGTAACCATTTGGTTTTTAGTTTTTAAAAGTAAGTCTATAAACATCACTTCCACCTTTAAATTTCTTGCTTAGTAGTCTACCTTTTCTTAATAATTTTAAAAACCAAGTGAAGTTTGAAAACTAAAAAAAATTAAAAACTCTTTTTTTTTTTTTTTTTTTTTTTTTAGAATTAGGCTAAGAGAATTCGATTATTTTGCTTAAGAAAGAAAGATGCAAACCATTGTAACAAATTGAGTGAAAACATACTTAACTTTCCAAAATAAAAATCATGCCTGTCAAATAGGGCCTGGATTACTATTCACAATGGTGGCTATATCTATGAAGTGATCATAACAGTATTAAGTAGTTTTACTTACATCAAGCACTTAAAAAGATCAAACCAAATTAAATACATTTGGCTTTTCAATATATTATAGCTCTTTCATTCTAATTCACAAATAAATTAGAAAAGCCAACAGAAAGATTCGATTATGACTTCAATAAAATTGGTGCTTCCATTGCCTACGTGTAAGGTGATCTCCAATAGCTGAAGACGAAAGATTCATGTGAGAAAACATAAGTAAATGCGCCTCCGTTGAGCCTCCAAAGATAGAGGCACATAAACAGTCATTTGATCCCCTTCAAAGTCTGCATGGAATCCCTTACAAACTAATGAATGTAAACAAATAGCACGTCCTTCCACTCAAATAAAGGATAATAATCTTTGTATATATTTTTCACTAAAATAGAGGATACTAATCTTTGTATATATTTCGTGATGTTGTTGGTTGAAAATTTTAATGGATAAAATGTTACGAGTGTTGATGTTTGATATTAGGAAAAAGAGGACTTTATTGATATCACATCAATCGTGGAGATGGTGATATAGCCTTTTACTGTTGTCTGTAAATGACCAATCAAATGGAATTTATATTATGTCGATCAATGCCACCTATATTTCTAAGTAGTGCAAGTGGCAAGATCGGATCGATCCACAAAGAAGCACGAAGATTGGTTTCTTAAAGTTAGTTATTTAGTTAAAGCAATAAATGGCAGGGGGTTGTGTGGAATAGAAAATAAAGTGCGAAAAAGTAGAAGCATAAAAATAAAAGAGTAGATGTGCAATCAACAAACGTTCTAGTTTAGGGGAACGGGATCACCGAATGTAATTTCGATCATCGAATTCTTAAGGTTTGATTTTAACTCCTCACCTATGCCTAACCCAATTGATTAGAAAAGCTAACCAATTATCCCCAATATCAAATTAGCCAATTTAATTAGATGAAAAGCATCATAATCAATTTAACTAACCACATTACGCTTTAGGCATTACACTAAGTTAATTTTTCAATAGGAAATGCCTAATTAGAAATTTAATACAGATTCTAGGTCAATAGAATAGTGCTTTTTGTTTTGCTGTCCAACTACAAATCACAAGCTTATCTAACATATTGCTTTTTAGAGATTAACATACAATTATATGTCATGTATTGTACGTTAATCTAAAGCATCAAATCATATATTCTCAAGTAATTTGTCAGACATTCATGAGAAAATACAATCCATAAAGTAATTTAACCAGGACAGAAACCATAGACAAGATATATAAATCGTATTATGAAAATACTCCAAAAAATATAAAGGATTCCTCCAAAATCCCCTAAACTAGAAAATCATAAATTTTTTCTTCCCATAGTGGTACAAAAGCTAGAATCCAATGTCGTTTTTGCTTGATTACAGGAATAAGATAAAAGAAAACCTAAAATCTAATATTGTAGATGGATAGTGTTAGGTTTTATATCATAAAACTCGTAGTTTGTAAACAATAAAATGTTTTCTATATTCAATAAAGTTGTTATTGATCTAGTATTTTATAATATTGAATCCAATAAACTAAGAACCCGATGGTCATAACATGAATACTTGGACTTTATGTAGAGACATAAAAGTAGATCAAGTTCAAGTAAATAGCAAAAAATGATCTATAGTATAGGGATAAAACTGCATACCTTATCCTAGAAACACTATTGGATACGACTATATTTTGATGCAAACGATGTGATATTGAATCGTTCATGTAGAAACATGTAAGTGGAGGTGTCCAATGCAATGAGTTTGCATAAGACCGGATCTCGAAATGGTCACTTTTACTTTATAACACTGTTTACTGTTATGATTGACTACTTCAATACGATGACCTAGGTAACTCGATCTAAATCCTGAGCTAACTATGAACTCCTGTCTAATTTCAAAATTATCCTTAGATTTGCATGCGTGAGAGTAGCCGAAGTTCAGTACTCAATAAACCCCCCATTTTAGGGGTAAGATTAGTTAGATAGTAAGGACCATAAGGTGTGAGATGGAATTCACTCCTACCTACTTCTATAGGTCCCTTAGATCCCCTGGTAATTCATATCAGGTTAATCCTTAGAGCAATATGATGGGCGAATTTGAAATGTTCAAATTCAATTAAAGGACTTAAGGTTAAGTTATATATGATATATTTAAACCAAAAAAGTTATTTAATTACAAATTAAAGGAGCATTGGAAATATTTAAAATTTGATTTAAACATTATTTTTTTTTAGAGAAATTGGGATTAAGTATTAATTTAGTGCTTGATATTAAATTAATTAAAATGTTTAATTAATTGTTATTTAATTAAAAATTTTAAATTAAATATTGTTTAATTAAATATTATTTAATTAAAAAGTTTAATTAAATATTTAAATTATTTTATTTTAAATAATTTTAAATTCAAAGTAGGAATTGAAAATTCAAATTAAAAATTGAGTTTGAGAAATCCACTTTAATGGTTAGTAGATTTGGTTGGAGTTTGACTAACCTCCTAGCTTAACCATTCCTTAAGCCCACAATGTGACATATAATATTCTTTATTTGATAAATTTGTTGTCAATTTTGTGTCAATCCAATCATTTTTAGTTTCTTCTATAAATAGAAGAAAAGAAGATGAAATTTGAGAAGTTGGTGATGGTGAATTTGTGAAAAAACCCCTTCCAAAATTTCTTTCAACAAAATATATCCAAACTCCAAAATTCCTCAAAATTGATCATAAATTTGGATCAACAATCCGTTCTAAGGTCGAAAATTAGCCCGAAGACTCTTGCAGTGGTCCACGACGTGTTCGTGATAAAAATCATCAAGTGAATAGGGAGAATTTTGAGCTACAAAGGTTGTTGTTCTTAAAACATTTTTTTTTAATGAACTAGCATATTTAATCTATGAAATTAGTGCAATAAAAGTGTTTTTTTTAGTCCAAATTGCTTTTGCTATTTCATTTGTAACTCTTACAGATAGAGGAAGAAAAAACGAAAAAAATGAGTGGTCATTCGTCCAAAATGACCACTTCACAGCAGTAGGGGACTGCAGTGCTGCACACCTTTTCAACATTTTGTGAAGAGAATCGTGCTGCAATGCGTAGGGCGCTGCGACGCTCGGTGGGGTCAGATTTGCCATCTTTTCTTCCATTGGAAGCCTCGTATGCCATTTTTAGTTTCTAATTGCTCCAAATTAATCCCTAATGGCCCGTAATGTTCTGAAATACATGTATTATTTGAGATCCAACAAATATAAACATTTAAACACATTAAATATCATAAATGAGCAAGATTATAGACACTAAGATAGTACATTTTGGATGCTATTAATTAATCGAGGTAACAACATGCACAAAAAACTAATACCATGTAGTGTTCTGCGTCTCATGCACTTCAGTGCTTAAGTCAATGTTTAGATCAAATTTAGAGTCTACTTGATTAAGAGCAAAGTCGCAAACCTATGTGTGAGGGAGGTTCCAGTATTTTTAATGAGTTACTGAGAGGACCAATCTACCATACGATATTAAGTTTGTACTCGACATCGCAAATGAAGGAAATTAGATATGAGGATTTCCATGAGCAGCGAAAGGATCTTTCCAAATTTCAATCATATAAGAACATACACAACTACATGTTGGCTTTTTGGCCCTTAATCTCAAATTAATTAATTTTAGTTAATTAATTAATCAATGTTTTGATGATAACAAACTCAATTTTTAATTACTAAAAATTTTAGTGTTTTAATATGTCCATAGCGTAGAGCTCAGAACAACGATTCCAACGCCTCTTGAATCACTCAAATCGGAGCTAAAACGAAGACGATATGACCGAAACAAATCTATAGAGAAAATACCGTGGTGGATGAATGGCATAACCAGACCATTTGCATGTAAACATGTGACAGCATATTGGTTGAATGGTGGATCATTAAGAGATTAACATATGATGGACTTTTGATTTTTGGATTGACTTTAAAAAGAATCAATTTAAAAAGAAAATGAATTAAAAGGAAAATAAATTTAATATTATTTTTGTGTCTAACGGCTAGTTTTTTACATATGGTATGTTTTTTTTTATTGACTTTAAAAAAAAACAATTTAAAAAGAAAATAAATCAAAAGGAAAATAAATTTAATCTTATTTTATGTTTGTGTCTAATGGCTAGTTTTTTTACACATGGTATGTTTTTTTATTTTTTAGATTAATTTTTTTTAAAAAAATGAATTTCAAAAGAAAATGAACTTAATATTATATTTTGTTTGTATCTAACAACTAGTTTAGTTTAAAATCTCCACCGTTGATTTTTTTTTTTCCAAAATCCAATGGTCCAAATTAATTATAGTTTCTAAATTTTTTTTCCTTTTCATCTCTATATAAATCATCTTCCTCTCCAAATTTTGAACTAACAAATTTTACATTTCACAATCTTCCAAAACTCAAAAGTCTCCATTGTTACTCTCTCTAAGCTCCCAATCTTTTTATTTTCATCTTATTCTTGAGAGAGTGTTATTGTATTGTGAAGATAAATTTGTTGAGTGCTTAAACTTGTAAATTCACTCTAGTGAGAGTTGTATTGTGTTCTTAAAAAATTCTAACATTTGTAATGGTTTGATTCTAAACCGTGAAAAGGATCGGGTTTGCTCTTGAACCCATAAAAGGAACGGTGGTGTAACGGTGGGCTCTAATTCGTTGAAAAAGTCGGAAAGATTTTATTCAAATTCCCAAGATGCGCTTGGAGAGTAAAGTAGGTCGAGTTTGACCGAACCACTATAAAAATTACGGTATCTTCTTCTCTAACTCTTTTCTTTTTATTTTTGCAATTAATTTAAGCAATTTATTGTATGTTTTAGTTTGTTCTTATTTATTTGCTAAATTTTGATAGAATTAAATTATCACATTTTTGTCATCTTATTTGTTACATAAATTGAATTTTTCTTATTATTTATAAAAAGTGTATTAATTAGTTTAATTGGGTTAATTTAGAAAAAAAAGTTTAATTAAATCATATTCATCCCCCTAGGGTTGCCATATCGATCCAATAATTGGTATCGAAGCAGGTTGCTCTTCTTGAAATATTTATTTCTTGATAAATTTAATTGTTTTTGAGCTATGGCAACTTTAGGTTTTATCCTTTTTACCGATAGTCAATCTATTACAAAGTCTTCTTTCTTTAATGGTACTAATTATAGTTATTGTAAAAATAGAATGAGATTTTTCTTGCTTTCTATTGATTATGATTTATGGGATATTGTCGAGGAAGGTTTTAAAATTCCAACAAAAGATGTTGATGGTGTTAGCACTATAAAACCTAAGGAAGAATGTTCAATAAATGAAAAGAAAACATGCTCTTTAGATACCAAAGCTATTAATTGTTTTATTTTGTGCTTTGAATGAAGTTGAGTATAGTAGAGTGTCTATTTGCGAAACCGCTAAAGAGATATGGGATAAATTAGAAATTACTCATGAAGGAACTAGTCAAGTAAAAGAAACAAAGATTGACATGTTAGCTCATCAATATGAAATGTTTAAAATTGATGAAAATGAAGCTATTTCCGATATGTTTATTAGATTTACTAACATTGTCAATGCTTTAGAAGAACTTGGGAAATAGTACTCAAATCTTGAGAAGATAAAGAAGCTATTGCGGTCTTTGCATAAACAATGGGAGCCTAAAGTCACCGTCATTCAAGAGGCAAAGGATCTCAAATCTCTCTCCATTGATGAACTCATGGGCTCGTTATTGACGCATGAGATAAAGATCAAGAAAAACATGGAGGATGAGAAGAAAAAGAAAGAAAATAGTATAGCTTTAAAGACCATCTCTTTAGAAGTTGACTCCCAAGATGAAGATGATCTTGATGAAGATGATGTTGCCTATCTTTCACATAAGTATAAGAACTTCATCAAGAGAAAGAAGTAATTCAAGAAGCATCTCTCCAACCAAAAAGAGTCAAGAGGTGAAAAGAGCAAAAAGGATGAGGTAATATGCTATGAATGCAAGAAGTCGGGTCATATTAGAACCGATTGTCCTTTTCTCAAATCATCCAAGAAATCCAAGAAGAAAGCAATGAAAGCTACTTGGGATGATAGCGATGAAAGCGAAAGTGGGAGTGATAATGAAGAAGTGGCCAATTTTTGCTTCATGGCTTATAGTGACAAAGAGGATGAACAAAATGATGAGGTAACTCTAGAACCTCTTTCTTATAATGAATTGTTTGAAGCTTTTGAAAATATGCAAATTGATTTAGAAAAACTTAGTTTTAAGTATGTTGTGCTTAAAAAGAAATACAATATTTTATCTTGTAAAAATAAGTCTTTACTTGAAGAAATTGCGTGCTTAAAAGAGAATGAGCATGATGCTATGCATATTGATGAAATGAATATCTCTTGTGACAAGCATGCTTTTGATTGTGATGAGAAAAATGTCTTGCTTGACAAAGTAAAATTTCTTGAGCATGATAGTTGTGAAAAAGATAATTTGATTAAATTACTCAAAGAACAGGAATTTAGTGCTTTGCAAGAACTTGATAAGACTAAAGAATCTATTAAAAAGTTGACAATAGGTGCTCAAAGATTAGACAAGATAATTGAAGTAGGCAAGCCTTTTAGTGATAAAAGAGGTTTAGGCTATATTGATGAATGTTCTACTCCTTCAAGTTCTAAAACTATCTTTGTAAAAGCATCTCATAATATGTCTAAGCTTAATATGCCTAAGGTTGTGTCTAAGCATGTTAAATCTAATTTTCTGCCTATATGTCATTATTGTGGTGTTGAAGGCCATATTAGACCTAAGTGTTTTAAATTGAAATATGCTCATATTACTTCTCCAAGAAGAAATTTTTCTCAAAGGACAAAATTTCACAATGCTCCAAGGAATAATTTCTTCAAGAAAAGTAGAGTGCATAAATTTGTTGTAAGAGATAAATCTTTGCATAATGTTGTTTGTTTCTCATGTGGCAAGTTTGGACGTACAACTTATTCTTGTTACTTGTCTAAATCCAATGCCTTAAATGTCTATGCAAAAATGAAATGGATTCCCAAGTTTGTCAATGCTAACCATTTAGGACCCCAACAAGTGTGGGTATCAAAGAATCAAACTTAAACATTTGTGTTTGTAGGTTTGTTTGAAAGCTTCTAAGAAAAACAAGTGGTACTTGGATAGTGGTTGCTCGAGGCACATGACTGGAGACCCATCCAAGTTTATCTCCCTCTCCAAAAAGGATGGAGGTCTTGTAACCTTTGGTGACAACAAGAAAGGTAAAATAATTGATAAAGGTAGTATAGGTAATGAATCTTCTATTTTAATTGAAAATGTACTTTTGGTTGATGGTTTAAGCATGATTTACTTAGTATTAGTCAATTGTGTGATAAAGGCTTTAGAGTTGTGTTTGATAAAAAGAATTGCATCATTGAAAATGCTAGTGATAGAAAAGTTATATTTGTTGGAAATAAAGATGAAAATGTTTATACTATTGATTTGAATGATTGTCTTATTAATGATAAATGTTTATCGACTTTGCATAATGATTCTTGGTTATGGCATAGAAGACTAGGACATGATAGCATGCACTTAATTTCAAATATTTCCAAGAATTCTTTGGTTAGAGGTCTTCCCAAATTTAAATTTGAAAAAGACAAAGTTTGTGATGCTTGTCAAATGGGAAAGCAAACTAAGTCCTCTTTCAAATCTAAAAATGTAATCTCTACAACTAGACCCCTTCAACTATTACACATGGACTTATTTGGCCCTTCTAGAATTGTTAGTTTTAGAGGGAACTATTATGCCTTTGTGATAGTTGATGATTTTTCAAGATTTACTTGGGTTTTGATGCTTAAACATAAGGATGATGCTTTGAAAAGTTTTTCTAGCTTTGCAAAAAGAGTTCAAAATGAAAAAGGTTTTTTGATTTCTAAAATTAAGAGTGATTTTGGAGGAGAATTTGATAGCAATGCTTTTGAAACTTTTTGTGAAGAAAATGGTTTTTCTCATAATTTCTCCGCTCCAAGAACTCCTCAACAAAATGGTGTAGTTGAAAGGAAAAATCGTACTTTACAAGAATTTGCTAGATCAATGTTGCATGAGTATAGTTTACCTACATACTTTTGGGCGGAAGCCGTTAACACCACTTGTTATGTTTTAAATAGAGTTTTAATTAAACCTTCTTTGGATAAAACTCTTTATGAACAAGCATAACAAAATTCCAAATATTGGGTATTTCAAAGTTTTTGGTTGCAAATGTTTTATTTTGAATAACAAAGAAAAACTTGGAAAATTTAATTCTAAGACGGATGTTGGTATTTTCCTTGGCTATTCCTCTACTAGTAAAGCTTATAGAGTCTTCAATAAAAGAACTTTAGTAATTGAGGAAACTATGCATATAGTATTTGATGAATCTTGCAATGTTATTTCTAATGAGCCTATTTAAAGTGAGTTTTAGAAAGAAATTTTGGAGATTTACTTGTTAGTGACAAAGGCAAGGAAATTGTTTCAAGTAAGCAAGAGGTGAGCTTAATCGAAAAGAACGAAGTTGGTTCTTCATCCATGCCTAAAGAGTGGAGGTATGCTCCTTCCCATCCCAAAGAATTAATTCTTGGTGATCCCGAACAAGGTATGAAAACTCATTCCTCTCTTAATGTGTTTAATAATCTTGATTTTGTTTCTCAAATTGAACCAAAAAGTTTTAAAGATGCCAAAAATGATGAATTTTGGATTGTAGCTATTCAAGAAGAATTAAATCAATTTGAAAGGAATAAAGTTTGGGAGTTAATCCCTAGGCCCTCTCATGCTTTTATAATTGGAACTAAATGGGTCTTTAGAAATAAAATGGATGAAAGTGGAAATATCATTAGAAATAAAGCTAGACTTGTAGCTCAAGGTTATTGTCAAGAGGAAGGAATAGATTATGAAGAAACTTTTGCACCCGTTACTAGATTAGAAGCTATTAGAATGTTGCTTGCTTTTGCTTCTTATAAGAATTTCATTTTGTATCAAATGGATGTGAAAAATGCATTTTTAAATGGTTATATCATGGAGGAAGTTTATGTAGAACAACCTCCAGGGTTTGAAAGTTTTGATTTTCCTAATCATGTCTATAAGTTGAAAAGGGCTCTTTATGGCTTAAAACAAGCTCCAAAGGCTTGGTATGATAGACTTAGTGATTTCTTGCTTGAGAATGGATTTAAAATGGGTAAAATTGATACTACTCTTTTTATTAAGACTAAAGAAAATGATATGCTTTTAGTACAAATATATGTGGATGATATTATTTTTGGTTCTACTAATCCATCTTTGTGTGAAGAATTTTCTAAGTGTATGCATAGTGAATTTGAGATGAGTATGATGGGAGAACTTAGCTTCTTCCTTGGACTCCAAATCAAACAACTCAAGGATGGTATTTTCATAAGTCAAGAAAAATACACAAGGGATTTGCTCAAAAGGTTCAAATTCAATGAAGGTAAAATTGCAAAAACTCCTATGAGCACATCCACTAAGCTTGACAAGGATGAAAAAGGTAAGTGTGTGGATATAAAAACTTATAGAGGTATGATTGGATCTTTACTTTATTTAACCGCTAGTAGACCCGATATTATGTTTAGTGTATGTCTTTGTGCTAGATTTCAATCTTGTCCTAAGGAATCACATTTACATGCCGTTAAAAGAATTTTTAAATATTTGCTTGGTACTATTGATTTAGGCTTATGGTATCCTAGAAATGTTGAATTTAATTTGGTAGGATATTCCGATGCGGATTTTGCGGGTAGTTTACTTGACCGTAAGAGTACTAGTGAGACTTGTCAATTTCTTGGTAGTTCCTTAGTTTCTTGGTTTAGTAAAAAGCAAAATTCGATTGCCTTATCCACTACCGAAGTGGAATATATTGTAGTTGCTAGTTGTTGTGCTCAAATTCTTTGGATGAAACAAACTCTTTGTGATTTTGGATTAAAGTTTGATAATGTGCCTATATTTTGTGATAATACTAGTGCTATTAATTTGACTAAAAATCCTATACATCATTCTAGGACTAAGCATATTGATATTAGACATCACTTTATTAGAGAACACGTACAAAATGATAATATTACTCTTGAATTTGTAGGCTCTAATAATCAATTAGCGGATATTTTTACCAAGCCTTTGAATGAAGAAAACTTTTGCAAGAATAGGCTTGAGCTCGGTATTATTCGTTGTGAAGCCTCCTGATTTTATAATTTTACTTTTAAATCTTTTAGAAGGCATTTTGATAGGGGGAGGTATGAAAAGCATGTGTTAATATTCTTAAGGGGAGTTGTGCTAAATTTATGCTCATGTTTTTAAGGGATTTATGTAGTTCTAAATTTTTCTTAATTATTCTTTTTGATGTTTCCAAAGGGAGAGAAGTTTAAGAAAAAATATGTTATAAATTTGTTATGATTTTGATTGTATTAATTAGGGGGAGAATTTATTTTTTTTTAGTGAATTTCAAGAATGATCTTTATGGTGATATGTTGAATTTTATTATGTGCTACATATGGTTTACATGTATTTCAAGTTATTTTTCTTGAATGGTTTGTCATCATCAAAAAGGGGGAGATTGTTGGCTTTTTGGCCCTTAATATCAAATTAATTAATTAATTAATCAATGTTTTGATGATAACAAACTCAATTTTCAATTACTGAAAATCTTAAGTATTTTAATATGTCCATAGCATAGAGCTCGGAACAACGATTCCAACGCCTCTTGAATCACTCAAATCGGAGCTAAAACGAAGACGATATGACCGAAACAAGTCTATAGAGAAAATACCGTGGTGGATGACGTGACATAACCAGACCATTTGCATGTGTCTATGTGGCAGCATATTGGTTGAATGGTGGATCATTAAGAGATTAATATATGATGAACTTTTGATTTTTGGATTGACTTTAAAAAGAATCAATTTAAAAAGAAAATGAATTAAAATGAAAATAAATTTAATATTATTTTTGTGTCTAACGGCTAGTTTTTTACACATGATATGTTTTTTTTTTGGATTGACTTTAAAAAGAATCAATTTAAAAAGGAAATGAATCAAAAGGAAAATAAATTTAATATTATTTTATGTTTGTGTCTAACGGCTAGTTTTTTACCATGGTATGTTTTTTTTTTGGATTAATTTTAAAAAAAGAAAATGAATTTAATATTTTATTTTGTTTGTATCTAATGACTAGTTTAGTTTAAAATCTCCACCATTGAATTTCTTTTCCAAAATCCAATGGTCCAAATTAATTGTGGTTTCTAAATTTTTTTTTCCTTTACATCTCTATATAAACAATCTTCCTCTCCAAATTTTGAACTAACAAATTTTACATTTCATAATCCTCCAAAACTCAAAAGTCTCTATTGTTACTCTCTCTAAGCTCCCAATCTTTTTTTTTTTCATCTTATTCTTGAGAGAGTGTTATTGTATTGTGAGGATAAATTTGTTGAGTACTTAAACTTGTAAATCCACTCTAGTGAGAGTTGTATTGTGTTCTTCAAAAATTCCAGCATTTGTAACGGTTTGATCCTAAACCGTGGAAAGGATCGGGTTTGCTTTTGAACCCGTAAAAGAAGCGGTGGTGTAACGGTTGGTCTCTAATTCGTGGAAAGATTCAGAAAGATTTTATTCAAATTCCCAAGAGGCGCTTGGAGAGTGGAGTAGGTCGAGTTTGACCGAACCACTATAAAAATTACGGTGTCTTCTTCTCTAACTCTTTCCTTTTTTATTTTTATAATTAATTTAAGTAATTTATTGTATGTTTTAGTTTGTTCTTATTTATTTGCTAAAATTTGATAGAATTAAATTATCACATTTTTGTCATCTTATTTGTTGCATAAATTGAATTTTTCTTATTATTTATAAAAAGTGTATTGATTAGTTTAATTTAGTTAATTTAGAAAAAAAGTTTAATTAAACTCTATTCATTCCCTTCTAGGGTTGCCATATCGATCCAACACTACAGTCACAAACAGAAACAATAGGCTATGCGCAAAACAGAAATTACAACATGCTTTTCTACAGATCAGGGGAAAGGAATTAACATACCTTTGAAGACTCATCTTTAAGTTCCTTGATCGCGAATGCTCAAACAAATCGCAACACTGCAACACTCGAATGCTCGTACAACACGATTGCTACACTGCACGATCACAGTGACTCGAACAAAGCGATCACAAAGTCACCAATACTCTAAACACCACGAATGACCTCCACAGAACCTTGACTGTGTCGATTTGAGTATGACACCACCAACAAGGTTACCTCGGTATTCTCGATGTGAGAATCCAGAGTGTGGGCTCTGTGTGGACTTGGTTAGAGGATGAGACCGGAGTATGACAATCATGTAAGTGATTTAGCAAGTGGGAGATGAAACAACCTATCGTATAGGTAGATGCCCAATCGTTTATCACAAGCTATAGGATCGTCTAGCAAAAGTTATGTGATCGTTTAGCTCATCGTCCAGCTGAGTGTCTATTGCATAGGAACACTCCATGATCGTCTAGTCTCTCCAAGCTGTCGTTTAGTAAATCTGATTTACTTGGCAATTATACCATGAGTAATTTTTCGAGATTGGAAATCTCAAATTATCAACTTACCAAAACTAGGAAAACATTTTTCCTTTTATCTCACGGACCACCAATAACCTCCCACTCAATTTATTATTAGAGAAAAAGAGATAATTATCCAATAATTAATATTATTATAAATATAAATGATAACTAACCTACCATAATATATTTATAACCTATAATTTTAATATTTCATCTCACGAAACATACAAACCATAACTCTTTTTCTATTTCATGGCACTTAATGTAAATCTCATTTATATTAACCCTCCACTAGATATATCTTATACACCACACCGATTATATCATATACAATCGAATTACCTCTTGTCAATTTGAACATTTCAAATCAACACCAAGAACTGATCCTTAGCTTGAATCCATTGAGCTACCAAGGGGACCTTATGGACCTGTAGCTCGAAGCTCCAACGGTACGTGAATAACTGACTAAACTCTTTAGTCACGGGATCCACCATTGTTAACTGCCAGGCACTCCACTAAAGACAACAGCTAAACTCTCCTTACTACAAATATATTATGTGTTCATCTTAACCAATCAACAGTGCGACAACCCTTCACAGATCGCTCGTAAGTACAACTCGGCCAATAACCGTTATGTCCCTATAGTTACAGCTAACTTCTTAAGTACCACTGATCCCTCTAATGAACGTAAGTCATAGTCCTACTATGACTGAGTCCTCTCTTCCAAAGAGAAGTTATGGCCACTATGTTCAAGCCCAGAATCAGTCCTTAAGGGAGCAATCTATCTACTTACCCCTGCTTCGAGGAAGGAGTGAATTCCATCTTGTGTAATTGAGTTTCTAACTCCCAGATCAGACAAGTCCCTAAAAAGGTAGGTATGTTGAGTTGGCAATATGGTCACTCTCACCCATACTAATCAAAGGACTGTTCTCAAAGGCAGGAGTTCTCAAAACACTCAGGATTGTAGTCATATCACCTATGATCGTTTAAGTGAGATGTAAGTCTCCAGTATCAATAGCGTTATATATAGAGACGAATCATCTCGTGGTTCAGTCTTATACAAACTCTTTGTATAGGACACCCCCGCTCGCATGTCTCCACATGAATGGTCAAGATCTACCATCTGTAGTAGTTTACAACACTTACAAACCCCTACAAAGCGAGTCGTATCCGTAGTATCACCAGGATCAGGTATCCCACCTTAATCCTTATACTACAAATCTATTTAGGTTATCACTTAAGGCATGATCCACTTGTATATCTCATATACATGCTTAAGTTTACATAAGATAACCATGGATCTTTGTTTATTGGATATGAGTAAATGCCAGAATGAAATAACAATTATTTTATCATAAACAATATGTATAATTACAAACAATGAGTCTCCGGGAGAATTAAGACACCAATCCCAACAATGTTCTAAGAGTCATCTCTCCCTGTGGCAACGTTTACCAGGAACTGAATCCTTGGTAAGAGGAACTGACATAGTTGGCAGCACCCAAATATAGGATCCAAACAGAATCATCATTCTCTACCAAACACGTATCCAAGACCAATAAATCATATTTATTGTTGTTCCTCCTATTTTGGAGAGTAGTGGGATTGGTGTCATAACAACTGGCACTACTGATTTTACATCCATCCCTTTGTGCTCGAAAAATAAGAACTGACGTTCAAACAAATCTTGCAATGAGTCCATGATCTCGCGTGCAATAACCATGTTCTTAACCCTTTTGGCCAAAACATCAGGTCTATTAGCCAAAATGTGAAGTCGGGCCAATGAATTAGCCTTCATCCATAACTCATATGCATTGTGAACACTTTGTGGTGCATCAAGGGTTGGGACTTGAGGACATTCCTCAACCATGACAAATTCGAGGTCGTTTACCACGAAATACGTTTTACATGACTCTTTCCACTGTATGTAATCGTTCATATTAAATACACTAAACGGAAATACTAACGAGTTGCTGAAAAGAAAAACACATTGACCTATGTTAGATTTTAAGCAAATACCCGTTGTAAAACAAACAACATCCAATAGGATTTTAGCAAAACTAATATGAACCTCGTGTGACATCTAGTTTCGCAATGACGCTTCAAAGGTTTAGGACAAAAGCCGCCGAAGGGAGGTCAATTATCCCTCATCTGAATTGAGAAGCTCTCAACCAGTGATTAACACCAGAACAACTCTTGTTCCTATAACAATTAGCCATCATTGATTTGGTCAAGAAATCATTAACTTACTTAACAATCTTCCGTAAGTGTGACCCACCATTTTAGGCCCTAGAGATCCGCCTTAAGCAGTCAATCCTAAGGGAAAAAATCCGATTGGGAAAAAACCTAAAGTGATCTTATCCATTTCTGGAGTTCATCTTGATCTTGACCAACTGCACAAAACCCATCCGAAGGGGGATGCTCCCAAGGCGCCACGAGGGAGTACATAATGATCTCACGGTGTGAACCAATGAAAGAGACCATAGGACGTGTTGACACACACCCTTCACTCACTTACTATAAACACTCTCTCCATCCATCTTGATATTGACTCATGCAAACACCATCCGAAGGGGGATGCTCCCAGGGCACCACGAGGCCAAGCATGAATCTCACGGTGTGAACATACAGGGAGAAATGTGAATGGAAATATTGACATATCAAATACATCTCTTCCTCCCATTGAGTATTATATAACCTAGGGTTTAGTTTACTTAGAAAAAAACACGGCTAAGGATTTTAACTAAGTGACTTTTTAGGTTTGCCCAAGAGTAACGTTTACCTTGGATAGTTAAACAACTTTTGATCATCATCCATTAAACTCTTTAATGGAGTCTTTGATTAACTGTCACATGCTTGTAGAAAATCTATCTAATTCACCTTTCCAGGTAGGTTCCCAGGTAGGGGTGTTCCGTTTCCATTAGCTTAAGAACCCCAATCTAGACAGAACCCACTTTAGATAAAATATCCCTTATACATAGATTTAAAACATATTTAATCTTTTATGCCAATCAATTTAATCCTATTAAACCGATTTTAAAAGATTAATCTAGGTTACTAATCTCATTAGAACCATTTGAAATTAGGTCTATCTCAATCCAAATTTTAAAACCCTTTTAAAAAACATGAGTTCACCCTAAGTTCGCATGCAACTCTTTCTTATCGATTTTAGTTCTAATTTCCTTCATAACACTTATAAACGGAAACAACCAAAACCACAACGCAAAGCTAAACACATACAAGGCATTCATAACGATTATAAACAGCCTAAGTGTCATGCTTAATGCATCATTCATTCATTGCTACTTCTTTTATATAACGCTTATACAAAATAGCAATGAAACTAGCACAACATGCTTCCATTGACCCTTATACTATAACACTTACAATAAAAGGATGATACATGAATATGCTCACTGCATGCAAAATATAACTCTTATATTTCATGATACATGCGCATGCTTTCACGTAATTTCTTCATGCTAGATTATAACATTTATAATACATGATGCATGAATGATTGCACACCTAAGGTGGGTTTCAAACTATATGTCAAACACTTTTCCATATAAACACCATGTATCACATGTATAATAAACAAATGTTGATAAACCGGGTAAAATTTCCTCAAATCCTTAAAACTAAAAGCTAACTATTAAAAAATAAGGAGTCTTCGGTTCAAACAAGCGAATTGAGTCTTGAACCATCCGAGCGAAGCAATGCATCTCCACTCATCGTGCACCAAAAAACCCGCGATCGTCTACACGAAAGAACAAACGCTTTGCTCTATCATTTACGAACGCTCCCAGAGCTAAATGATCATGTACCTTATACTATGCAATGAAGCACGAGGTACGTGATCGTCTAGCACGTCCCGTACAACGCAAGCCTTAAATGATCATCTAAACGTTCGCCGCATCATTTAAACGATTGCTGAGCGAGCATCTTCGTATCGTATACCGCATGATCGTGTAAGTAGTAATTATACGATGAGGCATGCTAACTACACGATCGTCTAACGTTCGCCTTCTTCTAAACGATGAGCATCAAATGCTCCCACTACAATCGTCTACCTCCAACGTCTACGCGATCGGGCAACCAACGCTACACGATAGAGTAAACGATTTACTCCATCATTTTGTTGGGGTTGATGCCCTAAAGTCTCGTGTCCTGTAGTTTGTAAACAGTATATACGAACACCAGTGATTGTTAATATGTGATATTTCTTCACATATTGTTGTTTTGCTCGGTTATTTGTTTTATTTGCTTTACCACGAACCAATAAATATAAAATCCCTGGTTATCTGTATGTGACTCAAGCATGTATGCGGTGACATATAAGTGGATCATGTCTTGAGTGATAACCAAAATTGTCGGTAGTAAATGGATAAAGAAGGGAAACCTTATCCTGGTAACACTACGGACACGACCAGCTTTGTGGAATGGTTACAAGTGTTGTGACTTGCCACAGATGATCTGATCCTAATCATTAGTGTTGGGGACATACGAGTTGGTGCGTCCTATACAAAGAGTTTGTATAAGACCTGACCACGAAGTGTTAATGTCTCGTTACATAACACCAATCATGACAGAGACTTCACTTCACTAGGATGACCATAGGTAACATGACCTTAGTCCTGAGTGAGTTGAGAACTCCTGCCATTGAGGGCGGTCTTTTGATTTGTATGGGTGTGAGTGGCCAAGTCGCCGATTCAAACCTACCATTTTGGGGATTCGTCTGATTTGGGAGCTGGGAACTCAGCTACACAAGATGGAATTCACTTCTTCCCCGAGGTAGAGGTAAGTAGATAGATGGCTCCCTTAAGGGCTGATTCCGGGACTTGAACGATGTGGCGCCACACACCTTCTCTTTGCCCGAGAGGTGTTCACACATAGTTGGACTATGTTGTATTGTTCATTAGAGGAATCGATGGTACGTAAGGAGTGAGATGTAACTATAGGTCAAAACGGTAAATTAACCCAGCTGTACTTACAAACATCTGTGAAGGGTCATCGTACTCATGATTGATTATATCCAATGGACACAGAAATATATCTGTGATAAGAAGAGTTCAGCTGTTGGTCTTTAGTGGAATGGCTGACAGTTAACGGATGGTGAATCTCGTGGCTAAAGAGTTTAATCAGCTATACACGTACCGTTGGAGCTTCGAGCCACAGGTTCATTAGGTCACCTGGGTAGCTTGGAAAAAGTCGAGAACCAGTGTTTGGGTTAATTTGAAATGTTCAAATTGACAAGAGGAAGTTCAATTATATATGATATAATTGGCTAAATATATGAGATACATTATTTTGGAGGAAATTAGATATAAATATGATTTATATCAAGTAGAGGAGAAAATACTATAGTAGATATATGATATCAACCTATAGGATATAAATATAATATGATTATATTTATTAATTAAATTAATTGATTAATTATTTGATAATTAACCGATTGATCCACGTTCGAACGTGGGAAGTGGGGCTGCGAAGGTTATGGTAACCGGCGGATTAAAACAATGAAAATGGTTTTCATTTCATTCAATCGTTCATTCGTATTATCGCGCGCCTAAAAGAATCCGTGAAAGCGATCGCGAGAGCCTATACGATAGAAGCTCATTCATCTAAACGATCGTCTACCTCACGCGTTCTCTAAACAATCGTATACATCTTTCCTAAACGATCGTTCAATTTTTCCTATACGATCGTGTAACTCTACTATACGATAAGCATTTCCGCTATACGATAACAGAGTTCATCTCCCACTTGCTTATCGTCTACACGACGCCTTCTCCTCCATCCTCTACCAAACTCACCAAAGCCCACTCTTTGGGTTTTTTACACCGAGGATACCTGGGTTTCTCTTGTGGTGGTGTTGTCCCCGCTGCATTGTTTGTGTACGTTATGATTGTGCTGTTATAGTCGACATACTTCCAGGGTGCTGGTAGATCCATTGGAGGTTTTCGCTGTTTAGGGTTCAGACGTTCGAAGAGTGTCTTCATCTGGTATGAACCCTTTCCATGATTTTTACTGTATTCTAAGCATGCCGATAATTAGATTATATGCATAATTGTATGTGTTGAATGTATGTCGTTTTTGTTTCGGTCATTTTGAAATCAGAGCGATCTAAACTCGCTCATGGAACTCTCGGTATGAGATCCTTCACATTTAGCATTAGCTAAACGATCATTTAGTAAATATTACACGATCGTATAGAAAAATCTACACGATCGTTTAGTTAAATCCTAACGATCGTTCACCTGAGGCTACACGATACAACTAACTCTTGGTCTTCTTCTTTGATGAGAACCGAATGTCCATGCTTCGAAACTTCATAACGAACGACTCGACTAACTCAAACTCTTTGAATTACAGACACGATTGCATGTTAATTACGCCCAAAAATACAGGGGACCTTACAAATTAATACTTTGTAATTAAAAAAAAAATTAAACAAAGGCAATTAAACCCGTAAACATCCAGCAACTCCATCCACAAAAGCATTTAACACTTAAACACAAATGCAAAAGAAACCCACAAAAACTGTAAAAGAAGTTCAAAACATAATTGAAATTTGGAATATCAAAACAACCTGGCTCTGATACCAATTGAAGGAAATCAGACATGAGGATTCTATGAGCAGAGGAAGGATCTTTCCAAATTTTAATCATATAAGAATATACACAATTACAGTCACAAACAGAAACAATAGGCTATGCGCAAAACAGAAATTACAACATGCTTTTCTACAGATCAAGGGAAAGGAATTAACATACCTTTGAAGACTTATCTTCTAGTTCCTTGATTGCAAATGTTCGAACAAACTGCAACACTGCAACACTCGAACGCTTGTACTACACAACTGCTACATTGCACGATCACAACGACTCGAACAAAGCGATAAAAAATTCACCAACACTCCAAACCACGAATGGCCTCCACAGAACCTCGACTGTATCAAGTTGAGTATAACACCACCAACAAGGTTACCTCAATATTCTTGATGTAAGAATTCAAAGTGTGGGTTATGAGTGGACTTGGTTAGAGGATGAGACCGGAGTATGAAAATCGTGTAAATGATTTAGCAAGTGGGAAATGAAACAACCTATCATATAGGTAGATGCCCAATCGTTTATCAAAAGCTATGCGATCGTCTAGCAAAAGCTATGCGATCATTTAGCTCATCGTTCAGCTGAGTGTCTATCGTGTAGGAACACATTACATTCGTCTAGTCTCTCCAAATTGTCGTTTAGTAAATCTGATTTACTTGGCTACCATACCGTGAGTACTTTTTCAAGATTGGAAATCTCAAATTAACAACTTACCAAAATTAGGAAAACATTTTTCCTTTTATCTCACGGTTATCATGAAACCACCAATAACCTCCCACTCAATTGGTTATTAGAGAAAAAGAGATAATTATCCAATAATTAATATTATTATAAATATAAATGATAACTAACTTACCATAATATATTTATAACCTATAGTTTTAATATTTCATCTCATGAAACATACAAACCATAGCTCTTTTTCTATTTCATGGCACTTAATGTAAATCTCTACATTAACCCTCAACCAGATGTATCTTATACATCATACCGATCATATCATATATAATCGAATTACCTCTTGTCAATTTAAACATTTCAAATCAACATCAAGAATTGATCCTCAACTTGAATCCATTAAGCTATCAAGGAGACCTTATGGACCTATAGCTCGAAGCTCCAATGGTACGTGAATAACTGACTAAACTCTTTAGTTACAGGATTCACCATCCATTAACTACCGGGCACTCCACTAAAGACTGACAACTGAACTCTCCTTACTACAGATATATTATGTGTCCATCTTAACCAATCAACAGTGCGATAACCCTTCACAGATCGCTCATAAGTACAACTCGGCCAATAACCGTTATGCCCCTGTAGTTACATCTAACTTCTTAAGTACCATCGATCCCTCTAATGAACATAAGTCATGATTCTACTATGACTGGGTCTTCTCTTCCAAAAAGAAGTTGTGGCCACTATGTTCAAGCCCCAGAATCAACCCTTAAGGGAGCAATCTATCTACTTACCCCTGCTTTGGGGAAGGAGTGAATTTCATCTTGTGTAATTGAGTTCCCAACTCCCAAATCAGACAAGTCCCCAAAAAGGTATGCATGTTGAGTTGGAAATCTGGCCACTCTCACCCATACTAATCAAAGAACCGTCCTCAAAGACATGAGTTCCCAAAACACTCAGGATTGAGGTCATGTCACCTATGGTCATTTAGGTGAGATGTAAGTCTCCAGTATCAATGGCGTTATATATAGTGACGAATCATCTCGTGGTCCAGTCGTATACAAACTCTTTGTATAGGACACTCCCACTTGCATGTCTCTACATGAGTAGTCAAGATCTACCATCTGTATTAGTTTACAACACTTGCAAAGTTCTATAAAGCGGGTCGTATCCGCAGTGTCACCAGGATCAGGTATCCCACCTTAATCCTTATACTACAGACCTATTTAAGTTATCACTTAAAGGCATGATCCACTTGTATATCTCATATACATGCTTAAGTTTACATAAGATAACCATGGATAATTTTTTTATTGAATATGAGTAAATGCCAGAATGAAATAACAATTATTTTATTTATAAACAATGTGCATAATTACAAACAGTGAGACTTCGGGAGAATTAGGACACCAATCCCAACAACAACATGGATCTTGCCAGTAGCATACATGTACGTGAACTCATTAGGCGTTAGTCATATGCCTTGTTGGAGATGAAGAGCTCAACTCTTCTCATTCGCGCTCCTCGACTTGCTTGACTAGTCCATAGTAGGTGACCTTCAAGAAAAGGGTACAAGTGGAAGGTCTTCTTTTTCACCTAAATAGTAAGCTACATCGTAACTTTTTTTAGGCAAAAAAAATATACAAACCAAACAAACTACTCCCTAACAGCCTCATTTAGAGTGAGGGGAAGAATACTATCTGGAAAAACATCTTTCCAAATCAAATAACACCCCGAAGAGGATTCTAAAATTGCAATAGCATGAACCACTTTGTCCTAAATTTATAAAGTACAAGAGCTACTTCACATCTTTCCAGATTAAAGAACATCCTGAAAAGAATACCAAAGTCGCAATAACATGAACCACGTTGTTCTACATTTATGGAGTAGAAGAGTTTCTTCATAAATGCTGAAATTAGGAACATTGTTATTTTTGTGGCATTTGTATGAGAGATTCATGAAATAACAAATAATGCAACGTGGATAAAAATTGACATCAATCACTATCTCCTAAAGTATAACTATCATAACAAGCAGATCTACGCGAATTTTTATCTCTTTCACAATTTGTTAATTAGACGACCGTATGTAAAAGTTATGGTTAGTGATTAAACATGACAATCTCTCTACAAATGAACATCCCTTCACTTATTATTTATCCAATCACTTGGCATCAAATTATTGTATTGGACAACTTTCACAAACATGACAATGATATTAATTGAATATCTCAAAAGTTTTAATTATTTTGCATGTACGTGGGGAACATTTAATAGTAGACAATTCATTTGTTGTTCATGTCTCCTACCTTTATATATATATGGTGGGGTGAGAAATATTTTTCCTATCAATGTCAATCTCAAAATATGAATATCACTAACCATAATCCCTGCCTCTTGTGCATGAGGAAACATAGTTTCAATATCAATGTACTTTTTAAATAATTCAACTACTACCAATTCCATATGCATCATATAAATATTATAAATATATCACGTCTCTAATTTCACTTTCTTTTAATAAACATCAAAATTGTTCGATAAAAAATTTAAAATGAAGTTCTGGCAGCACATTTCTTAACTCCATAGTTGTTTGAAAACTCATAGGTTAAATGAGATTTTATACCTACAAAAGAAATTAGTTTAACTATGAAGATTTTAATAAGTTATTAGTATTATTATTATTAAGTGATTTCGGTAAGTTAGTTAGCCCTATATGCGTGGATTTGTCAACTAGATGGATATTTTCAGTTTAGATTGTGGTTTTAAAGGGTTAGGAAAAAAAAACCCACAAAAAGTTGTTTATTACAATTACTCTCGAAAGGAGGGTGAATCTATTCAAAGACTAGGGGATACACAACCTCCTCGAAATGGTGATGTTCCACATATATGTATATTCTTTTTTTCTCTTTTCATTATTATTAATTATAAAAAAATTATAATCATATACATATATGTATTTATATTCACACAAGGTTTTTGGAGAAACTTGTTTCGTGAATTTGAACTTGTGTTGATGTAGATTTGATATGGATGTGATTCAATATCTAGTCATCTCATTTCCAGTTGAATGTGTACTTTGGGGAAATAGAGGCTTTGTGGACTTGGATTTTGGGTTTGGTTGATCCATGTACCTGGTCCCTGGGTCTAATTAATTGGATTCAACTTAGGCTTGGTTGATCTATGGACCTGACCACTAGGTCTAATTAATTGAATTTAGGTCCAATTAAATCTATTTTTTTGGACACTCTAAGCCAAATAATAATATCAAATTGGAAAAAAAATTATTTTATTCAATCTAATGAAAACATGTGGCATCATTGGGATTTGCCAATTTATGTCTTCAATTCCAATTTGGAATATATGTCAATCTTTAATTGGATCTAAATTTAATGATTTGGCAATTTTTCCTTTAACACTAATTTGATGTGGTAATTTGTGATTGGCTCAAATTTTCTACTTAAACAAATGTCTCCTAGATTTATGCACTTTTATGGGTGAATGAATCTTGAGAAAGATATAGTTGGAATCAAAATAAGATTAACTATGAATTTAGTACATAGGTTTGGTTAAAATAAGTTTGGATAAAATTTGGAATACAACCAAACTTTAATTTAAAGTGAATTTAAGCTTTTATCCATAATTTAATTTGGCTTTATGGTAAAAACTTAGCCTTGGATAATTTGAGCTAGGGCGATCATTGGCCGATCGGGGTCAGTTTTTCGACCAGACCGACGCCGAACCGACCAGAGTCAGTTTGAAATATGTCAAATCGGTACCGGCCGGCGACTGAGAGAAACATGACCGGCTGACTGATCGGTCGGTTTGGTTGGGTTTTGCATTTTCCTTTTTCCCCTTTTAAAAAACTAATTTCCATTTTTGTGGCCATTGTGTACAATCTACAATACATTACAATCAGTTAATCACTACTCACACTTCCATAAATCAAACTAATTTCCATTTTTGTGATCACTGTGTACAATCTACAATACATCACAATCAGTCAATCACTATCCACACACATCCATAAATCAAATTAATTTCTATTTTTATGGCCACTGTCTACAATCTACGATACATTGAAATGGCTGGAATGGAAGATATCAAGATGAAGATACAGATCTGCAAAAGAAAGAAGAAGAAAGTGGAAGATATCAAGATGAAGATCGGCGACTGGAATGGAATGAAGAAAAAAGATGGTTGCCGACAGGAACAAAAAAGAAAGAAGAAGAAGATGTAATGGAAGAAAGATGGATGGAACGAAGAAGAAAGAAGAAGAATGAAGATGTTTACCCTAATTTTTTAAAATAACATTATATATAATTTTTTTAAAAAAAAATTAAAAGTCTGTTGATCTAATCTATGAAAAATTAAATCAAAAGTCTGCTGATCTAATCTATGAAAAATTAAATCCAAGACACTTGGAAAGATAAGGTTTACCGTGAGGCAGATTGAGAGAGAGATGAGGAGGAAAAAAAGATTATGGGTTTTTGTTTTCTTTTTTTCTTTTCAATTTTGTATTAAATCCAAGACACTTGGAAAGATAAGGTTTACCGTGAGGCAGATTGACGTGAGGCAGATTGAGAGAGAGATGAGGAGGAAAAAAAGATTATGGGTTTTTGTTTTCTTTTTTTCTTTTCAATTTTTTTTTTTTTTTGCCCTTTTTCTTCTTTTTATTTCTCTTTCCTTATTTTCTTTTTATTTTTCTTCTCTTTTTTCTTCATTCTTCTCTCTCTCTTTATCTCTATTTTTTTTTCCTTCTATTTTCTTTTCTTTTATTCTTCTTATTTTCTTCAAATTTCCTCTTTTTTTTTTGTCATTTGGAAATTAATTATTTTTTTTACTAACTTTTCCCATTGTTTTTTTTTCAAGAATTAAAGGTACTGATAATTTGCATTCGAGGGAGTATCTTTTTTTTTTTTTTTTTTATCGCGCCGACTTCTACATATCTTTTTTCCCCCCGAAAAAGGTGGTTTTTTATGTAGCGACAAATGAAATGGGAGGTGGTTCAGGGTTTCAACTTTAGTGTCCATTCAGCTCCATTCTCAGTATTCTATCGACTTCAATCTGAGTGTTCCACTGACTTTGATTTCAAGGTTCCATTGACCTTGATCTCAGTGTTCCATTGACTTTGATTTTAGTGCAAGACCTAAGCCTTCTGTCGGTTTTTATCTTAGTTTTCCTATTGGCCTTGATCTTGGTGTTTCATCGGCTTTGATCTTAGTTGCCTCCGAGCTCAATGTTTCATTGATCTCAATATTCTATTGACTTTGATCTTAATGTGTGACCTGAGTGTTCCTTTGATTTCGGCTTCAGTCTTGAACGCTACGTCAGCTTTGATCTAAGTGTTCTATCGACTTTGATCTCAATGTTCCATTGGCCTTGATCTTGTGCTCTGTTGGCTTTAATCTCAATGTTCCGTTGACTTTGATCTTAGTGCACGACTTGAGTGTTCTATCGGTTTCGGCCTCAATTTTGACTTGAGCATTTTGTTGGCTTTGATCTCAGTATTCTACTGAATTTGATCTCAGTGTTCCTTTGGCCCTCGATCTCGGTGCTCTATTGGCTTCAATCTCAGTGTTTTGTTGACTTTGATCTTAGTGACTTACTGATTCTATCGACTTTGGCCTCAGTACTTGACTTGAGAATTCCATCGAATTCGAGCTCAGTGCTCTACCAGCTTTGATCTCAGTGTTTCATCAATATCGATCTTGGTTGTTGGCTTGATCTTAGTCTGTGACCTGAGGATTCTGTCGATTTTGGCTTAAGTCCTTGACTTGAACGTTTCGTCGACTTCAAGCTCAGTGTTCTACTAGGTTTGATCTAACCAGGTTCAACGCCACATTCCAATAAGAAATCGCAAAATTTTGAATTGTTTTGAATGAACGCATTCTTAAAAGATGAATGCAAAGTTGTGGGGAATCAATAAAAAGTTTTTTAGCAGAGGCTTGCCAAATTTTAACTTAGAAAAGATCTTTTTGAAGAAGCATCCAAAGTGGAGGAGAGCATTGCGTCCATGGTCAGAGGTATGAGTAAATTATATTCTGAGAGGCTGGTCATCACAAAGGAAAGTCAGAGGATGAATATTGAATTTCTTGAGTATAACGCATGCTTGAGGATAAACATGATTCTAAGTTTGGGGGTGTGATGACGGGTAGAAATGCACGTCATCATAGGCCTTTTATTTAGAATTATGAGGACTATTAAGTAGAATATGCAGCGAATATATTAGGAATTCATAAGAAAAGAAGTTTGCGTCCATTGGCACAAAGAATCTCGGCTAACCCACTATCATGCGTTATTATGCGTTCAATTGTATATCTTTGTAGCTAACGCAGGAAGCGATCGCATGCGCGGAAGTTAGGCTATCGCAAAGACGACCGCATGCATGGAATCTCTCCATCGCTGAGGTGAACGCATACATTCGACGCATGGATGTTGCGGCCATCAGTCGCATGGGTTCATCGCAGGGATGTTGCGGCCATCAACCGCATGTGTCCATCAGAAGTTGCGGCCGTCAAGTGAATGCAGTCATCACAGAGAGATTGCGGCTATATAATAATAACCATAATAGAGGGATGAACGCAAGGTTGGTGGAATGAAAGCATGAACGCATACATTGGGATTATCAAAACGTGATGTTGACATTTCACCCACTACGTCGTTAGCAGCAGAGATTCAGAAAAGGACCATCGCGCCACGAGTGTCAGATTCAGAGCAAGTCTATTAATGTTATCGACGATCAAACTTTATAAATAGAAGCCGTTGAGCAGAATTTCAGATCATCCAAGGTTTTTCACCTGAGGCTCCCTGCCTTAAGGCGGATCCTTGTGATCTAGACGAAAGTGTTTGAAGAAAACTTGAGAGTTTTTCATCTCCTTCATCCATTACGAGTGACGACCGGAGCCTTCGCCGGAGTTAGCGCTCGAAAGAGTCAACTCCACCGCCCATCCATGGCACCACCGGCAGCCTTGACACACATCTACTGGAAGCAAGACATTGTTTCCAACTAGCCCTTCTATTTCTCTTCTTCCCTTATATTGTATTACATTTTGGCTTAAGGAATTAATACATTTTGTGACCAATACATTTCTATATTGTCCTTCGATTCCATCTTCATCTTCTTTTACTTAGTATCCTTTACTTTCATTGCATCACTAAGTGAGATTGCTAGAGTATCACACACTTAATCATGTGACATAGGAATATGAAGCATGTAGCAAACCACCGGGAGGTGTGCGTTGCATGAGTCTTGTGAGAAAATCTTATTTGCTTAGTGTAAAGTTGTAGCAACGCTTGTCTATAGGCGGACGCAATGCTTGTCTATGAGTAAAATCAACAGCAACCAACTGCTCGAGAGGGTAAGTGGTTGATCGCATTAAGCAATGTAAGCAAGTGTTCACTAGAGATAGAAATAATCTTACGTTAGCTAGGTTTATGCGATTACCTTATCTTATGAGCGCATCACTCATCATTTAGGCACACTTGGGAGAGTAGTCTAAAAATCAAATCTAAGTATCGGGAGAGTGGATTGGATTGCATAAGCAAGAATGGGGAACTTAAGAATAAGCTCCGTTTGCTATTACACAGCATATGTACCCTAGGATATTGCATGCGTCCAGAAGTAGGATACGATGGTATGTGGTCATCTTGTTTATGTGTGAGAGCACGTGAGTGGGTTATGGAGGCTTAGAAATAGGCTTCTCGACACTATCACATATACATCGCATGCGTCCTAGAATTAGGCACAAGTGTATGTGTGTGTAGCATGATCGCATAGCTTGCGTTGGCTGGGGTTACCCTTGCAGTCAAGCTTAGGGTTGCGATGAGGACATCCTCACCATTTTATCTATTTTCCATGCATTTACTACGCGTCAACAGTTGTCGTGTCTCTACCTCTCATTCATACTTCCACCGCTTAATCTATTACTTAGGAGTAGGAGTAGCGCATAGCCAATAACCTTCAAATTCTTTTATTCTTTGCCGCAAACACTTCACTTCATAACATTTAGCTACAAATCCCTGAGTTTGACCTCGGATCACCCGAGGAACTTGCGATCTCGTTATACTTTAAGGCTCATGGGGTAAGACCTATTGGGTGTAAGTGGATCTATAAGCGAAAAAGAGGTGTAGATGGAAAGGTGCAAACCTTTAAAGCTCGACTCATGGCAAAGGGTTATACCCAGGTCGAGGTAGTTGACTATGAGGAAAATTTCTCACCTGTTTTCATGCTTAAGTCTATTAGGATACTCCTATCCATAACCACATTTTATGATTAGGAGATAAGGCAAATGGACGTCAAGGCTGCATTTCTTAATGGTAATCTTGAGAAGACCATCTACATGACTCAACCAGAGGGGTTCGTCGTTCCAGATCAAGAGCAAAGAGTTTACAAACTTAATAGGTCTATTTATGAGCTGAAACAAGCATATAGATCATGGAACATTAGATTTGACACTGCGGTCAAGTCGTTTGACTTTGATCAGAACGTTGATGAGCCTTGTGTTTACAAGAAGATCATCAACAACTTTGACTGACATTAAGAAATGGCTAGCTACCCAGTTCCAAATGAAAGATTTGGGTGAGGCACAGTATATTATAGGGATCCAGATCATTCGAGATCATAAGAATAAGAGGTTAGCCTTGTCTCAGGCATCGTACATCTATCAAATGTTGATCAGGTACAAGATGCAGGATTCTAAGAGGGGCTTGTTACCCTTCAGGCATGGAATTGTTGTCTAAGGATCAATGTGTTAGGAATGTCCTAGAACTCGCAGTTCGTGTTAAACATTCTATTTTATCAATAACAATGACTTGTTGATTTTGCATCTTATTATGAAAATCCAATAAACGCATCCTTGGCTATAGTCTGAATGCTGTAACTTTATGTAGTGACATAAACAAGATCAAGTTGACAATATATAGCCTAAATGGTCTAATGAGTATATGGATGAAATTGGGTATTTCATCCTGGTAACACTATTGGATGCGACCCACTCTGTAGTTGTTACAAGAAGTTATAAGGTGTTATAAACTATGTGATCTACAAATCATTCATGTTGAGACAAGAGAGTGGGGACATCCTATGCAATGAGTTTACATATAGACTGAACCACGAAAATAGTCACTTTTTTTTATAACGATCGTTTACTGTTAAAACTGACAATTTCATTTATTAAATAACCTAGGTTAACTTGATCTTAATCTTGAGCTAGCTATGAACTCCTGTTTGTTCGGGATTATCCTTTGATCTGCAAACAGTGAGAGTAGTCCAACAGCACTGCTCAATAAGCTTACCATTTTGGGGATAAGACCGGATGAATAGCTGGGGACATAGCCTTGCAAGATGGAATTCACTCCTACTTTATTTAATGTTAGCAGATAGGTTGTTCTCTTAAGTACTGACTCCAGGTCTTGAACAATCGGGGCCCCTCCTTCTCATGATAGAGAAAGGATTTGATTCATAGAGATTATGAATCAGAATTGCTCATTAGAGGATCGGTGGGAACTTAAGGAATAAGATGTAGTCATAGGGGTAAAATAGCATTTTTGACCTAGTTGTGATTACGAACAACCTGTGAAGGATCGATTTACTAATTATGGTTATTAAGTAGACATAATATATCTATAGTGAGGGGAGTTCAACTATGGGCTATAGTGGAGTATCCCATTAGTTAATGAATGAGGGTTAGATCGGACTAATGAGTTTAGCCGATTAATCTCGAATCGTTGGAGCCCATGATCTGTAGGTCTGCGAGGTCCCCCTACTAGCTCGTAAATGGATAAATTTTAGGGTAGCTTGAGAAATTAATTTGAAACATTCAAATTAAATGGAACAAGAGAATAAATATTTAAATATGATTTAAATATATAAAGATGATTATCGTGCAAAAATTAATTTAATATTTTATTTTAAATTAATTAATTTTTTAAATTAATTTAAGAAAATAAAATTTTGAACTAAAATGGTTTTAAATCATTTTATGTTTTAAAAAGAAAATGGAAATCGTTTGCATGGTTGCACAAAATGGAAAATGAGTTTTCTCCATGACCATCATCTTTATGCTCACATAAAAGGCATTATATTCTCTACTTTGATTCTTCAAGCATAAGCTGCAAGCCATGTACTCCATCTCTTTACATGTTCATCTATTATATATAAAGAAGATTGGAGTTTTTGGAGAAGGAGATATACAGAATTTGAGAGAAAATTTTCTGAAGAAGAAACTGTTTTCTTCAGTCGGCCTGCTGTGAGTTTTTCTTGTTTCTTCACATCTTCGAGTAGTTTTTGAGTCCCACATGTTGGGGTTCATGCCCTAAAGTCTCGTGTCCTGTAGTTTGTAAACAGTTTGTACGAACGCTTGTGTTGTTAATATATGATATTTACTTCACATCTTGTATTTTTGCTTGGTTACTTGTTTTATTTGCTTTACCACAAACCAATAAACATAAAATTCCTGGTTATCTGTATGTGACTCAAACATGTATGTGATGACATACAAGTGGATCATGTCTTGAGTGATAACCAAAATGGTCTGTAGTATATGGATATAGGAGAGAAACCTTATCCTAGTAACGTTACGGATGCGACCCGCTTTGTGGAATGGTCACAAGTGTTGTGACTTGTCACAGATGGTCTGATCTTGATTATTCATGTTGGGGACATGCGAGCGAGGGCGTCCTATACAAAGAGTTTATATAAGACTTGACCACGAAGTGTCAACGTCTCGTTATATAACATCGTTTATGACAGAGACTTCACTTCACTAGGATGATCATAGATAACATGACCTCAATCCTGAGTGAGTTGGGAACTCCTGCCATTGGAGGAGGTCCTTTGATTTGTATGGGTGCGAGTGGCCAATTCGTCGATTCAAACTTACCATTTTGGGGATTCGTCTAATTTGGGAGCTGGGAACTCAGCTACACAAAATAGAATTCACTCCTTCCCCGAGGCAAGGGTAAGTAGATAGATAGCTCCCTTAAGAGCTGATTCCGGGGCTTGAACGATGTGGCGCCACACATCTTCTCTTGACCTGAGAGGTGTTCACACATAGTTGGACTATGTTTTATTGTTCATTAGAGAAATCGGTGGTACTTAAGAAGTGAGACGTAACTACGGGGGCATAACGGTAATTTGGTCCAACTGTACTTAAGAGCATCTGTGAAGGGTCATCGTACTTATGATTGGTTATATCCGATGGACACAGAAATATATCTGTGGTAAGAAGAGTTCAGTTGTTGGTCTTTAGTGGAATGCCTGACAGTTAACGGATGGTGGATCTCGTGGCTAAAGAGTTTAGTCAGCTATTCACGGACCGTTGGATCTTCGAGCCATAGGTCCATTAGGTCCCTTTGATGGCTTGGATAAAGTCGAGAACTAGTATTTGGATTAATTTGAAATGTTCAAATTGACAAGAGGAAGTTCGATTATATATGATATAATTGGATTGGTTAATTATATATGATATAATTGGTTAAATGTATGAGATACATTATTTTGGAGTAAATTAGATATAAATATGATTTATATCAAGTAGATGAGAAAGTACTATAGTAGATATGTGATATCAAACTATAGGTTAAAAATATAATATGATTATATTTATTAATTAATTAGTTGGTTAATTATATGATAATTAATCCAAAATTCACGTTCGGACGTGGGTTAGTGGGGCAACGTCGGTTATTGTAACTGATGAGTTAAAATGAAAAATGTTTTCATTTTTGAATTGTTCAATCAATCGCCCGAAGAGAAAAAGAATGAGCGCGCATTGGTGAACATCTAAACAATCGCTTACATAAAACGAGAGACTATACGATAGCTCTTCTCTACCTAAACGATCGTTTACCTCATGCCTAAACGATCGCACACTGTGGCCTACACGATCACATAGCTTTTCTAAATGATCGTATACTGTGCCGATTTAGCTAAACGATCATATACCTTTTCCTAAACGATCGTTTAGTAAATCCTACATGATGGTATAGCTTCTTCTAAACGATAAGCATTTCTGTTATGCGATGGCATCTTTTTCCCTCCCACTTGCTTATCGCCTACACGATTCGTGTTTCCTCCTTCCTCTACCAAATTCACCAAATACCACCCTTTGGGTTTTCACTCTGAGAATACCTGGGGCTCTTTAGTGGTGGTGTTGTCCCCGCAGTGTTCGTGTTCGTGCAGTTATTCGTGCTATTTTTGTTGATGCTGCTGTTGGACATTGGTAGATCGCTTTGAGGGTTCCGCTGCTTGGAGTGTCGAAATGTGAAGAACGTCTTCAACTAGTATGACACTCTTTCCCTTGTTATTATCTTGTTCTTAGCATGACGATAATTAGTATTTGTTTGCATAACTGTATGTTGAATGTATATATTTGCATTTCAGTCACTGTGAGATCGAAGCGATCCAAACGCACTCATGGAACTCTTAGATATGAGATCCTTCACCACAACTCTGCCTAAAGCTCTAAGAGCATAGTAGGGAAGACTTTGAGGTGGTTCACGTTGATATCAAGTGAAGAAAGCAGCTGAATAGACATTTTCTTGGAGAGCTCATCAAAGGTATGTTCTGAAAACCCACTTTTTAAGAAGAGCATGTTTAAGATTTTGCCAAAACTAGTGAATTAGAATGCTTATGGATCCTTGATACTTCCGCTGCATGTTGTTTAACTCTTTCACAATGTCCTAAGACACCTCAAAAGGTTGAGGAGATGAGAAATATTCCCTATGCTTCAGCTGTAGGAAGCTTAATGTATGTAATGTTGTGTACCAGACCCGACATTTGCTACGCAGTAGGGATTGTCAGTCGATATCAATCCAATCCAAGATTTGATCATTGGACGGCAGTCAAGACGATTCTCAAGTATCTTTGGAGAACAAGGGAGTACATGCTCGTGTATGGAGATAAGAATCTGATCCTTACAGGATACACAAACTTTAACTTTCAGACCTATAGAGATTCTCGTAAATTGACATCGGGGTCAATTTTCACTCTGAATGGAGGGGTTGTAGTGTGGCGAAGCATCAAGCAAGGATGCATCATGGACTCCACTATGGAAGCCAAATACGTAGCCGCTTATAAAGCAGTTAAGGAGGTTGTTTGGCTAAGAAAACTCCTTACATATTTGGAAGTTGTTCCAAATATGGATTTGCCTATCACTCTTTATTGTGATAGCAGTGGGGCTATGGCAAATTCAAAGGAGCCTTGGAGTCATCGTCAGGGTAAGCATATAGAGCAAAAATACCACTTGATCAGGGAGTTTTTGCATCATGGTGATGTGATAGTCACGAAGATCGCGTCGAAGCACAACGTTGCTGATCCCTTTACAAAGGCTCTCACGACTAAAGTGTTCGAGTGTCACCTGGAGAGTTTGGGTCTACAAGACATGCGGCATCTTGTCTAGGGCAAATGGGAGATGATACAGGGGTATGCTCTAGTTTATTGTATATTGTACATGCATTTATCTTGTATTATACATTAGTCTCCCGAGGCATTAGGAAAAGTGGGAGATTGTTGGGATTGGTGTCCTAATTCTCCCGGAGTCTCGTAATTTGTAATATACACATTGTTATGAATAAAATAAGCGTTATTTCATTCTGGCATTTACTCATATCTAATAAACAAAGCTCCATGGTTATTGTATGTAAACTTAAGCATGTATATGAGATATACAAGTGTATCATGCCTTAAGTGATAACCTAAATAGGTCTGTAGTATAAGGATTAAGGTGAGATACTTGATCTTGGTGACACTATGAATACGACCTGCTTTGTAGAGGTTTGCAAGTGTTGTGAACTAATACAGATGGTAGATCCTAACCATTCACGTGGAGACATGCGAGTCGGGGTGTCCTATACAAAGAGTTTTTATAAGACTAGACCATGAGATGATTCGTCTCTAAATATAACGCCGTTGATACTGGAGACTTACATCTCACCTAAACGACCATAGGTGACATGGCCTCAATCCTGAGTGTTTTGGGAACTTTTGCCTAATAGGTGGTCCTTTGATTAGTATGGGTGAAAGTGACCAAATTGCCAACTCAACATGTCTATCTTTTTAGGGACTTGTCTGGTTTGGGAGCTGGGAACTCAGTTACACGAGATGGAATTCGATCCTTCCTCAAAGCAGGGGTTAGTAGATAGATTGCTCCCTTAAGGACTGGTTCTGGGGCTTGAACATAGTGGCCACATCTTCTCTATAGAAGAGAGGACTCAGTCATAGTAGGACTATGACTTATGTTCATTAGAGGGATCAATGGTACTGAAGGTGTTAGATGTAACTACAGTGGCATAACGGTTATTGGCCGAGTTGTACTTACGAGCGATCTGTGAAGGGTTATCGTACTGTTGATTGGTTAATATGGACACATAATATATTTGTAGCAAGGAGAGTACAGCTGTCAGTCTTTAGTGGAGTGCCTGGCAGTTAACGATGGTGGATCCCGTGACTAAAGAGTTTAGTCAGTTATTCACGTACCATTGGAGCTTCGAGCAATAGGTCCATAAGGTCCCCTTGGTAGCTCAATATATTCAAGTTGAGGATCAGTTATTGGTGTTGATTTGAAATGTTCAAAATGACAAGAGGTAATTTGATTATATATGATATGATCGATATAGTGTATGAGATACATCAAGTGGAGGACTAATGTAAATGAGATTTACATTAAGTGCCATGAAATAGAAAAAGACTATGGTTTATATGTTTCATGAGATGAAATATTAAAACTATAAGTTATTAATATAGTATGGTAAGTTGGTTATCATTTATATTTATAATAATATTAATTATTGGATAATTATCTCTTTTTCTCTAATAACCAATTGAGTGGGAGGTTATTGGTGGTTTCTTGGTAACCGAGATATAAAAAGGAAAAATGTTTTCCTAATTTTTGTAGTTGATGAATTGAGATTTCCATTCTCGGAAAGTTCGCATAGCGGCTATCAAGTAAATTAGATTTGTTGAACGACAGCTTGGAGAGACTAGACGATCGTGGAGTGTTTTTATACGATAGACACTCAGCTGGCCGATGAGCTAAACGATCGTGCAGCTTTAGCTAAACGATAGCTTTTGTTAAATGATTGGGAATCATCTATACGATAGACTTTGACATCTTCCACTTGCTCAATCGTTTACACGATTGTTCCTCCGGTCTCTGCCTCTAACCAACTCCACACAGAGCCCACACTTCTGGATTCTCACACCAAGAATACCAAGGTAACCATTGTGGTGGTTTCATACTCAACTCGACTAAGTCGAGGTTATTTGGAGTCCGTTCGTGGTGTTGGTCTAGGGTCCATTGTGTTCGTGATCTTGGAGATCGCAGTGTTCGAGGTCTTTGTTGATCGTGCTATGTTACAGTCGTGGTGAACGAGTGTTCGTGTGTTACAGACTCGGAGTCTGTTCGAGCATTCGTGATCAAGGGTGTTGAAGATGAGTCTTCAAAGGTATGTTAATTCTAACCATTGATCTGTAGAAAAGCATGTTGTAATTTCGTTGTATGCATAGCATGTAGTTTCCATTTCTTGTACTGTAATTGTTATTATTTAAATATGATTGAAATTTGGAATGATCCTTCCGCTGCTCATGGAAATCCTCATGTCCAATTTCATTCACGTATATCTTGGCTAGTCTTACCAAAGTATTGGCCAAGAAACATGAGCCCATGCTCACGACCCGTGAGATCATGGAGTCCCTGAGATGAATGTTCAGACAGTTGTCCGCACAACTCAGGCATGACGCTTTAAAACACATCTTCAATGCCCATATGCCAAAAGAGGCATCTGTACGAGAACATGTTCTCAACATGATGGTCCACTTCAATGTGGCGGAGATGAATGAGTCTTCTATCGATGAAGCCAGTCAGGTTAGCTTCATATTGGAATCTTTAACTGAAAGTTTCCTTCACTTCCGTAGCAATGTTGTTATGAACAAGATTGATTACAACCTGACCACCCTACTCAATGAGCTACATACCTTCCAATTATTGCATAAAAACAAGGTTCAGAAAGGTGAAACAAATGTTGCATCATCTTTTAAGAAGTTCCACAAAGGTTCGACCTCTAGAATAAAGTTTGTACCTTCTTCCTCCGGTACCAAAAAGTGGAAGAAGAAGAAAGGTAGTAAGATGAAAGCTAACCCTGGAGTTACTGCACAAGGAGGCAAAAGGCCACCCAAGGCTACAAGGGGAATCTATTTCCATTGCAACCAGAATGGTCATTGGAAAAGGAACTGCCCCAAATACTTGCCAGAAAAGAATAAGGTCAAGAAGGGTAAATTTGATTTACTTGTTTTGGAAACTTGCTTAGTGGAGAATGATAATTTTACTTGGATTATAGACTCTAGCGCCATTAACCATGTTTGTTCTTCATTTCAGGAAATTAGTTCCTGATGGCAACTAGATGCTGGTGAGATGACGATGTTGGCTGGAACTGGGCGCGTTGTCTCGGTTGTAGCCGTGGGAGGTCTTCAGTTGACTTTATAGAATAAATTTCTTTTATTAGAAAATGTATATGTAGTTTCTGGTTTGAAAAGGAATTAAATTTTTGTAAAGTGCCTTTTAGAACAATCTTATTATACAAATTTTTTAATTAATAAAGTGTTTGTTTCTAAAAATGGTGTCAATATGTGTTCAGCTGAACTGGAAAATAACCTTTATGTGCTAAGATCGTTAGCAACTAAGGCACTCCATAACACTGAGATGTTATAAAAGACTTAAAATTTCTCCTAAAGAAAATGTCCATCTTTGGCACTTGGGTTAGGACACATAAATCTCAATAGGATTGAGAGATTGGAACGAACGGACTTCTAAGCGAGTTAGAATTTTTTTTTTTTTTTTGCCTGTATGTGAGTCGTGCCTTGAAGGCAAAATGATTAAAAGACCTTCTACTGGAAAAGGTCAAAGGGCCAAAGAACCTCTCGAGCTCATACATCAGACCTTTATCGTCTGATGAATGTCGGAGCTACAGGAGGTTTTGAATATTTCATCACCTTTACTAATGATTATTCCAGATATGGGTACGTTTATTTAATGTAACATCAGTTTGAGTCTTTTGAAAAGTTCAAAGAATTCAAGGTTGAGGTTGAAAATGCATTAAACAAAATGATTAAAACATTTCGATCTGATGGAGGTGGAGAGTTTATGGATCTAATATTCTAGAACTATTTGATAGA
Organism: Benincasa hispida; assembly: GCF_027475165.1. NCBI lineage: Eukaryota > Viridiplantae > Streptophyta > Magnoliopsida > Cucurbitales > Cucurbitaceae > Benincasa > Benincasa hispida. The sequence goes on along the minus strand of NC_143488.1, from coordinate 75,818,044 downwards.
ACATGGAATAGTATCCCTACTCTTATCACCTGGTACACCTCAATAGAATGGTGTATCAGAAAGAAGAAATCGAACTCTGTTAGATATGGTTCGGTCTATGATGAGTTACGCTTCCTTACCTGACTTGTTTTAGGGTTATGTAGTAAAGATTGTAGCGTATGTCCTGAACTTTGTTCCATCCAAGAGTGGTACTAGAACACCTTTTGAATTATGGAATGGACGTAAAGCAAGTTTACGTCATTTCAGAATCTGGGGTTGCCCAGCACACGTGCTTGAGGGTAATCATAAGAAATTGGAACCACGTTCAAGATTATGCCTATTTGTAGGCTACCCCAAAGAGGTGAAAGATGGTTTCTTCTTTGATCCTGAAGTAAACAAAGTGTTTGTATTAATAAACACTACTTTTCTAGAAGAAGCTACATAAGGGAGCACAAGCCTCAAAGTAAAATCGTGTTGATGAAATTTCCAAAGAAGCTACTGAATCTTCAACAAAAGTTGTTGAAGAGCCTATTACCTCAACAAGAGTTGTTGAAATAGGATCATCTAGTAGGTCAAATCCACCTTAAGTGTTGAGGGAACTTGATGAAGTGGGAGGGTTACAGACCCACTTGTCTGTTACATGGGTTTAACTGAAATCCTAGCTATGGTAGCTATCTAAGATGTTGAGGATCCATTGTCTTACAATAAGGCAATGGAGGATGTTGACAAAGATGAATGGACCAAAGCTATGGATCTCGAAATGGAGTCAATGTACTTTAATTCAGTTTGGAATCTTGTAGATCAACCTGATGGGGTTAAACCTATAGATTGTAAATCGATCTACAAGAGGAAATCGGGTGCTGATAGGAAGGTGCAAACCTTCAAGGCTAGATTAGTGCAAAAGGTTACACCTGGTTAAAGGAGTTGACTATGAGGAGACTTTCTTACTTGTTGCCATGATTAAATCTATCCGGATACTCCTATCCATTGCCTCATATTATGACTATGAGATTTGGCAAATAGACATCAAGACTGCCTTTCTGAATGGCAATCTTGAGGAGACAATTTATATGGAACAACCCGAAGGATTCATAATCCAAGGTCAAGAGCAAAGGGTTTGTAGGCTTAATCGGTCTATTTATAGACTGAAACAAGTTTCTCAATCTTAGAACATAAGGTTTGATACTCCGATCAAATCTTAAGGCTTTGATCAAAATGTTGATGAGCCTTGTGTTTATAAGATGATCATCAACAGTTTAGTAGCTTTCTTAGTGTTATATGTAGATGATATCCTACACATTGGGAATGATATAGGTTTACTGACTGAAGTTAAGAACTAACTAGCGACCCAATTCCAAATGAAAGATTTGGGAGAGACTCGGTTTGTTATGGGAATCTAGATCTTTCAAAATTGAAAGAACAAAATGCTAACTTCATTTCAAGCATCCTACATTGACAAAATTCTTATCAAGTATTCGATGCAGAACTCCAAGAGAGGCTTACTGCCTTTCAGGCATGGAGTGATATTGTCAAAGGAACAGTGTCCTAAGACACCTCAAGATGAGATGGATCCTCTATGCATCGGCTGTTGGCAACCTGATGTATGCGATATTATGTACGAGACCTGATATTTGCCATGTTGTAGGGATAGTCAGTAGATATCAATCTAATCCAAGATTAAATCATTGGACCACCGTTAAAAACATCCTCAAGTATCTACGAAGAACGAGGGACTACATGTCATATATGGTTTTAAGGATCTGATCCTTACTGGATACACAAACTCTGACTTTCAGACTGGTAAGGATTCTAGGAAATCCACATCAGGACCAGTGTTCACTCTTAATAGAGGAGCAGTAGTTTGGAGAAGCACCATGTAAGGGTGCATCGCTGACTCCACCATAGAGGCTGAGTATGTAGTGACTTTTAAAGCTGCCAAGGAAGTTGTTTGGTCATGAAATTCTTGACTGATCTAGAAGTCGTTCCAGATATGTCAAAGCCCATCACACTTTATTGTGATAATAATAGTGTTGTGGCTAATTCTCGAGAGCCTAGGAGTTACGAGCGTGGGAAGCATATAAAGTGAAAGTATCATCTCATTAGAGAGATTATGCATCTAGGAGACATGATCGTTATGCAGATATCTTCGGAGCACAATAGTGTTGAACCGTTTACAAAGGCCTTCACGACTAAGGTGTTTGAGAGTCACTTGCAAAGTATGGGTTTATGGGACAGGCCACATCTATACTAGGACAAATGAGAGATTTGTATTGGGCATGTGTTATGCCCTAATTTATTGTTTTTGTACTTTGTATTTTGACTATATTGTATACCCCACTAGCTTTAAGTCAAGTGGGAGATTGTTGGGTTGATGCCCTAATTCTCATAAGGTTCTATATTTTGTAAATGTATTGTACAAACTCGTTGTTTATTTTATTAAATATATGATATTTTATTCCAAATTTTGTTGCATTAATCACAAACCAATAAACTAAGTTCCATGGTTATCTCGTAGCTTAAACATGTATATAGAGACATATGGATGGATCATATTTTAAGTGATAACCTAAATGGTCTGTAGTAGATGGATAAGGCTAGACACCTTATCCTGGTGACACTACAAGTATGGTCTACTTTGTAGATGTTACAATTGTTGTAAAGTATTACAATTGTTGTAAAGTGTTACAAATGATCTCGTCCTAATCATTCATGTGGAGACATGTGAACGAGGATATTCTATACAAAAGAGTTTGTATAAGATCGAACCACGAAATGTGTAGTCTCATTATATAACACCGTTCTTAATAAAGACTTGCATTTCATCAGGATGACCATAGGTAACACGACCTGAATCCTAAGTGAGTTGTGAAGTCCTACCTATGAAGGCAATCCTTTGATCTGCATGGGTGAGAGTCGCCATATCGCCGACTCAACAAGCCTACCATTTTGGGGATTTGTCTGATTGAGGAGCTAGGAACACAACTACACGAGATGGAATTCACTCATTCCCAATGTCGGGGTAAGTAGATAAATTGCTCTCTTAATGGCTGATTCCAGAGCTTGAACAGTGTGACGCCACACCCTCTCCTGACCCGAGAGAGGTTAGTCATAGTAAGACTATGATTTATTGTTCATTAGAGGAATTAGTGGTACTTAAGAAGTTAGATGTAACTACAGGGGCAAATTTGTGAAAGGTCGTTATACTGTGGATTGGTTATATCCAATGGACACGGAAATATATCTGTAGTGCGAAGAGTGCAGTTGTCGGTCTTTAGTGGAGTGCCTGACAGTTAACAGATGGTAAATAATTTAATTAAAGAGTTTGATTAATTATTCACATACCGTTGGAGCTTCAAGCTACAGGTCTATGAGGGTCCCTTGGTAGCTCAACGAGATTAATGAGAATCAGTTTTTGGAATAATCTGAATTGCTCAAATTATTTGCGGGAGTTAATTATATGTGATATAATTAAGTTAATTATATATGATATAATTACTATAATGTATTTGATACATTATAATATAGTGTATTTGTGAGAAGAAATAAATATTTGAATATGATTCAAATATTAGTTATGTGAATTAGATTCATATAATTAAAAATTAATATAAATATGATTTATATTAAATGTCATTAGTGAGAGAAAAGAAACTAGGTTATATCGTATATGATATAATATCGAAACTATAGTTTATATGATATATTTGATATAACATATAGTTTAATATATATTATATGATAAGATAGTTATCATATGAATATATAGTAAATTAATAAATTAATAATTTATTTTATTTTTATTTAAAAATTAATTATGAGGAGGGAGTTGTAAACTCCCCCTCCTTTCTTTCTACCACAAGACATGGTTTGGCTGGTTGTTGGTCTTCATCTTCCTCATGCACGAAAGGAGAGTTGAGAAAAAAAAAAAACATAGAGAAGAGTTCTCAGTTTTTCCTAATTTTGCTTCCTCTCACAAAAATCTTCTTCCTTCGAGCCAAAATCACCAGAGCCCCACACACTCATGGGTTCTCAATCCTGTAGTTATTAAGGTTTCCAAATGGCAGTGCTAATTGGAATTTGAAGGTTCCTATGAAGAAGATCTTCAAAGGTAGATTTTTTGAAAACCTTAAAATCCTTTTCTTTTCCTTTTATTTAAGCATGTTGTGTTAATTTTGATAAATGCATGATCTGTACTTTGTCTCTATAAAATTGTTGTTCCAAAAAAGATTTGGGATTTGGGACGATCTCGCTTCCACTCAAGGTTCTCCTCACAGGGGTTCCTTCAGTTTTGGACATGGGTCAAATAAGTATAAAATAAAATAGGTATGGGTGGGCCAAATAAGTATTGGGTAAAATAGATATGGTTTGGGTTGATTATATATATTATAATATATTATATTAAAAAATATATAAATTTTAGGGCGAGGTCGGGGCAGGGACGACCGTAAAAGAGTCCATGGTTTGACCCCTATCCTCGGTCAAACTAGGGATTCATCGACTTGATTGGGTAAGGGCCCCACAATGACCCACCTCTATGGATTTTTTTCATCCCTACTCGAAGGTTCCAAACTGGATCAGGCTTTCTCTTTGATCATAAAACATAGTCGACGTTGGAACACATGAAGTCGCTGCTACGTAGCATGATTTGTTTAAGCTACTTCATCAAGATCCCACTTAATCTTCTTTTCACGAGCTAACTTTAGAATTAGTTCCTTCAGCATGAAGCACTTTTCCATTGGGTGTCTAACGACTGGGTGATAGTTGCAGTAATTAGGATCGTCTACTTTTCCTACTTGTTGTAGTCGTTTGCATTCCGACAACTGAATAAGTTGCTTTTCTAGTAGTTACTCTAGCATATCTGCAACATTAGAATCAGGGAGTGGGTAAACCTTCTCCTATCTTTCTTTGAGAGTCGGGCAACACTTCTCATTTCCGTCATACTTTCTTTCAAATTTTGTTTCTTTTCCTTTGGAGGAAAATTTCAATGGGGTCACATAAACAATCATTGATTCTTTTGTAGCACTATTCATGATCTTTCCAGTGCCCTTGATTTCAATCTTGTCTTTCCTTACCTCAAGAACCAAGAAGTCCTTAGTTCCCCTATTTGCGATGCTTAGCTCCATGTCATGGGCGCGAGTTGCCAGCTCTTCGAATGTATGAGGCTTTATCTTTTGCATATTGTAGAGAAATCCCTAGTATATGCCTTGAGTGCCAACTCTATTATAGATAGTTCCATGAGTCGGTTTTTGCAGTCAAGACTCAGAGCCCTCCATCAATTAATGTAGTCGATGACTGGCTCTCATTTTTGCTGCTTGATGTTTGAATAGTGTTCCTTGTGCTAGAAGCGATTCACGAACTCTCTTTTCAACTACTCTCAGTTGTCAATCACTTCCGACTCTAGATTGCTATACCAATCAAAAGCATTTCCTTCCAAGATTCGAACAAAACTTCTTGACTAGCAAGTCTCCTTTGGTCTTTGCATTTTTGCAAATTTCAATGAAGTGAGTAACATGTTGTTTTGGATTGCCCTTTCCATCAAACTATTGGAAATTTGGAGGATGCTGCCCAGTCGACATTCTTAAGTTGATTCTCTTAGTGTACGAATTGGAGTACATAAAAGAATTTTGCGACGGTTCTTTATACTAAGCCCTTATTGAGTTTATGATCATATTCTGTCGCTACTAAACTGACAAGGAGGTGACAGAGGTGGATTATTGAAGTTGAATTTCTTGTAAGACAGTCTTTCCTTTATCATTGGCTTTGACAGCTAGAGCTTGACTCGTTTCAGTAGTTTCTCGAGCATGCATTTGATCTCTTAAGGCTGTGGTTTCATAATCTTGCTCTTCAACAACTTTCATTAGGAGATCAATTTTTCTATCCATTGTTCCCATGGCCGCCTCATCCGTTACATCAGCCATCATGAAAGACATCACATCAAAGTGATGTTCTTTCCTTAATCAATAAGAAGCAGAGTTATCAAATGAGAGATTTTCTTATATGACGACCTCACCTTTAGGAGATTTTATCAGTTATTCCAAGATTATCTTTGAGAGGACAAAAACTTGTTCTTGTTCCTACATGATCTCCTTTGAACGACTACGATGACATGTCCTGTATAGGTGTCGCTTGCTACAGTTACTTTGGATGCAACTTTCTTTGGTGCCATTAGTTTGTTTGAATATTAAGGGAGAGATGAGAGGTAGAGATGTCCCATTAGACATGCCAATTTTTTCGCACGAGGTATTTAGAGAAACGTGTTTCATGGAGTTGAACTTGTGTTGATGTTGATTTGATGTAGATGTAGTTCGATCTTTAGTACTTGATTTTTTTATTCTCTCTCAGTTGAATGCGTACGCTTGATTTGAGGAAGCGAAGCGTGTGATGTTCTTGGATTTGAAGTCTTGGAAGAATGCTTGAAGAACTTCATGAAGGTTTAGCAAAACCCAAGACAGAAGCAAGGTCGTTTCTCAATTTTAATTTACACATAATATAAAATTACAGAAACTTAGTTGTGCATTCTAAAGGAGAAAAAATAATTTTTATAGCATGCTTCTTAAAACAGTAAAGAAGGAGAATTAAAGTTTTCATGACACAACCTTTGAAGTCACCATTCTTCACGAATTTCCTCTCAGTAAGTCATGAACAAACCTTGGATTGTGAACACCCAAAAAACGCAACAATACCAAATCTCTATTTGATTGGACACCACCAACAGTAAGACCCCGCATTCTCCTTAGGATGAGAATATGAGCAAAAGTTGTGGGCTTTGCTCTTGACTTTAGTAGAGGGAAAAAATGAGAAGAGAGGAAAAACTTTTGGGGATTGTACACTAGGGAAAACCTAACAGACTTTTTGCGTTAACCAGGAAAGAAGACGAATCGAATGCAAAACCTCTCACTCCCACGATTGTTAATGAAAGAAAATAGGGGGAGAGTTATTTCCATAACTCCTTCATTTAATTTAATTAAAAAATTAAATTAAATTAAAGTAAATATAAGATATGATAACCAATTTATCATATATTATACATTATACTATATATTATATTGAATATAACCTACAACCTATAGTTTATATTTTATCAAATATAATATTACCTATAGTTTGGAATTCTCTAAAAAATCTGTAGCATTTAATATAAATCAAATTTACATTAAATACAATTATACGAATCCAATTAATATTTGAATCATATTCAAATATTTATATCCTATCAATAAACTTTATATTATAATGTATCAAATACATTATATTAATTATATCATATATAATTAATTTAAATTAATTATATCATATATAATTAATTCCCTCAATTAGTTTGAACATCTCAAATTAATCCAAAATTAATTTGATTCTCAATAATCCCAGTTGAGCTACAAAGGGAATCTTATGAACATGTAGATTGAAGCTTCAATGATACTTAGATAATTAATTAATCTCATTTAAATAAATTACCCAACTTCCATTAATTGTCGGTCATTCTAATAAAGACTGACAACTACAATCTTCGTACTACAAATATATTTTCATGTCCATTGGATATAATCAATCAATAGAGCAATAACCCTTCACAAATTGCTCGTAAGTACCGTTGAGCCAAAATAACCGTTTTACCCATGTAGTTACATCTAACTTCTTAAGTACCATTGATCCCTCTAATGAACAATAGGTCATAGTCCAACTATGACCAAACCTCTCTCAAGCCAAGAGAAGGTGTGGCGTCACATTGTTCAAACCCCAGAATCATTCTTTAAATGAGCAATTTATCCGCTTACCCTGACATTAGGGAAATAGTGAATTTTATCTTGTGTGGTTGTGTTCCCAGCTCCCCAATAAAACGAATCCCTAAAAATGGTAGGCATATTGAGCCGACGAACTAGTCACTCTCATCCATGTAAATCAAAGGACCGTCTTTGTAGGCATAAGTTCACAACTCACTTAGAGTTCAGGTCATGTCACCTATGGTCATCCTGGTAAAATGTAAGTCTCTATTATTAAAGATGTGCTGGGCAACACCAAATCCTGAAATTGCGTACTACATTTACGACCATTACATAATTCCAGAGGTGTTCCAGTAACACTTTTGGATGGAATACAATTCAAAATGTAGGCTGTATTTTGTATTGCATACCCCCAAAACGAGTCAGGTAAGGAAGCATAACTCATCATAGACTGAACCATGTCCAACAGGATTTGATTTCTCCTTTCTGATACACCATGCTGTTGAGGTGTACCAGGTGCTAAGAGTTGGGATACAATTTCAAGTTCTATTAAATAATCTTGGGATTTCAAATCCATATACTCTCCATCTCGATCAGATCGAAATGTTTTAATTATTTTATTTAATGCATTTTCAACTTCAGCCTTGTACTGCTTGAACTTTTCAAAGGGCTTCAAACCTATGTTGCATTAAATAAACATACCCATATCTGGAATAATTATCAATAAAAGTGATGAAATATTCAAACCCTCATTTTGCCTGAACATTCATTGGACTACAAATGTCTGAATGTACAAGCTCTAAGGTTCTTCGGCTCTACGACCTTTCCCAGTAAAATATCTTTTAATCATTTTGTCTTCAAGGCATGACTCACATGCATGTAAAGAATTTTCTTCTAACTCACTTAAAGTCCATTCTTAATCAGTCTCTCGATCATGTTGAGATTTATGTGTCATAATCTTAGGTGCCAAAGATGGGCATTTTCTTTAAGAGAAATTTTCTGTCTTTTATTCTGAGTTACCGTATTTTAAACAGGTCGGTATTTATGAGAGCTTTAGTTGCCAATGATCTTAGCACATATAGATTATCCTCCAGTTTAGTAGAACAAATATTAATACAATTTTTGTAAATAAACCATCTATTTATAGAAAAAGATAAAGTATAATTTTATTCAATAAGACACTTTACAGAAATTAAGTTCCTCTCTAAGTAAGGAAATACATATATATTTTCTAACAAAATATAATTTTTCTATAAAGTAAGCTAGAGTCCTCTCACTGCCCTCAAAGAGACAACGTGTCCAGTTCTTACGTGCATCGTCAACTCACCAGGTGCCAGCTGCCGCAAGAATCAATTCTCTGAAATGAAGAACGAACGTGGTTAGTGGCACCTGAATCTATTATCCAGGCTGAATCATCATTCTTCACTAAACAAGTATCCAATACAAGTAAATTGCATTTACCTTGCTTGGCCTTTTTCTTTTTCACCAAGTACTTGGGACAATTCCTTTTCCAATATCCATCCTTGTTGCAACGAAAATATATTCCCTTTGCAGCCTTAGCCTTCTTGCCCTTGGGTAGCAGCTATTAGGTTAGTCTTCCCTTTTCCACTTTTCTTCTTCTTCCACTTTTTGATGCCGGAAGAGAAGGGTACAAACTTGGTTCCAGAGGTCGAACCTCTGTAAAAAAATTTGGAGGACGAGGCAATATTTGCCTCACCCTTCTGTTTCTTGACTTTTATCAAGGATTGGAAAGTCTGTAGCTCATTGAGCAAGTTGGTTAGGTTGTAGTCAATCCTATTTATAACAGCATTGCTACAGAACTATAGGAAACTTTCAGGTAAAGTTTCCAGGATGAAGCTAACCTGACTGGTCTCATCAATGACGAACCCATTCATCTTCGCCACATTAAAATGGACCATCATGTTCAGAACGTGTTCTCAAACAGAGGCCTCTTTTTACATACGAGCATTGAAGATGAATTTAAGAGCGTTATGCCTGAGCTGGGCGGACGGTTGTCCAAATATTCACCATAGGAACACCATGATCTCACGGGTATCGTAAGGCTGGGTTGGTGACCTTTCCGATGTTGTGATGATCTGGGTGTAGTGAGCATGGGCTCATGCTTCTTGGCTAATACTTCATAAAGACTTGCCAAGATATACGCTCAGGCCCTTTCATTTGCCCGCACCCAATGCTCATATGCCTCCCAAATGTTTCGAGTGGAATTTTGAGTTAGGAATGGAGGACATTTCTCTACCAAAACAAATCGTAATTCATCAATGATCAGAACTGTATTGAGTGTTGTTTTCTATGTGATGTAGTTATCGCCAGTTAATTTGTTGGTGGTGAGCGTATTTAGAGTTTCATAAGTCATATCGTTTATATTGCTGAAACATATTATTTATTTATATTAGTAATCCATGCATTACCCATTTTAGAAAAACCAATTAAATTTAGCAAAATTATTTATTGCATCCTATGTTACATCTATTTTTGCAATAATGTTTCAGGGAGACAGGGTGAAAACAACCATAGAGTGATCAGATACCCCTTCACTGAAATGAGAACATCTCAACCAGTATATAGAAACAACTCGTTGTTCCCATAATTATTAGTCACCATAGTTCAGTTAAAAAATTGTTAATTAGCTTAATATTTACTTGTAAGTGTAACCCCTCATTTTAGATTCTAGAGTGCCATCCCAATGAGCCAACTGTAGGGAAAAACCGAATGGGGAAAAAACTAAAGCAACCCTATCTATTTCTGGAGTTTGAGTAAAGAGTCATGCAAATACTATCCGTAGGGGAAGACAAGCAAAGGTGCCTCGAGGCTGAACTTGAAAATTTACTACAAACTAATAAGAGAGACCATTGGATGTATTGACACACATCTCACTCCCACTTACTATAAACACTCTCTTCATTCACCTTGGTATTGACCCATACAAACATTACCCGTAGAGGAATACAAGTAAAGGTGTCTCAAGGCCGAGTATAGGTATCATGGTGTGAACTATGAGGGAGAAACGTGAAAAAATAATTAAGTATCATATACCCCATTTTCCTCCTATTGAGTGTTTTACCTAGGGTTAACTTAACTTAGGAAAAATGCGGCTACTTATTTTTACTAAGTGATTGTTTAAGTTTTCCCAATAGTAACACTTACTTTGGATAGTTAAACAACTTTGATCAATGTTCATTAAACATTTTAATAAACTTTAATCAACAATTGCATGCTTGTAGCAAATCTATGTAATTCACCTTCCAAGTCAGTTCCCCGGTAAGGATGTTATGTTTTCATAAGCTTAAATACCCAGCCTAGATAGAACCATCCTTAAAAAAAAAAGTCTTTTATAGACACATTTGCTGCAACTTTAATCTTTTAATCCTATTAAACTAATTTCTAATTATACTAGAAATATTGTGAACTTAGTTCTATGTGAATCATATTTTGAACTATTTGAGAAAATGATTTTAACCTAAGTTTGCATGTAATTTTTTTATTATTGATTTTAATTTCTAGTTTCATTTAATTATAACAATTATAAAATCAAATGAAATAAATTAAAACCATACATTGCATTTGAAATCATACTTAGAAAAAGTATAACAATTATAAAATTACCTAAAGTAATGACATGCTTCATGTAGTTTCATTTCATTACTCAACATACATAACATTTATATACTAAAGTAATGAAATTAATAAAGACATTCATCCAAACATGCTTACTATATATTATAACAATAATAATATAAATGATACATGATAATGTCATTAATGCATACATTATATATTATAACATTTATATTATATGATGCATGAGCATGCTATAAAGTTAAATCATGCAACCATATTATAACATTTATAATACTTATGATACGTGATTAAATGCATAACCTATGGTGAAATTTTCTCTGTGGCATACATTATGACATATAAAAAAAAAATCATACATAAAATGCATAATTTTAAGACTAACAAGTGATCCGAGATTGGACTCCTAAACAATTAATTAAATTAATATAACTTTTATATTAATTTAATTAATTAGAAAAATAATTATTACATAAAATTAATAGCTGAATAACTAGGAAAAAAGCCAGACCGCCGAACTGCAACTGAACCGAACCAATATCGCGAACCACTGATGAATTAGATGCAAACCGCATGTTTCTTCGCGTTTAGAAGTGTCGCAACATTATGCTCTAGCGTTGCGACACTACGGAAAAAATCTCTATTCACCTCTTTGCAACGTTGCAATGCTGCTATACCGTCACCTACTGTAGAGTGGCAATCTCCGATTTTGCTTCGATTTGGGCCTCAAATTCTTCAAAAAGTTGTTAGAAAACTCATGAATGACATGGAATTAAACAAATACAGACTATATTGCATATTTATGCCTAAAACAATGGGCCCTTACAAACCAATTTGTAAAGAAAACGCAATAAAATCTATAGTTCAATCCCGAAAACATCCAAAAATTGTAAAACTCATACATTCATCAACATAAATGCATATAATTTGTAGTACCCACCATAACGAATTTTAATTCTAAAAATTAAAATTTGGAAACAAAAAATGCCGCTCTAATACCACATGAAAATTTATGAAAGCCCGCAACGGAATTGAGATCATTTCCCAATTTTAATTTATACAAAATATAAAATTACAGAAACCTAGTTATGCATTTTAAATCAGGAAAAATAATTTTTACAACATGCTTCTTAAAATAGTAAAGAAGAGGAATTAAAATTTTCATGACCTAACCTTTGAAGTCACCACTCTTCACGAATTTCCTCTCAATCGGTCACAAACAAACCTCGAATTACGAACACGCAAAAAACACAGCAACACCAAATCTCTATATGGTTGGACACCACCAACAATGAGACCTTCGTATTCTCCTTAGGGTGAGAATATGAGCAAGAGTTGTGTGCTTTGCTCTTAACTATGGAAAAAAAACGAGAAGAGAGGGAAAACTTATGGGGTTCGTATGTTGGGGAAGCGTTAACCAGGGAAGAAGATGAACTTAATCCAAAACCTCCCACTCCCACGATTGGTAATGAGAGAATCCCAATTGAGCTATAGAGGGGATTTTATCATATATAGTTAATTCCCTCAATTAATTTCAAATTTCAAATTAATCCAAAATTAATTTGATTCTCAATAATCCCAATTGAGCTATAGAGAAGATTTTATGGACCTGTAGATTGAAGCTCTAATGGTACTGGGATAATTAATTAAACTTCTTTAATTAAATTACCCAACTTCCATTAACTATCAATCACTCTACTAAAGACCAACAACTACACTCTTCACATTATAAACACATTTCTTGTCCATTGGATATTACTAGTCAACAGTGTGACGACCCTTCACAAATTGCTCGTAAGACAAGTTGGCCCAAAATAACCGTTTACCCCCTGTAGTTACATCTAACTCCTTAAGTACCACTGGTCCCTCTAATGAACAATAATTCAGAGTCCAATTATGACCAAACCTCTCTTGGGCCAAGAGAGGATGTGATGCCACATTGTTCAAGCCCTAGAATCAGTCCTTAAGGGAGCAATTTATCTACTTACCCCAATATTAAGGAAAGAATGAATTTCGTCTCTATGTAGCTGTGTTTTCAACTCCCCAGTCAGACGAATCCCCAAAATAGTAGGCATATTGAGTCGGCAAACTGGCTACTCTCACCCATGTAAATCAAATGATCACTTTCATAGGTAGGAGTTCAAAGCTCACTCAGGATTCAGGTCATGTCATCTATGGTCATCCTGGTAAAATATTAATCTCTATTATTAACAGTGTTATATAATGAGACTATTCAGTTCGTGGTCCGGTCTTATGCAAACCCTTTCATATAGAACACCCCCGCTCACATGTCTCTACATGAATGATTAGGATCAGATCATTTGTAAAACTTTACAAAAATTGTAACATCTACAAAGCGGGGCGTATTCGTAGTGTCACCAGGATAAGGTACCTAACCTTATTCATTTACTACAGATCGTTCAGGTTATCACTTAAACATAATCCATCTATTTGTCTTTATATACATGTTTAAGCTATAAAAGATAACCTTGGATGTTTGTTTACTGGTCTTGTGGGTTAATGCTACTAAATGTCAAATAAAATACCTCGTATTTTATTAAATAAATAAACTGTTTGTATAATACAATTACAAACTACAGGATCCATGAGATTTAGGGCATCAACCCCAACGCTTCAAACTTCAATTACCATAAACTTTAGGAGTTAGGGAGTCTTCTGATTGTTTGGAGAATTATCTCTAGGACTTATGGAGTATAAATTTTTTCCACCTCAAATGAAGGATAACTCTTCTATTATAGAGTTTTCAAGTGGGTTTTATGGGCTTGAGCTTAGTTGATGCATGAACCTAGCTCTTGGACCCAACTAATTGAATTTGGAGCTTATTTGACATACAAGTCAAATTAAGCCTATTTTTAGGGCGCAATTAGACTTTAGCCCAAACAATAATATAAAATTAGATCAAATTATTTTATCTAATCCAACGGTCATAATGAAAACACGTGGCATCATTATGGTTGGTCAGTTTCTGTCTTCAATTTCAATTTAGGACACATTTTAACTAGGGGCGTTCGAGGTTGGGTTGAGTTGGGTTGAAGGACTTTTTAGACCTAACTCAATTGTTTGGGTTGTAAATTTATTCAACCCAAATAACCCTTATTAGAAAATGAACCCAACCCAACCTAACCATGATATATTTGGGTTTGATTGGTTCAAGTTACTCAGTTCATTTATTTAAAATTTTGTTCTAAAAAGAAGTAAAATGTAAATACGTAAAAATTTGATTTAATTATTTTCATATATTGAATTAAGATTAACAACTCAATTTTCATTTATATAATGATTTTTTTTTCAAAGTGCTAGAAACCATTTTTAAGAGTTGTTGGAGAATAAAATTTTCAAATGAAATTAAATCAAACAAAAATCAATATATGTATAGATAATTGTATTATAAGTAACAAAAAAAAAATTTAAGTTAATAATAAGTTCGGGTTGGTTTGGTTTATATTAGGTGAACCCATGAACTAACCCAACTCAAAAAATAAAATTTTCATTTATTTAAACTGAACTCGACTCAAATGGGTTGATTGGTTTTTTCGGGTCATCTGATCATCATATTTTTTTAGCACCCCTAATGTTAACCTTTAATTGATCACAATTTTGATGATTTGTAATTCCGTCATTGGTTTGAAAAATGATGTGACAGTTTGTGATTGTTCCAATTTTATTATATATTTTTTTTAAGAATAGGTGATATTATTATACAACAACAAGGGGGATCTCACAACTCGGGATCAAGGCATCAAAGCAACAAAGTACAAGCAAAGACGGGACTCGCCCGAAACGAAGCCAAAACAAACGCAAACGGCACCATCCATCTGGGAGAAAAACAGAGAAAAGAAAAAAAAAAAACCAACAACCTGAGGCCAACAACAAAACAAAGAACAACGACAAGAACAAAAAGATGAAAAACATTTGTAAACGCACTAGATAAGACTAAGAAGATCAAATCGCTAGGAAGCAGCACGAGCACGATTCATAGAGATCATAAGGTGAAATAGAGAAGACATCGTCCTCGGAATACCCTCATGAAGTCACCGATTACACTTCTGCCAAATGTAGTAGATGGAAGCACACCAAAAAACACGAAACAACTTACTACGCACCCCCTTACCTGACCCCACTTGGTACACCCAAGTCAACTCAACATCCCAACCCGTCACCCGATGAGACAAACCTAACTGACGCAATACACCTGATCACACCTCTCTCCCAAACCCACAATAAAAAAATAGATGATCCCGCGACTCTACACCTCCCCCACATAGAAGACACCCCCCCTCTGACAACACACCCTAACTCCTCAACCAAACTCATGCACCCAACCTGTCCCTCACAGTTAACCATGCACAGAAGGAGTGACGTGGAATACCACCCCCATACCACAAAAGACCTACCCAAGACACCCTAGGATGACGAGGGCGCAAACTCTCCCACGCACTAGCGATAAAAAACAAACCACTAGCACTCGACACCCAAACCCAATAATCATCCCCCTCATCCTAGGCCCAACTGTCGGAATAAGACCCCAGATCTCAAGCAACTCTCATGATACTGTAGGCCACCTCCAACCTCCCTCACCATCCATAAACTCCGATAATTGTGCCCCCATACTACTCTCTGCATCGTAGACCACCGTAGACCCATATGAATCCATGATCGTACACCCCGCCAACCAAGGATCCCACCAAACAAAACATGACCTTCCATCACCCATCATCAAATGAACCAGATGCTTGAATCTATCCCTACAACGCAAGATAACCCTCGAGCACCAAGACCTCCCAACCTCACACCGAACAACCCACAAAAATCACCCACGCAAAAGATACGCCTCTGCCCACGCCACCCATAATGAGCCTGATTTAATTAAAAGAAGCCAGAACACTTCATAATAACAACCTGATTCCATGAAACCACATGTTTCACACCCAACCCCCTCTCACCCTTAGGCAAGCACACCTCATCCCATGCCACTCGCGCACCACCCCGACTCTCTGCACTTCCCTTCCATAAATAACTACGCAACAGATGATCAACCTCATGAGTTACACACGCAAGCAAGACGAAGATGCTACACCAAAACATCTGAAAGGACTGTGAGACAGACCTGACAAGCTACAACCTCCCAGTAAAAGAGAGGGACCGAGCCGTCCAACTTTTAATACGAGCTGTAATCCTCTGTGTCAAAGGTGCACAATCCATAGCCCTCAACCGACCAGCCAATAAAGGTAACCTCAGATACCTAACAGGCAGCGACCCAAGAGAGAAACCCATAAAGGCAACAAGCTCCTCCACCTCACTAGACTCCACATCTGCAAAAAACATGGAACTCTTCCCAACATTCACAACTAATCCAGACAACTCTGCAAACTCTGCCAGAACCTGCCTCACAAACTCCAAAGAACCCCTCTCAGTTGCATAGAAAATCATCAAATCATCTGCAAAAACCAAATGAGTCAAGCCCACACGCTCACATCGATCATGGAACTTAAACCACACATGAGGCTTATTCAACAACCTGGATAGGACCTCCATCACCATCAGAAACAAAAAAGGAGACAATGGATCCCCCTGCCTCAACCCCTTCCTACCAGGGAAAACCCCCTCAGGCAAAGTAACACAAGCCCTCGTCCAACTAACAAACTGAAGGGGCATACCTATAGCAAGCAACACACCAAACAGAAAATCCCAATTGACCGAATCATACGCCTTCTGAAGATTAACCTTCAACACACAACGTGACTTCCCTCTGCCCACCTTATAGCCCCCCACAGCTCCTGACACAATAAAATGTTATAAAAAATCGACTTATCAGGAACAAACACAGACTGGTTACCTTACCATTAATGAAATAAGGCAACCACAACTGCAATCTCTCAGGTAGGACCCTCGAGATACACTTATACACAACATTGCAACAAGAAATAGGACGAAAGTTCTCCATATGTTCAGCTCTCTGCCTCTTTGGGATAAGAGTAATAGCAGTAGAGTTAACTCCACCCGACAGATAACAGGGCTAAAAAAAATTCAAAACAGCGTCACATAAATCATCCCCAACCACACTTCAAGTTGCTCTATAAAAATCCACTGAAAACCCATCAGGCCCAGGAGCCTTCCCAGACTTCAACGAGAATAAAGCCTTTTGAATCTCATCCCGACTCACTGGGCAACCAAGCGCCTCCACCCCTTCTGGCCTCTACGGGCCAGCTGAACTGCACAATATCCCCAATCTCGGCAGTAAGATCCCTATACCCTACTCGTCGAGACCCCAAACTACCATGAAAGAAATCCACTGCCACCCCCGACACCCTGTCATGCACCGTCTGGCGAGTCCTCTCAGCATCCACAACTGAGAATAAACCATTGCAACCGCGGTGAGAGCGAACACAACGATGAAAAAACGTTGTGTTCATATCACCTAACTCCAACCATCTAACCCTAGCCTTCTGTCGGAGTGAATCCTCCTCCAATCTAGCTACTGAACAGAACACCTCAGTGGCCTGAGTCGCCTTCGCACACATCGTCTCTGAAAAAAGATCCCTCTTCAACTCGCTTGAGCAGCTTCCATATTCTGTCTAGCAACCCGCACCTCATCAGATAACATCGAGATACGCCTACCAAACGAGGCACGTAAAACCCGCTTCACTACCTTCAAATTTTGCACAAAGCTAACCATAAGGGACACATCTTCAGACATTCTCCACACTAACCTGATAGTATCAATAAAACCATCTGCCTTCGCCCAATGAGAAAAACAGTGGAACGTAGAAGGCAACCTACTCTTCGTCTCCCTTGTAGAATCCAGAAGAGGGCTATGATCAATAATTCCCCACTGTTCAACCCTAACCTCCGAATACGGAAAGGCCACCTTCCAGGCCTCATTAGTCAAACAGCGATCCAAATGATGCAAGATACCATTCCCCTAAACTTTACTAGTCCAAGTAAATCAATTACCTATCACACCCATCTCAACCAGATCCGCCTCCAACAACGCCCTATCAAACTCCTTCATCTCCCTCAAGCTAGGGCAATCACCAAGATCCTCCGAACTACTACAAATAGCATTAAAATCATCCACAAAAACTCAAAGGAGCTGCCACAAGGCACACACATCAATCAACTGGGTCCACAAGTTCCACTTATCACTCATGTGATTAGAGGCATACACAACACCAATATGTACCCTAGCACTAGATACAATATCCACCAAAGTACCAGAAATGAATTGATCCCCACTAACATCTAGAATAAAATCATAAACACTCTTCCACCACATCACCCAGATTCTCCCAACTCCCCTCACACTATAACTACTCACACAACTCCAAGCATCACCAAACCTATCCACCGTCATACCAAATTTTTCGTGACGAACCCTCGTCTTAAGCAAACAGCAGAAAATAACAGAGGAGGAGGATAGAAAATCCGCCACCACCCTACACTTGACTTGGTCATTCAACCCCCTAACATTCTAGGAACACCAGATCATGAAACTTGCAAGAAATCACACCTACCACCTCCCACTAGGCTTTTGCCCGAACTCCTAAACATCCCATCCACAACAGACAACGAATCAGAATCAGACTGCACTAAAGCCAGTGCCAACGAGTCTCCCCTCTCAACACTCAATACGTCAAACTGATTACGATCATCGATATGCTTAACAAATCTCGTAATCCCAGGGGAGCCATAAACTATTCTACTTCTCAAGGGCGTCGATCCCATACCCACCGCCACCTCTATGTTTTACACCTCCTCTATCACGCCAATGCCGGCTAACCATATTAAACTCGTCATCACACCCTACACTCCAATTCTCAAGCACTGGGCTAACTCCCTTCCCACCAATACTCAACTCCTGACCCTTTCTTACACTCTCAAGACCACCCTTCTCCCCCAAACACCCTTCATTAACCGCCACAATACTCAAATCCTGACCCTTTACCACACCTTGTTTCTCACGCATAGCCCCATAATGCCCAAAAGAGTCACAATAAGCACACTTACGAAGCTTCCATTCATACACTACTGGAATGATAAACTCCTGACCCCGAATTCTAACAGTGACTGAAGGGGGCAAAAACGAATCACCATCCACTGAATACAAACTCTCGCATATGATAATTGACGTCGCTCTCTGGTTGTAACATAAAAAGAAACAGGCTTACCCACGACACTAGCCAACACTGCTAAACCCCTATCTATCCACAACTCCAAGGGAACACGCTCTAATTTAATCCAAATAGGAACAAAATAAAAAAAAAGGTTTCAGGAACAATACCTGGTGACCACTGTCGTAATAAGATGGGCTTACCACCCAAGTAACACGGACCATTCTCCAGCACCCAGTCTCGTGACTATGCCTTTTGAAATTTAAAGATAATCAATCCGTTCTCCAGTAAGGTAATAGTTGACATCTTTACGCGTCTTCTAATTCTCTAAATAAGGCAAAAAATATCAGAATACGGGAGTTTTGCATCCATAAACTGACCCACCAAAGATTTCTCCTATAAACAAACACCCGCATAAAGAACCTCCTCACAAGGCTCAACAATCACTTTATCATTTTCAATCAACCGGGGGAGGGAGGGCTCTAAATTTCCCCTCAAATTGGACTCAAAAGGGTCGCCCATGAATCCCCCCTTTTCAAATTGGAACGGATCCAACAGAATCAAACCGCTCCCCCAATGAACCTAATCGGTCCGTTTTTGAACCACACACCCCCGGTTGAACCGACGTTGGTTTGAACAAGCCATTCGCCACTTTCCCCTACTCCCCCTTTTCCAGCCCACTCTCATCTTGCAGCCCACTCAGCCCACTCCCATTAGGCCCACCTCTATCGCGCATACCACCCAACACCTTAGCCCCACTCACCCCACCTCCCTCAAAGTCCAACCCAAACACACCCCTCACAACTTGGGCCCCAACTCCACTAGAGCCTAGACTCCCCTGCCCACCACTTGACCCAATACCCAACCCTCCCAGTTCACCCAAATCCTGATTCTCCCCAACCCAGTTTGAATCTGGTTCTAGGTTATAGGACAGAGGCGTCTTCATCCCTTCGAGCGCCATCGGAACACCAATTGTCAAACTTCCCAGCCCAACTCCGATAACACTCCTCGCACCAAACCCTTCACCCTCCTCAGACCGACCATTAGACACCCCACACTTCTTCACCTCCAAATGAGCCACCAAACCCGAATCAACCTTCAGTTTAAGAAGATGAAAAGGTTGTCATGCCACACGAGCTCCATTATTCTCATTCAGTTTTAAAGACGACTGTCTACGCACCATCATCCCAGATCCAAACCCGATTAGAACCACAGACAAATCTCAATGAAATCGATCCACTCAAATCAACTATTATGGAAAAATCACAGCAGTGGTGCCCGAAAAAATCACCCAACACCTAACCGACAAAATCACCCAACACCCAACCGAAATCACAAAATCAAAGCGACCAAAACCTCACAATTGGTGACAACAGTGGTGACCGAAAGACCCACCCAACACCTCGATTGGTGATGACAAAGCTGAGATGGTTGATATAGAGTGGCTACCAGCAGACAAAAACTCAGAGTGGTGACGACGAAACCTCACGAGATCGCGCGGGGAAAAGACTCCCGGAGACATGGTAGCACGATCAACGAGACTAACCGTGGTTGGAGGTCACACATAGATGTGCAGTGGCTAGGCCTTTTAACATAAGCCTCATTTGACACAAGCGTTTTATTTATTTATTTTTTTAAATTTTTATTCGAATGATTTGATTATCTCTTAATTTCAAATTTTAATTTAAATATAAAAATATATATTTTAAAATTTCAGATAAACCCCTCTAATTTTTTTTTAATATTCCTTTTTGTTTCTTTTTTATTTAAATGATTTAATTAGCCTCATACTTTTAAATTTTAATTTAACAATTTTTTCAATTATTTTTAAAATTAGGTGATTATCGTCTTTAAAAAAGATTCTATTTACTTATTTTGAATTAGATGATCTAATCAATTTTCTTAATTTCAAATTTTAATTTAATCTTTAATAATATACATATATTTTTGCTCAAATTTAGGTCAAGTATATATAAAGTTGTGAAAAGGTACAACGTTTGCAGAATTCTTTTGAAAAACAATTTTAAAACGAAACCTTAATAAAAGATAGAAACATGTGCTTTTATAATAAAAATTGATATCTCATCTACCAACTAAGAAGTCTGTGATTCAAACTCCCACCTCCAATTTATACAAAAAAAATTAATATCTTACCCATTAAATTATAGTCTTGACCTATAATTCTCTAGTCTAAGAGAAAGCGAATTAGCAAAAGACGGAAATTGTCACATAATATATGATATAGCGAGAGGATAAATTAAACAGAAAGAAGAAGAAGAAGTCGTAGTACTATATAAACCCCCTAACAATCTCTCCTTTCTTCACGCCCCCTCTCCCCAGCTTCTCTTCTCTCTCAAAAAAGGCATTAAAATCGCAACAAATTCAACCAAAATTTTCAAGATCATTTTCACTTCTTCTGTAAAACCCTAATCAACATCGATCTCTTCTTCTTCTTCTTCTTCTTCTTCTTCTTCCTTTCCTCCACTCATTTTCTTCGATTTTCCGATTCCATTTCCATTCTTCTCCTCTCAAGATCCGCAGATACTTCGTCTAATTCTCGATTTCTGAAAGCCTTTTTCTTCTTCTTCTTCTTCTCTTGTTGTTGAAGTCTGGCGGTTTTCGACTTCGTGTAAATGGCGGATCCGCCAGGTATCCGCTTTCTTTACGCCTTTTGTGATATTCGTAAAGCTGCTGCGAGTGTTTTCGGTTTCTCTTGTTTGGTAGACTTGCCGTGCTGTGCTGACGATTGACGAGAGTTGAAGTATGCTGAGCGTGGTACGCGTGCACTTGCCTTCTGATATTCCTATTGTAGGCTGTGAACTCACGCCCTACGTTCTCCATCGACGCCCTGATAAGAATATAAGTACTGACGATGTATCTGAATCGGCTCCTCTTGACGGTCAATTCCTGAGATACAGATGGTAAGTTCCAGTGATGATTTCTTAAGCGTGTTGCGGAATATGAATTGGTTCTTGGTCTGTGGTACTGTTGTTTCTTGGCTGTTTACTACTCTACAGTGTCTTGACTATTGGTCGTGGTGCTTCAACTGGATGCGTTTGGGGTTTAGTGGTCTTTTCTTTAACTTCGAACTTGTTTTAGTGAATTAGTGCTACCCTCGAAACAGCTTGTATTCTAAATTGACGTGTATTTGACTGTATTATTCTTTCTTTTTGTCTTTTGTATAGTAAGATAAGATTAGTGTTTTAAACGCCTTTTCTAGTGTTCTCTCATCTATCTTCCCATTATTAGGAAAAATGGCCATGGTTACGATTTATGAATGCAGCAAATAATTTGAATGAAATTGTCAGCTTGATTATATAAAGATGTCAATTGTTGTATTCTACTGGATCAGTATTTTTATACATGTCCAAAGGCGTTACTGCCCTTTGTTTGTTTGTTTTTAAATTAGTTTGGAAAGCTAGTGAAGAGTGTGTGTTGCAGATAGAGAATTTAATACTTAGAAATTTACTCTGTTTTTTAATTGGTTATGTTGGTTCCTTTTAGAACCTGATATTTCTTGGAAACTAGCATAAATTTATAATGAGTAAATCTTGGGAGCATCATGCTGGGTTGAATACAATCACAACTACTTAGTGTAGTTTCAATTCTTATCTTTTATAAGAATTCAAAATTTGAACAAAAAGCTGAAAATTTAGGGCACATGAATCAAGCTTTTTCCGTCGGAATTTTGTTGAACTTTTGTGCAGTGGATTTGTAAATGATTAATTGTCAGAAAGAAGACAATTTTAGATAGATATATGAATTGATTGTCTTTTCCTCATAACAATATCGTTTTCTTCTTTCTCTTCTTCTATGTTTTTTTATATGAAGGTGAGGTTGAGAAATTTGAACCTAGGACTGGATAAAACCTTTAAAACTAATATGGGTTTGTGAATTATGCTGTTAGTAGTAGGCATATGTTCTCTTGTAGGGATCAATGTTGCACAATAGTCTTTTGAGGCAAAAGTGGGAAACACAAAAAGTGATTTTTTTTCAGAAGTGCACAATTAAAGCAAAAAACAAAATTTTAGAATATGAATGAATGATGACTGATGAGATAATGAGGAATTAAAACAATGAGAACTTGAAAATGAAGGCTTTTTCTCAACATCGTTCTTATATGTATATATTTATTCTGATGTGTGTGCCTCTTTGTGCCAAGACGCACCACAAGTAAGGTGCACTGACTACACCCTACAGACTTCTAGGCATACACTTTAAATCACTGGTGGGGATGACTTAATTAGGCTATTGAAATTTGTTTAGTGTTTTGTTGAGGGTTTTTCTTTTTTGAAGGCTCTCTTCTGATTTTGACTATTGCAATTTTTCTTGTTCTGGAATAAACTGTTTTATGGTAGTTCATGCCAACTATTAAGCTGTTTTAAGTCAGGATTCCAATTCATATGTAATTGCAAGATGTTTTTCTGGATTGTGTATGGATTTAATGCCCTCTAAATTTCTAATGTTTCTACGTATTGATGAAATTGATGGTGAAGCATTGATTGTGTTGATAAAATCCTGGTGCCGTGGAGGCAGAACGTGGCCCTAAATGTTATTTCCATTTTAACATTTTCCCCCCTATGGGAAATGACAGTTCATTTTGACAATCTAATATTTTAACTTATCTGCAATACCTTTTTTTCTCTCCATCGGAATTAAGAATTACTATGGTTTGACTTTCTTTTTGTGAAAAGGATGCTGCTGATGTTAAACTTAATACAACAAATCTTTTCAGGTATCGCTTACAAAGTGATAAAAAAGTTGCTGTTTGTAGTGTACATCCTTCTGAGCAGGCCACTTTACAATGTTTAGGTTGTGTTAAAGCCAAAATCCCTGCTTTTAAAAGTTACCATTGCACCACCAAATGCTTCTCCGATTCTTGGCAGCATCATCGTGTTCTACATGACCGTGCTGCAAGTGCTATGAATGAAAATGGCAATGAAGAGGAAGAGTTATTTGGACGCTATAATAACAACAACAACAACAATAATTCAGCAGCTGTTACGCAAAAGACAGGTGTGGAAACTTGGTTGGAAGTAGGACGGTGTAAGAGTTACACACCAACTGCTGAAGATATTGGCCAGGTCCTCAAGTTTGAATGTGCTGTTGTTGACATGGAAACCATGTTACCTGTGGCGTCTCCACTTACTGTATTAACTTCTCGGGTCATTCCAGCTCCATCCCCTAGTCCACGTCATGTCATACCTGTTAATGGGGTTGATGTCATGGGAAAACTGGATTTGGATGGTCGAGTATCATCGTCAGGAACGTTTACAGTGCTTTCCTACAATATTTTGGCTGATGTATATGCCACAAGTGAATCATTCAGTTATTGCCCATCATGGGCTCTATCATGGCCATATCGCCGACAAAATCTTCTTCGGGAAATAGTAGGCTATCGTGCAGATATAATTTGTCTTCAGGAGGTACATATCACTCTGTCTTCATGTCTGCGAATAAATATATACTTTCGGCTAACTATTGCGTCAGTGCCATGTGGAATTCTAGATGTTTTCTTTGATGCAAGTGATATTTTCTGAGCTTTTTTTTTCTTTGAAAGGTGTTATTCTAAGCATTTTTTTAGTATGTTATTCTTATCATTTTAGTTATTCAGAATCTTGCAATTTCTTTTATCTATTTTGAATTCAATAAAAAAAGCAGTACGTATTTTGTAGCTGTTTGATTACATGTTTAATAAAACACATATGATAGATGATAATAAGTAGATATGATATTTGGTTACACTAGCTGTAGTGCTATGAGGACTCCATTTGGTGCTGTGTATGGATGTCTTAAAAGTGTATATATATTTTTTAATTTTTCAACATGTGTATGCATTTACAGGACTATAATTTATAAGTTTATTATTTATAAGAATATTTCATTTGGTATTGATTTTATAAATTTGTTTGAAAGATCTGGTACTGTTATGCTGTATATAAAGTAAAATTTTATTATTATAACCAATGCAAGTGTTTATCATTTAGTATTATTTTTATAAATTCTTTAAATGATTTGCTATGTTGACTAAAAGATCCTAGGCCACATCACGTGTATTAGTTTTCCATAGGACCCAAGTCATAGACTCATAACATTCAGTTGTTCAATTTGATTCATCTTCTAGAGGATGAATTCTAGTTATACGATGATAATTGGTTCAAACCTCAATGTTTCTCTATGGGCTTTGATGACGAAGTTTTCTTTGTAATTGCACTTTAGGTCTTATATTATTTGATTGGAAATATCTTTCTGTTGTGGGCTTTATTTTTGTGTACCATTCTTTTCGTGTTTTTCTAAATGAAAGTTTGGTTCATAAAAAATTAGGACGACAATCAAACTTATTTCTTGTTTTATCCCAATAAGACGTGGGCTTCAAAATAGTGAGAGATGTAAAAGATGGGTCTAACGAAATTATAACGAAGTTCTAGTCTCTCTCTCTCTCTTCCCTGGATAAAATCTTTCTAGTCTTAAAACCTTTCTTGTCTTTTTTGTTTATTGTTTTAGAAGTCATTGCCATTTTTAACTTCACAACATTGGAATGTAACAACCGACAACATTGTGAAAATTTTGTAAATCTCTTTAATGTGTTTTTTTTTGGGTCAAATATCGAATGCTGTGTTTGAACTAGGCCTTGTCTTCTGTGAACAGGTTCAGAGTGATCACTTTGTGGAATTTTTTGCTCCTGAACTTGACAAACATGGTTATCAGGCACTTTATAAGAGAAAAACCAACGAGGTTGATTTCACACTTATCGTTTGCAGTATACTCCTCACATATATCTATCTATCTATCTATCTATATATATAAATCTGAAGGTCTATCTGTATTCTCATCATCTGTATTTATCTTTTTCAGGTCTACAATGGGAACATTCAAACTATTGATGGCTGTGCAACATTTTTCCGTAGAGATAGATTTGCACATGTCAAAAAATATGAGGTTAAGAAGTGTTTGAGGAAGTGTTTTTACTTCTTTACAACGTGTGTATTGCATCCTAACCATACTTTGGTGTGTTTTCAGGTTGAGTTCAACAAAGCTGCACAATCTTTGACTGACCCAGCGACTATTCTAACTGCTCAAAAGAGAAATGCTTTAAACAGATTAATCAAGGTGATTTTCTTGTGCTTCTTTTCCCCCTCCCATCCAGGCAATTGATTGCACAGGGTGTTGTGAAGTAATACATTATTCTGTTCTGCACCGGTTGTTAGGATGATGTTGCTCTGATCGTAGTTCTTGAATCAAAATTCAGCACTCCCACGGTTGACAATCCAGGAAAAAGGCAGCTCGTTTGTGTGGTAAGAGTTCTTGAATGTTAGTCTATTTGGGGCATTGTTTCTATGGTTTGATTTTGTTGTCTTTAATATAAATTGCTAGTTATATTTTTGATGAGGCTTGTTTATTTTCTGTCAGCCTATTTTCTCTCCCTAAATGTTCTCTTTTAGATGTCCTAATGAAGCAGTGTGTGCGTGCCTTCTTGTGCAACGCTGCACAAAAGCCTACTTTTCCGTGAGCTTATTGGGTTACTGAGTGTCCAAAACCTTGCAAATTTAGGTATTCTTAGACTGTTAGCGCCTTCTTGTGCAACGCTGCACAAAAGCCTACTTTTCTGTGAGCTTATTGGGTTACTGAGTGTCCAAAACCTTGCAAATTTAGGTATTCTTAGACTGTTAGACATTACATGGGTTTTGATTGTCTCGAGACACTTGTGGTTTCTGTTTCAAAATTTCAACCTTGATGTTTGATATGCTACTCTACAAACAGTGTCATACAGTTGAATTTTTTGGTTTCTTAGTATAATTTAGGCTGAATTTTCTTTAGGGGGGTCAAGCTTGCAATTTCCTACCTCTTCTCCCTTGCTTAGATATATTCCAGTGTTGATGAACATTTCATATTAACTTCTTATCAGGCTAATACGCATATTAACGGGAATCAAGATTTAAAAGATGTCAAGCTCTGGCAGGTAATTTGATTTATGTTATACTGTCTCATGTTTTCCTTCAGTTTCCTTCCCTCGAATATGAATCTAAATCTTGTTTATCATTCTGGAAACTAGGTGCATACTCTATTGAAAGGACTGGAGAAAATAGCCGTGAGTGCAGATATTCCAATGTTGGTCTGTGGAGATTTTAATTCTGTTCCTGGAAGGTTTGTTTTTTCTGCATAGTTTCTAATTGCATTTACTGACAAATAGTACCATACGATTATGTCATAGATCTGTTCGATTATTTTTTTGGATAAAAAGATATGTTCAATTAATTACCTTAGTAATTGAACTTTGTTGCACTTGCAGTGCCCCACATCATCTTCTTGCTAGGGGGAAGGTAGAACCAACACATCCGGATTTAGCCGTAGATCCTCTAAATCTATGTCAACCACATAGCAAATTGTCACATCAGCTACCTTTGGTAAGCCTTCTTTCAACATTGTCAATGTATGTAAATCAGTCTGTCCATATTACAACTTTATGATTTTGGTCAAGAAGCATTAAGTGGAGGTTAGTTCTGGAGTTACCTTCTGGGTCGTATATCTAAATGACGATTTGTCCACAGGTTAGTGCTTACTCCTCCTTTGCAATAAAGGGAGTTGGCATCGGTTTAGATAAGCAGAGGAAAAGACTGGATCCTACAACAAATGAACCCTTATTTACGAATTGTACTAGAGATTTTATTGGAACCCTGGACTACATTTTCTACACAGGCATGCTCGGCCTTCTGATCGCTGCTCATTTTATTGAACTGGGATGTTTTCTTTACCTTTTCTAAATAGTTATTTTCTGTTTCTTCTCCAGCGGACACTCTAACAGTGGAATCTTTGTTAGAGCTCTTGGATGAGGAGAGCTTGAGGAAAGATACAGCACTACCATCCCCAGTGTGGTCCTCCGATCATATAGCACTTCTTGCCGAGTTTCGGTGCAAATCTCGGCCCAGACGTTAACCGATAGTGTAGGTAACTCCTTTTTCCTTTTCTATCTTATGCATATGCTTTCGTTGCAGGAAAAGTCAAGTCTAATTAATTATGTTGTGTATAGATCAGGTGTGTGTGGCATCGAAGCAAAAGATGCAGAAGTAAAGAAAAGAGGGGTTGGTAAAAATATTAAGAATGGTGGTGTGGCGGATCATGCGGTGTTAAATCATCCTCATTATGATCTGCATTTGTATTTGTGGTACCTTCTTCTTCATCTCATAGTAAAAGTTTTTAATCTTTTCATGCCTTAAATCAGCCCCTCCCTTTGCTGCAATCAATCACACACACCTCTTTCTTTTTTACAAACTCTATACCAATCTCAAATACACAATCCTCACTCTCTCTGTAGTGCTTCTTTCTAAGAGAGATGCCTGAATGGCCTTTTCAATGTCATTTTCTTTCAACTTTAGTCCGTTTTCTTTTTGTTTAAAGGACATAGGGTTAGACAATATAAGTATTTATGCGCGCAAAATTACTTTTTAATTTTCAAAACTTAGCCGAGGCTTAGGTTTTAGATTTCAAATCGTAAAAGCTTAAATAGTAGTGTTTAGATTCAGCTTTTGTCATATTTTGATTCTTATTTTTAGGACAATTATTTTATTTAAATTTTTATCAAATGGTTTAGATTAAACAAAATTAGTAAAAAAGTGAATAATTAAAATTTTAACCTAGATGCGACACTATTTAAAAAAGTTGAATCTATTCATGAAAGTGATTGGGCATGAAAGGATATGATTGTAATATATTTATTTATATAGTTAATAGTGAGAAATTTTTGGAAAAGTTGAATCTAAAATGATTTTGGTAGATTAATAAAGTTTTGTTTGGTAACGATTTGATTTTTTATTTTTGTTTTTGAAAATTAAGTCTATTTTATTTACATTTCTTATAATAAGTCTACACATTTAATTTTAAAACTAAAAATAACTTTTTGAAAGCATTTTTTTGGCTCCTAAGATTTAGCATGATTTTTTTTTAAATCATGAATGAAAAGTAAATAATAAAAGAAGAAATTAGAGAACGAAATTAGAGGTGGAAGAATTGTTTATAGGCTTAATTTTAAGAAGTAGAAAAAAAATACAATATTCTTTTACAATTATTTTTTACAATTTCAAATGAACCTCGGTTTTTTCGTAGGTAATAAAATAAAGAAATGCCTTGCACTCGACAGTAGGACATGTTTTTGGTATTCCTTTTTTTGTTTTACTTAATAATGGATGTATTTAGTCATGCAATGTTTAAGTGATGTTGACATGTGTTCCAAGGTTCAACTCTCTACCATTGCAATGGTTGCTAAAAAAAGTTTTTTTTTTCTTGAAGAAAAAGGGAACAACTAATTTTGGTCGTTTTTTTTTTTGTTTTGTTTTGTTTTTTTTTGTTTTTTTTGTTTTTTTTGTGTGTATGGGTGTTGGTCAACTTGGGGATTACTGAATTTGATGTGGTTCTACATGGGCTTATTTTAAGAATTAATCTTCTAAAATAGTTGTGTTTTGTGGAAAAAATGTGTGGGAAGTGTTTGGATTTCAAAAAAAAAAAAAAAGAGAGAAAATTGAGAAAATGAGGATATAATTAATAGATGAGAGAGTTATAGAGAAGAATTGGCATAATAGTGTTAGATCCCACTAGTTGATTACATTCCTGCTATGAAAGAGTAGAGGTGTTTATGAGTCGGATTGGGTTTAAGGACTTTTTAAACCCAACCAAAATGTTTGGGTTATAA
Source organism: Benincasa hispida (assembly GCF_027475165.1). Taxonomy (NCBI): domain Eukaryota; kingdom Viridiplantae; phylum Streptophyta; class Magnoliopsida; order Cucurbitales; family Cucurbitaceae; genus Benincasa; species Benincasa hispida. The sequence continues at coordinate 75,787,931 of NC_143488.1, read as the reverse complement.
ATTTTTTCAACTCAAATAACTCTTATTACAAAATGAACCCAAAATAATCAAGAAATATTTGGGTTGGATTAGTTCGGGTTACTTGAATCATCTATTTAAATGTTCATTCTAAAAAGAATAAATGTTAATATGTAAAAATTCGATTTTATTTTTATATATTGAACTAAAAGCTCAATTTCAATTTATATAATAAAATTTTTTTTCCCAATGTACTTAAAAGTTTTCATTCAATTTTATATATGAAATATTTGATTTTGATTATTTAGGTGAACACATGAACTAATCCAAACGAGATAAAAGTTTTCATTTATTTGAACTCAACAGTTTTCATTTATTCGAACTCAGTCCAACTCAAATCGCATGGGCTAAATTAAGTTAATCAGTTTTTTCGAATCATTAGATTTTTTTAACACCTCTTGATAATTTATTTATTTATAATTTTTTTAAAAAAAAAATCTGTTTGTATGAAGTAAACGGACCTGAACAAAAAATTCAGAATTAAACATTTCCTGCTGAATACTTAACTACAGTGAAGTATAAAATATGAAATAAACACAATCTAAAACTGCCCATTGTATGTCTACAGAAAAACCAAAAATGAAGTATTTGTTGAACACTCCTTTTAATCTTGACATAAAATCAATGAGAATTATTGGAGAGAATATCTCTTCCTCAAAGTCCTATTCATATCCCAAAAATGTTCACAAGTTTCAGATATTGGTTCAATCAAGCCAGGCTTTGGCCTTTCTTCCCATAGGCCATCAGGAGAAGCCAAAGGCATAACAAAAACTCAAATAAGGGTCAACAAGTTTGTTTCAAGTGAGCGTTCAATATGAGAATATGTGGATAATCTCAATCACCGGACGAACACCGTGCACAGTTGCATATAAAACCAAACCCTTGGTGCAGCAGAGTTCGCCGAGCGTCGTAGTCCATACTTGCATCAATATAACAAATCCGAAGCTCTTCATCTGTCATTGCACTAACTAGAGTTGTAGTTACTTGTGATATGAAAAGAGCTTATCCAACCATGGTTATAGAGATTTGATAACAAACCAAAAAGCATACTAAATATTTTTTTGTTGTCCACAAATACAAGATTTCTCTAAACAAATTGGATTCTTATAAATGCTAAAAATCTACAATTGCTTTATAAAAGGTATCGATTCTTATTATTCAAAGAAACAGTACACTATATGTAAGAACTCTAGAACACAATCACAAACGATTTGTTCTCCCCCAACCTCTCACTCTCGAGAAGGTTTGCTAAACTCCAACCCCCCTTCCCCCATGCTAAACAACCAATATAAACCTATCACCATTCATCCTACCCCGTGGTCCCCCACATTCACATAATTCTCACTTCAACTATTCTAGCCAGTGGCCACACAACCACACTCCCCTGCCTTCTCTCATTCTTTCTCACATAAGTGTGTATTATTTGAGGCCTAACATTACTTCTTGGCTCTAAAATCACCTTGTCCTTGAGGCGAAATCAGGCAACTGCTGTTGAAATTAATCAATTATCTCCCATGTCGCCTCATGTAGAAGGGTTTTTTCGATATCCAAAAACCTCCTTTGACTTAATAAGCCATTCCATCCTATCAGAAAACTTTGGAACATCAGACTGTCTCTTTCTGAGGCCCCAATGCTTCCTTTAATCGAGAGACATGAAACACGAGATGAATGGTTGCCCCAGCTGGCAATGACAAACGATATGCTAGAATTCCTACACGAACTTCAATTTGATAAGGTCCAAAGTACTTGGGAGGTTTTTCATTTCTTCACTAGATCACAGAAGATTGTCGATAAGGACGAAGCTTCAAGTAAAACCAAATCACCGACAACAAACTCAACTTTTCTTCTGATAAAAAAAAATTCATGTGTTCTTGAGTTGTTGCTAAATGATCTTTCAGCACCCTCAACATCACATCCCTTTCTCGTAATTGCTGATCCAAGTTGGAATTAGAAGTAGACTGATCACTAGATCAGTTCTGGAGGTTGACGACCATACACTGCCTGAAACAGAGTAATCCCAATGGAAATATGGAACATTGTATTGTACTAGTGCTCCACTCAATGAACCAAGAATATCATTGTTTAGGCCAGTCACCACAAAAACAGCGTACGTAAGCCTCCACACTTTTATTTACAACCTCCATCAGTCCATCGGACTGTGGATGATAAGCTATATTACAATTCAATTGAGTTCCAGCTACCCGAAACAATTCTTGCCAAAAATTGCACAAAAAGACCTTATCCCTGTCAGAAACAATGGACTTGGAATAACCATGTAAATGAACTACCTCCTTAACAAACACTTCTGCTACACCTTAGCCGAATATGGATGCTTCAGCCCAATAAAATGGCTATATTTAGACAATCGATCAACCACCACAAAGATAACATCAAAACCTTGCGACTTAGGAAGACCGTCAATGAAGTCCATGGATATATCCTCCCAAATGGCATCTGGAATACCCAATGGCAACAACAACCTAACCGGAGATACTGCTAATGCTTTATTCTTCTGACAAACCGGACATTCCTCAACATACTTCTTCACATCATTTTTCATCCCTTCCCAAAACAACTCCTCCATCAATCTTTTATAAGTTTGCAGAAAACTAGAATGCCCCCAAAAGTCAGAATCATGATATGTATGCAAAATGGTAGGCAGCAAAGTAGACGTTTTAGAAAGCACTAGCCTTCCCCTGAGTTTCAGCATCCCTTGTTGTGAAGAGAAATTAGGAACACTGTCTTCATCAAAGAGCAACTTCTGCACCACAGCTTGTAATTTAGAATCATTACTCACTTCCTCCTTGATCACCTCCACATCCAGCAATGTAGAAACGGACAAATTAGCCAATTCCACACCCTCTGGTCTATGAAACAAAGCATCGGCCGCCTTGTTTTCCACCCCCAGCTGTAGACCACTTCGAAATCATAGCCAAGCAACTTGGACAACCACTTTTGATGTTGAGGTTGCACAACTCGTTGCTCTAACAAATACTTAAGAGCTCGCTGATTAGTGACAACCACAAACTTCTGTACCAAGAAGTATTGGTCTCCACCTCTGTACTGCCATAACCACAACCATCAACTCTTTTTCATAAACTGGCTTACTACGATCTCTGGTGGATAAAGTATGGCTAAAATAAGCAATAGGCCTTCTTTGTTGCATTAACATGGCTCTGAGACCAAAACAGAAGCATCAATTTCTATCTCAAAAGGCTTACTAAAATCTGGTAAAGAAAGCACAGGAAGGGTTACCATAGCATTTTTTAGCTTATCAAGAGCTTTTTTAGTAGCCTTGGTCCATCCATAAGCCCCCCTTTTCAACAAGTGAGTTAATGGGGCAGCTAAACTTCCACAATTCTACACAAAACGCCTATAATATCTGGTGAAGTCCAAAAATTCCCACTTCCCGAATACAAGTAGGGGCTCCTCAACTAAGGCTTAAATACCTTATTCATTAACGGCTGGAAAGTAGATGGTGCATTCATTAAACCAAAAAGCATGATAAAAAATTCATAATACCCTTCATGTGTGCGAAACACAATTTTTTCCACCCTCGGTTGGATTCATCCGAATTTGATGATATCTAGACTTCAAATAAATCTTAGAAAACCAAACAGCCCCATTTGACTCGTCAAATAACTCTTCAATAACATGTATCGGAAACTTATCAGGAACAGTCACATTATTTAAAGCTCACTAGTCAACACCAAACCTCCAACCTCTATCCTTCTTTTTCATTAAGAGTTCCAGGCTTGAATAAGGACTAGAACTGGGTTGAATAGTACCTGAAGTTAACATTTCCGCCATTAACTTTTCCATTTCACTCTTCTGATTATGTGCATAGCGATATAGTCTCACATTTATTGGTCCAACTCTCGGTTTTCATATGAATGTGATGATCAACTCCACTTCGTGGAGATAAATCTTCAGTCTACTGAAAGACATCATCATATTTCAAAATAACTTCAGTTAAAGTCTCAGTCGAGTAAAAAATATCATCAATTCCATAAAATGCTACCAGAGTTTTTGTCTTCTCCATTGCTCAACACTCTATTAAAAATCCTTGATCTCCTCCATCCTAAGTTTTTATCATCCTTCTCAAACTGACCTGCATTTTCTTCAGGCTCGGATCACCTTTCAAAACAATCGTCTTATTACCTTGCACAAACTTCATGGTTAAAGTTCTCCAATCTATCTCTGTCACCCCCAACGTATGAAGCCACTGCATTCCCAATATCATGTCCACTCCTCCTAACTCCGAGGCAGAAATTCATCAACAATCATGAACCTTCCGATCTTCAACTGAACTCCCGTACAAACTCCTTTCCCTTTGGCTACAGTTCTTGATCCCAAAATCACACCATAATGAGCAATATCATTGATTTTCAACTTCAATTCTTCCACCATACTTTGAGCCAAGAAATTATGAGTAGCACCACAATCAATTAACACCACCACACTATGATTCGAAACTTCTCCCCTTACTTTCATCGTTCCCAAATTAGATAAGCATACCACAGAATTCATCAACAACTCCACATGTTCTCAACATTCACTACCTGGAGTTCAACCGACGCAAGCTCCTCTTTCGCATCTTCGAAAATTTCTAAATCCTCCACATTAACTTGCACCAACAAAACCCTCAACTCATGTTGTTCTTTGATTTTACAACAATGACCAATAGTATAACGTTCATCACAATGAAAACATAGCCTTTTTCCTTCCGAAACTGAAATTCCGCATCTGACAACTGTTTAGTTGGTCCTTCCCGCTAAACTCCAGCCACCGTTACTCTTCGAAGAGTAATCATTCTGATCGGCACAACTTTTGGCATCTCAACAACTTCCTTCATTGTCGCGGTATTCACCGCCTTAGGGTTTTCCTTCATATTTTGCACTTTTTTTTAATTGAAACCCCCATGGGATACCTCTGAACGAAAAATATCTCTACTTTCTACACATTGGGCCACTTCCATCATATTCACAAGCCCAACCGGTTCCCAACATTCAAACTCGGCCCTTACCAACGGATTCAGCCCATTCATAAAATTATTTTCTAATATTTCATTCGTAAGATGTGGTGTGGCACTACAAATTTATCAAATAGATAACCGAACGGTCTCATAGCACTGCTGGCTTAGAGGGTGGTCTAACTTTCAAATAGATTTATATATTCTTCTATAAAGGATTCTTGTTTAATTTGACGTGGAGATCAGAATCATTGAAGTAGTCACATCTTCAAGTTCTTCTAATCGAAAAACATCTCACACTCCTCCTTTGCTCAATACCAATCCAATGCCACAGATTCGAAGCTCACGACAGCAATAATCATCTTCTCTGCTCCAGTAAGCTTATGAATCTGAAAATAATGCTCTGCTCGAAATAACTAGGCGTTTGGTTATGTTCCATTGAAAACTGGCATTTCGACCTTTTTGAACTTGTTTCGTTTGTTTTTTATATCTCCAATTCCCGTTCTTAACATCTCATTCAACTTCGCTATCGCCACTCCTTCCGCGTCTTTCGCTTTCACAGTTCCACTAGAACTCTCCATTCCCGAAGGCATCAACGATGTAGATCTTGATTGAGAAACTTCTGTTAGCAAATTCACTAACTTCCACGTTTCTTCCAAAGATTGTTGTTATAAATCGACTTGAACATTCAATTGTTCAATGCTTTTTGCCAACAATTTCATTGTTTCTTCCATCACTGATAGCTTCTGAATCTCGACTCTAATTCCAGAGATCTCCTCATCTACCACTTCAATCTTCTCCTCCATTCTCTTTTGCGCCATTTTTCCTAATCTTCCCCGTGTGAAGCTCCGATACCAATAAGAAAGGTATCGATTCTTATTATTCAAAGAAATAGTACGATATATGTAAGAACTCTAGAAGACAATCACAGACAATATGTTCTCCCTCAACCTCTCACTCTCAAGAAGGTTTGCTAAACTCTAACCCCCTTCCCCCACGCTAAATAACCAATATAAACCTATCACTATTCACAACCCCCTCTCCCACACACACATTCACATAATTCTCACTTATGCTATTCTAACCGGTGGTCCCTATGACCACACTCCCCTGCCCTCTCTTATTCTTTCTCACATAAGTGTGTATAATTGAGGCCTAACAATACTTTATCCTCGATTACATTTTAACTTACCGGGATCAACATCACGGAGGGCCTTCAATCTCGCGTTTGCATTGTTTATCCATATAATGTGTGTGTTTGGATCTGCAACAAACACAACCTCATGATATTGTACTTCAACTAAAATTAGTTCATGATGAGGAAAATGATAAGATAATTAGTATATTTGAATTTAATATTTGTTTAGTAGTTAATTTAGATCAATTAGTGTTTAAATAGTATTTTAGAATTAATTAGTTAATTGTCTTATTTCCTTGTAAGGCTACTAATAGTCACTTTAGGGTTGTAATAGAAAGCTTTTAAAATCTCTTTTGAATAAAGAACTTGTGTACTTTGGAGAGCTCTCTCCCAAACCTAGGGATGAATTTTCCCTTGTTCGGCCATGGACTTGGTCTAATGCCTTCCCTCCTGCATCAGTCAAGCTTTAGCTAGTTAAGATTTTCTGATCTGTTTTACATACATTACTCATGTCCTATTACATAATTTTGTATCTTAACTAACTTTGAACTGTAATCAACATTTACCAATGAATTAAAAGCATACTACTCGAGCAAAACAAGAACTTAGTGGATGTCAACAGTTCCTATTCGACACATTTTATATTTTGATTAAAAAGAAATGCTTAGGAAAAAGGAACAAAACATGAGGGGAAATGTGGAATGATGAAAATGATGCAAACACGTAAGCAGAGGTTAAAAGGTGCACTGACCACAATCATGATTATAGAAAGACGGTAGCATGTAAACAGCATTCCCAACAGCAGCTTCAGCTTCAACACAGGCTGCTGCAAGAGAATGAAGATCTTCGTACCCTCCAGCTAACTCGATCCGAAAGGCATTGATACGAATTCGTGCGAGAACTCCAGTGTACCATTCTCGAGTTAAAACTTGGAATATGTAAGTCAACAACAACGGGAAGAATAGAATGACAAGAATTATTGTCACAGATCTTTGCCAGCATATAGGAGGATACAAAGCATCCGTTCATCTGTGATGTTTGCGTTGACCAAGGCTTTTCTCAGCAAGCCGTATCCTTCTTCCAACTGAAGTTTTCAGATGAATAAAACTATATTCATATAGTAACAGAGAATTCAAACAAATATAGAAACCTACTTTTTTAATTTAAACAAAAAGCAAGACTTTCATTGAAATGGGAAAAAAGAAAAAAGAAAACAAAGAAAAAAGAGAAAGGAAGACTATTGTTGGGAATGCAACCAAATTCCCACCTTGCTAGATAAGGGAGAGATCATGAGTATAAAAGTGAGGACAACTATCTCCAATGGTATAATGTCTTTTGGGTGAAACCAAAATCAAAGTCACTAGAGTTCATGTCCAAAGTGGACAATATCATACTATTGTGGAGATATTTGGAGGGTCCATTGTCCTTATCACCTATGACATGTGGAGTGCTAACCAGTAGCCATCTTTGTGACACAATTGGTTGGAATGAAACAAAACTTGCTTGAAGATAAATTTGCAATAATTTGAGAGGTCGGGTTTAGCATAATGCTTCAATTGGAGCCTCACTATTTCACTGTGGAAGGAAGATTTTTATTCTTTTGATTACTTATGCTTTTCCAAGACTATTTTTGATGTACTTGGTACTATTGCAGTCTTCCTTCCAACTCCAACAAAATATATACATACTTAACATTCAATGTAAAGTTAATTTAGCCTCCGCCAAAATCGAGCTCGCAGAAGAATATCAGGAATTGATATTTTAACTGAAAAGTTCAATGAACTAAAACAATAAAGTACATCTAAGGAAATAGGAAGGAGTACACCGACTAAGATCAGAAATTGCTCGCTTCTAAGGTGATATTTTTTGCCAGTTTCATGTAATAAAACCCATTCAAACTTAAACCCAAATGTAATATCAGCAAATTTTTTAGCTGTCTTCTGGATACAGACCAATGGGTAATCCATCATATGAGCTCATCCAATATGAAATTATCAAAATATGTGAAGTATATTACCTCCAAAACCATATCAGTAGACAAACGAGAAGGTTGAAGTATGTCAAGAAGGCCAGAAGATATAGCTCCAGATATGACCATACAAGCCAATCGCTTCACCAAAAGAGGATATTTTAAGCCTTGCTCCCTTGACAAAGACACGAACACAAATTTCTTGACAAGTTAGATGTACCACTACAAAGTTACAAACTAGTCATTCACGTTGAGGGCACATTGAAAGCCATGTGCGTGTTTATCAGTAAATGGATTATTTTGTTCAGCTTGCTACCTTTGCATGTTAATTTTTCTTGGTAGATTAAAAACAGTATCAGTTTATATAAGGTGTTCTATTGCCCAAAAATCTAGAATAATGTTAATAAAAGGGAATAAGATAAAAATGGGATAAAGAAAAACACTGATGACAAAGTTATTCCATGAGTGCACCACAAAATACTAATGACAGTAGATTGACATATGAAGAATTGAGTTCACATCGGAAATAATCATTTCCCTGGACATTGCATATCTTTATCCACGGAACTGAGATTTTTTCTTAACGCACTCCTTATTTGTCCATTCAATAAAGAAAGAGGTGAAAATACAGAATAGAAGACAAAAGAAAATTACCCAAGAGGGGTAGAAAAAGGACAAGACGTCCTATTTAATAAAGAAAAAGCAGACAACTAAACACTATAACTAAAAAATCAAGCCTAAAAAACTTAATACCAAAGAGATACTGTCGATGGCTTGTTAGTGAAGCACAATGGGGAGCCATAAAGCATAGGCCATATCACAAACTAATCACATCATCAAGCCGAGACAAGAAAATCTTTTGCTTTCTCTTCAGTACTGCAAATTATAGTCATAATTGCACTAACTACAATAAGGCATCAATTTTTGAATGCATATATGTACAATGGGGAACATCAATTAATTGGTGACATAAATGATCGAAAATTTAAGGAACCTGCAATAATTGTCGTAGTCTGACCAATCTGCTTCCATTTCAACATCGTGGAAAACCTAACAGAAGAATTACATTTCTTTTACACCAACAGTAGTGACGAGAATACAAGCAAAGCTCAATATCAATATTGAAAATCATATACATAAAGAAACATATCCAACCCAAGCCTAGACAGGAAAAATACGGTGGCTGTTCCTCCCTAGAAAGATCTTCATATCAAGGACAAGATAGTATTTATTATTTGTTAAAAATAAAGAATAGGGAAGAGAAGAACAAGATTACGTGGAAACCCTAGTACAGGGAGAAAAACCACGATATAAAGACTTTTCTTATTTGTTTTAAAACCGATACACTGAATACACAGGGACACACTGTATAAATAGACAGTAGGAAACCCTAGGGGTCTTACACAATTACATAAATGCCCCTAGGTTAAAAGCCCTATTTTCAACACTCCCTCTCAAGTTGGAGCATAGATATCAACAAGCCCCAACTTGCTTACACAATAATTAAAATTTTGTCTCAATAACCCTTTTGTAAGTACATCAGCAACTTGTTGGTTTGAATGAATATAAGGGATGCATATGTTTCCACTGTCCAACCTCTCCTTAATGTAGTGTTTGTCTATCTCCACGTGTTTAGTTCTGTCATGTTGAACTGAGTTGTTTGCAATACTGATGGCAGTTTTATTATCACAAAACAATTTCATTGGAGGCTCATTATCTTGCTAGAGATCTGATACTTTCTTCAACCAGATTTCTTCACAAATCCCTAAACTTATGGCCCGATATTCAGCCTCAGCACTACTTCTAGCAACAACTCCTTGTTTTTTACTTCTCCAGGTGACTAGATTTCCCCAGACAAACGTACAATACCCAGACATAGATCTTCTATCAACAACAGACCCTGCCCAATCAGAATCAGTGTAAGCTTCAACAGATCGTTTATCGGTTTTCCTGAACATTAGGCCTTTACCAAGAGTTCCTTTCAAATACCGAAGAATACGTTCAACTGCTATCATATGATCCTCACAAGGAGCTTGCATGAACTGACTCACAACACTTACTGCATAAGAAATATCTGGTTTTGTGTGATAAGTATATCAACTTCCCAACTAACCGCTGATACCTTTCTTTATTAACAGGAATTCTATCATTCTTATCACCGAGTTTTGCATTGTATTCTACTGGCATGTCAACAGGTTTACACCTAATCATACCTGTTTCTTTTAGCAAGTCCAGAGTATATTTTCGTTGAGAAACTGATATACCCTCTTTTGAGCGAGTCACTTCCATTCCCAAAAAGTAGCTTAGCTTCCTGAGGTCTTTAATTTCAAACTCTCTGGCCATCTCTATTTTTAGTCTTGTGACCTCTACATCATCATCCCCAGATAAAACAATGTCATCAACATAAACAATAAGAACAGCTATCTTCCCTGATGTTGATCTTTTTATAAAAAGAGTGTGATCGGAATGTCCTTGAACATACCCCTGTGCTTTCACAAATGACGTGAACCTGTCAAACTAGGCCCATGGAGACTGTTTCAATCCGTATAGTGACTTCCTCAATCTACGCACTTTATTTTTAAATTGACTCTCGAACCCGGGAGGGGGACTCATATAGACTTCCTCCTCAAGTTCCCCGTTCAAAAACGCATTTTTAACATCAAGTTGGTGTAGGGGCCAATTTTTATTCACAGCTACTGATAGAAGCACTCGGATCGTGTTAGTTTAGCCACAGGTGAAAACGTCTCAGAATAATCTACTCCATATGTTTGGGTAAAGCCTCTTGCAACGAGTCTAGCCTTGTACCGGTCAATCGTCCCATCTGACTTGTACTTTATAGTAAACACCCATTTACATCCCACTGTTTTGTGCCCTTCAGGCAAAGTCACTAGTTCCCAGGTTTTATTCTTTTCCAGAGCAATTATTTCTTCCATAACAGCAGACCGCTATTCTGGTTTTTTCATTGCAACACTTATGTTATCTGGAACCACCTCAATGTCCAAGCTAGTAGTAAAAGCCTTGAACTCAGATGTCAGATTACTATACGTCATATAACTATGCATACGGTATTTAGTACATGAACGGTACCTTTCCTCAAGGCTATAGGAAGATCAAGTGATGCATCACATTCTTTCACCTCTTCAGGCTTCTCACCATGATTTACTATCTGTGTATCAAAAACTTCAGTAGTATCTTCCACATCATCATTAGCACGGACCATTTCATCCTCTACATCTTCAATCATTTCATCATCTGCAGTTTCCCTTTCTATCATTCTTTTAGTATTATTGCTCCCTTCCCCCTTGTCGTGCCTGCCTTCATCATTCTCCATACATAAATCAACATCATTAGGAATATACGTGCCTGGACCTGATGGTGGGTCTGACTCCTACACTGGAGCCAGCAGTTCTGGTTCAACAGGCGACACTACTTCCTTCCTGAGATTCTTCCTGTAGTACGTTTTCCAAGGAACTTGATTGGTAGGGAGGACCAGACTATCATGCTCAAGACTAGGTTTAGACAAGGTTTGAATGGACGCTGACTCTAAAGGAATAGCATAAGACAACTAGTTAGTCTCTTCATTTATGTTCTCCCCCTGAAGATGACTAATAGGGAAAAACGACTGATCCTCGAAAAAGGTGACATCCATGGAGACATAGTATTTTCGAGATGACAGGTGATAGCACTTATATCCACATTGATGGAGTGGATATCCAACAAAGACACACTTCTGAGCATGAGGAATAAATTTTGTGCGGTTTGAACCATGGGAGTGAACAAAAGCAACACAACCAAAAACCCGAAAAGAAACATCAGAAATCAACCGAGTTGTAGGAAAGGACTCTTTAAACAATTCTAAAGGAGTATGAAGATTAAGAATACGAGAGGGCATCCGATTAATGAGGTGAGCGGCAGTGAGAACTGCATCTCCCTAGAGGTATGACGGAAGGGTGGCGGATAACATAAGAGACCGGGCTACTTCAACCAGATGCCGATTTTTACGCTCAGCTACTCCATTTTGTTGTGGAGTGTAAGCACACGAACTCTGGTGGATAATACCCCTTTAGAATCAAGAAATTCTCTGAAGGAGGCATTAAAGAATTCTCGCCCATTATCACTTCTTAAAATCCCAATTTTTGTTTTAAATTGAGTTTCGACAGTTGTATAAAACTGTTGGAAAACAGAGGACACTTTAGATTTATCAGTGAGAAGGAAAATCCAAGTGAGATGGTATGATCATCTATAACCGTGACAAACCACCGTTTTCCTGTGGAAGTAGTAACTGGTGAGGGACCCCACCATACATCACTATGAACAAGAGAAAAAGGACTCGAGGGTTTGTAAAAGGCAGAGAACGGAAAGAAACACGATGTTGCTTGGCACGAATACATACATCACAATTAAAAGAAGAAGTACTAGCATTACGAAATAAGTGAGGAAATAAATATTTCATATATTGAAAATTCGGATGTCCTAAGCGAAAATGCCATAACATAACATCATGTTCAGAAACAGAGAAATTTAAAGACATAAACCCAGATTAGTAATCATTCCGAGAGGAAGCTTCGTCAGAAAGGAAGTATAGTCCCCTATCGTGCCGAACAGTGCCAATCGTCATCCCCGATTTCAGATCCTGAAATAAAACTGAATCTGGTGAGAAAATCGCCTCACTTCAAATCTCTTGTTATTTTACTGACAGATAACAAATTATATGATATTTTAGGCACATGCAAGGTATTACGTAGGATTAAACCATTAAACGGAGAGATATTGCCCTTTCCCGCAACAGGGGCAAAAGACCCGTCTGCAATTCGAATACGCTCATTACCAGCACTTGGATTATATGACATAAATAACTTTGAGGAACTCGTAAGGTGATTAGTAGCCCCTAAATCCACAATCCATGGTTTCTTATCATTTATACTAATTAGGCCAAAAAAATGAAAATTACCTGACTGTGTAATTGCACTCACCCCGACTGTACTCGAGCTGTGTTTACCGTCACCAGAAGATTGCTTCTGAGTTTGTTCATCTACTGAATCACTTACCAGGGCACAACTAGTATTAGATTTGTCATGAGACTGTCATCACCTGCTATTTGGGGGCTTCCCGTGTAATTTCCAACATTGGTCCTTCGTATGCCAAAGCTTCTTACAATGTTCACAAACAGGCGGAGGTTTTTTATCACCATCAGTACCGGACGGCTTGGCGACAAAGGCGACTGCATCAGTAGTAGAAATGGTATTATTCATGGCACACGACCGATCTTCTTCCAGCCGTATTTTAGAACAGACTTCTCGAAGTGAAGGAATCGGGCGCTGGCCCAAGATCCGACTATGAACACCATCAAACTTTGGATTTAATCCAGCCAAAAACACATAAACACGATCTGCTTCCTCAATCTTCAAATATTGGGCCCCATCCTGTGGACAATTTCAGACGATCTCTCTACACAAGTCCATTTCCTTCCATAACATTAACAGTTTGTTAAAATAAGAGGTAACATCCATGAACCCTTGTTTGGATTCATGGACCTGTTTATGGAGTGTATATAGCCGAGAGGCATTCTGTCTTTTAGAATATAGATCTTGCGTCGCCTCCCAGATATCTTTGGCTGTTGCAGCATATAATAGCGGTCTTCCTATCTGGAGTTCCATACTGGTCACCAAAACAGATCGTAACAACGAATCTTCTCCTTTCCAAATTCGTTCTTGTGGATCACCTGGGGCCAGCTTTGGAATTTCTCCTGTCAAATATCCAAACTTGTGACGCCCTTCCAAGGTCATCCGGATTGATTGAGACCAGGAGAAATAGTTCTGGCCATTTAATTTTTTCCCGACGATAAATCCTACAGAATTACCCATCGAACTAGATAAGTAGGAAACGTTAGACACAATAGGTAATGAGTTTACCGAATTTTTTGAATAAACCAGTTGAGGATTTACACCGAACATCGTATCCAAATCAGAAATCTGTTGTTGTAGGTAAGCCAACCGTTGTCTCGCATCGTCTGGTTAACAAGTTGAACTACAAGTGATTGGAACAGGTGCTAGTCGCTCGGGCTGCTCAAGACCTCGGCTGTTGGATGTGGAAAGACCATCAGGTCGGGTTGTGAAGGAAACCAGATCACCGGGTCGGGCTGGATTGGCTGAAAGAGGATCGGCTGGCACAAAAAAACGGGCTGAAGAACTCTCGGGTCGGGCGAATCTCGGGTTGGAGCTAAAATCAAAAAACCGGGTCTGGTTCTGTCCATCGCTGGTCTGCCTTGGTTCAACCCGGACCGGCCCGGTTTGCTCTAGACCGATACCAACCCTAATCAGATCAGATCGATGCCTCTGCTCCTCGCTTCCGATGTTGCCCTGATAGCTCTGATCGAAGGTCAACAGCTCCTCGCGGCCAGCCTGCTCTTCACGTCCGAGGCTGCCGACTCTGCCATGACCGTGATAGCTTTATTTGTTCTTCGCGGCTAGCTCCAGCTCCGATCGTGACCAGATTTTGACTCGTTTCTGCATGGTGAGATCCGATCGACTGATGGCGATTTTCCAAGGATTGCAACTGGACAGCATAAATTAATTCCGGTAGGGCATCCTAAAAACATTCTTTTACACTCGGATTGCCGTTTTCATGTCAAAACTCGAAGACCCATCAGCAAAAGAGGATTGAGGTTGATTCTCTTCCATAATGGCTAGGGTTTCGTCACCGCGCTCTGATACCATGTTAAAAATAAAGAATAGGAAAGAGAAGAACAACAAGATTACGTGAAAACCCTAGTACAGGGAGAAAAACTACGATATAAAGACTTTTCTTATTTGTTTTAAAACTGATACACGGAATACACAAGGGATAAATAGACAGTAGGAAACCCTAGGGGTCTTACACAATTACATAAATGTCCCTAGGTTAAAAGCCCTATTTTCAACATTATTTAACTACAAAGAGGCAAGTTAAAATTTTTCTCAAATGAAATTGCTGAATTCATATACTTCTCTCCATGTACGATGTAGATAATATAAAACGACAGAGATGATTTACAACTCTCCAACTGCTAGATGTTTAATTCTAAAATTCCCAAAATCAACATGCATCTCTTTGGCTTCGGATCCAAAGGAAAGAACCACTAGGAAAAATCAAGTTCATTCTTAAACTATATATTTTTTTTCTCTGATATAAAAACTCTCTTATTTCGATATTCCTAAAAGTTTTTCAAATGCATATAAAAGAAATGACAATTTGATAAATGGTATCGGTTCTTTCAGAGGCAAAACTACATACACATGGCGGACATTGGACAAAAATCAAAAACTCCCGAACGAACGTCGAATAAGGCAGCAAAGAGAGAATTATACGTTCAATTTAGTCTTAAATAAGTTCACAAAAACGATTTAATCGAAGCGTTCGCGCAGACAATTCACACACCTTAACACGCAGGTGAAAACTAATTCGTGTAAGACCGGCTGGTGGTTTCACGAAATAAAATTAACGAAAAACAGATTAAGAATCAAACAAATTTTAAAACATATTAACCTAACCGAAAACATATTGAAGTGATTGAATATGATTGTACTGATACCTTGGAATGTCGTTCACACTCTTCACTGCAGAACGATGCACGATGAGCATCGAAGTCGACGTTAGCATTTCTCTGCAGATTCCGCAGGCAGAAATTGCAAACATGGTTGATAGAAAACAGGGAAGGGTGAGCGACGAGTGGTTTGGCTGTGTGTATGAGTTCTCCGGCACCGATCTTTCGAGTGGCGAAAACACCGCGACCAGCAGTGTCGGTGAGCGAGACTCGTATAGGTGGTGGACCGCCGGGAGAGGTGGAATCGGCATTGTGGAGTCCGGCGGCGGAGGAGAAAGGCGACGGAGAGGAAAATGACTTGGCCGGAGAGTATGGGAATTTGAACCGGGAAATCCAACGGCCGTAACGCACCAAGGAAGTCGGCGCCATCTCTCTCTACTGTGTACTTTGTTGGAGAGAGAGATTAAAGACAAAAATAGTTGAATTTAGGCTTCCTTGGGCCATTGGATTGAATTTTTCATTGGGCCTATCGCATAAATGGCCGAATTTTGTAGGAAAATCGAGGAAATAGCACAATGGGGGTGCTTTTTTATTTTCGTAAAAGAACGAAAATATAAGATTTTTGGTAAAATCGTACCGTGCATATAAGATATATTTTTCTAATTCCCAAATTATGTTATATCGTGTATAAATACTCAGTTTAAATAGAATCATCTATTATGAGACCGTGATTACGAGACTTCGATTTAATAGATTTAAAAGATAAATGTGTCGGATTTTTCTCTCATTTTAAAATATAAATTGGCGATTTTATATATTTTTTGATTTGATTTAATAACTTTTCGAAAATATTCCAAATTAATTAATTTTAATTTGTTTATCACCATTTTGATTTTAATTTACAATATATTTTTATATTTTATATTATTTTATTCGTTTTTCTATTATTTTAAATTCGGATTAATTTTTTTTATCCTAATTAGGATTTTACTTAATATTTTATACATATGATCATCTAACAAACGGTATATTTCATTTAAATTTTATCATTTTCTTTGTATTTTTTAATCACATTTTATTCATTATCATCTTATTATATTATTATACCATTAATTTGTCTTTTTGACAAATAACTAAGTATTCACTTTTACAATCTTGTTTTTGTTATGCCTCCCTAACGAGGTAGGCTTCTTTCGTAGGTTCTGTAGTTGATGAAGTTATAAATAAATGAAAATGAAATTATGAATAAGTGTAATTATGATAAACAAGTTTCCTTACTGATTTTTCTCCCTCGAATTATATTTGAATTTATATTTTATTATCAATTTAGATTTTATTTAACTACTTATCGAATTAATCATAGTAAACAAATTTTTATCTCCAATTTATATTTAAATTTATCTTTTGTTATTCAATTTGATTTTATCTAAATAACTTTTGATTTGTTTAAATGTCTGTTACAAATT
The DNA here is from genome assembly GCF_027475165.1 of Benincasa hispida. Lineage (NCBI taxonomy): Eukaryota > Viridiplantae > Streptophyta > Magnoliopsida > Cucurbitales > Cucurbitaceae > Benincasa > Benincasa hispida. Next base: position 75,770,846 of record NC_143488.1, on the reverse strand, counting down.
TAATTGTATCTGAATATTTTTTTTCATTATTTTGTTATCAAATTAATTTGATTTTTTTCCGTATTTTCTATGTTTTCAATTTTTCATATAGCAATACGTAAAAATGACTTATTGTACTTAAAAAACATATAAATGAGAATTAAACTTTAAATTTTTAAAACAAGTGCATGTATATATAAATATATATATGTTTGTTTTTTTCAATTTATTGTTAATAATAACATTATTATTATTGTTGTTGTTGTTAAATTAAGATAACAAAAAACTTTAAATCTCATCTTCTTCACTTAGTCGCTCTCCAAAATTTCTTTTTCTCCTTCTCAATCTCATGTTTGCGATCATTGGTTCAACAACCATTTCTTGAATTCCATCGTCTTGGCTAGCTTTTGACGACCACTTTCGTCAGATGTCGATCTTTTTCGCTCACACACATATTTCCTGCTTTTGTTTCTACTTTGATCATCGTTTTCAAAAAGGACGTTCTAGGATTGATAATGTTTAAAGTTGACTTTCAAGATCTTAGGAGCAAAATGGTCACATATAATGAAAATGATGAAACTTCCTACAATTGGTTTGGTGTCAAACATAATAATATTTCTAATAGTCACATCGTCCTGAAGTTGCAATTTCTTCAAATACTCACTTGCCAACAACAACTTCACTGGTACGATCGATGACCCCACCACATGGTCGTCATCTTTCCTTGCTTATACGCGTTCTATAGACAGCTAGAAGCGTAAGGACCATAATGAGTGATTTTTAATTTTTGCTTCTCGAATGTTTAGATACTATGTATTTGTAGTTCTAGAATTTGCATTATTGTTTGTACTTAATTTTGTTGCTTTAGAGTAATTTTGTCATTTACTAATTAGTGTTATCTATTATATAAATTTATTTTGCTATTTTTATAATTTTGAAACATTTGTATCATTTTCCAAATGAAACTTTAAAATTTGCTATTTCTCTTGTCAACTCAATTTTGTAATTAGAGGTAGTTGCAAATATAGCAATACTCAAAGTATTAGCATATATGTTATAGAAATAAAAAAAGTAATAGCAGATATAACATAATATAAAAAAAAAAATTATAGATATAACAAAATTTAGATCTATCTCTCGGAGTCATCGCTGATATCAGTGATAGAATATGCTATATTTGTAATTTTTTTAAATGTTCCTATACACTTAATTATTAGCTCTAAATTTGTTACATATTGCAAAATTGTCAAAAATACCCTTTTACTACAATTGGTTTCGATTATACCCACAAAATTTTGAAAAAGTTCCATTTTATTATTTGAAGTAAACGAACTTTATAAACTTTTACCCTTGAATTTATAGAAAAAAAAAATTGTATTTGCTTATGCGAACAAATTTAAACACATTATGAAAAAAAAAAAATTAAAGACACATGACGCATCTGTGAATCGTACCTAATGCCGTTTTTCTTCTTTCAATTCTACACCTCCAATTTATATAATTTTGTTTATCATTTTTTACTAATCTTATTCTCTAAATATACTTCTTGTGTGTGTTTCGACTTCTTAACTTAAAGAAACAAATAAGTACACACAAACTTTTTATGCCCTATGAATTTAACAACAAAAATCTTCAAGGGTGAATTTGAGAAAGAATGCAAACTTCAAAGATCAAAATGAAACTTTTCAATGTTTGGAGGTATAATTGAAACCTAGTTCAAGGATACTTTTGATAATGTAATTAATTTTTTTAGGCCAAACAAAAAAGGATGAAGTTAGAATTGTGACTATTTTGTTTCTAAACTTTATAGAATTCTAATTATGTGTTTGTACTTTGAAATTTGTTTGTCGTTAATGAAATTTCAATTTGGGCATTGCTCAACTAGTTAAGGGCCTATGTTTTTCAGCATGCGGTCAACAATTCGAGTCCTTTCATCTCCACTTGTCGTCGAACTCATATAAAAATACAACAAAACATTACATCCAATTAATTATCCACATGTACTAGACACGACTTTTAGAAATGCCATGTTATTAGTTCGTTAAGACTTTTAATGGCACTAGTTAAAAAAATACTTTTCGATGTTTAAAGGCATAATTGATACTCTTTAAAGTCGAATGTAGATACAATATTCAAAGTTCAAGAGCTAAGATAATAGTTCAATATTTCTTTTCAAGATGAGCTTAGCTCAATGATAATTAGTATGCATTTCTCCCTTCTTTGAAATTGAAGTTCGATCACATCTCTAGAAATGCCTACTAAAAATTCAACATTTCTTCATCATTATTTTTCTAAAATATATGGAATTTCTAGTCTGACACATATATAATAAAATTTGTGCTTGTAAAAGTCTATCTTTTATTCCACTCACAATCTATGTTTTGAATGGTCTTTTAAATGTCTAGAAAAAAGTCATCTCAAACAAGTTTGAGTTAACTTTGATAAATTGTAATTTCAATCAAATTCAAGCTATACAAATAAAACATTTCATGTGTTACACAACCTAGATACACATTACACAAACTATTTATTTGTTTGTTTATTTTTGAAAGAACTTCATTAAAGCAACTAACTAACCATACAACCAACCTATTCTTACCATTCAGGTGAAATCCAAAGTAGTATATCAATATCCAAAAAATAAAAGGTTTGTCTTTCAAAGAGAGGAAATTGTTCAATGCACAAGTGGGATGCAAAAAAAAGGAGAATATGTCACTCGAGCAAGCCAATGAGTTAGATATCGAGTCATGGGATCGAGGGATATAAAAAAAAAAAAAAAGAGAATATGTTACTCGAGCGAGCCAAAGTTAGATATCGAGTCATGGGATCGAGACCACTTTGTAAAAAAAACTTCTCCCAACTAATTAGTCTACTTCAAAATATTAATTTTCAACTTTGGTTTACAACCTTCGATTTATTATAACCGCAAAGGTGTCATAATATCATTTTATTATGAAAAATAAATAATAATTGGATTAGACATATCACATTCTCTCAAGAACATAGATCCGGCAAAGATTGCCCATTGTCTTTTCTCATATTTCATTTTGATGATTTCTTTATTTTTATTAGGTTATAGTTATGTCTCTGTCATTCAACTTTATTTAATAATAATTACAATCCCTTCTCAAATAATATTTATTTTTTTAAATATAAAAGAATTGAAGATCGAAACCTTCAACTTTTGAAGAAGGTCAAGTCAACTATCATTATATATTATATGATACCTATTTTATCTTTATACAGGTAGCTTTTACTTATTTAGGGTTATTATTTTCAAAGCATCTATTTAGATTTCATTATTTTTATAAAGATTATCATTTTAATTTTTATTTGCTACATTCTTTTTTTAATATACAACAGAAACCTAACTACATTTTTTTTTTAATTTACAGCGTTCGTGAAATTGAATTAATATATTGAGACTAAATTGACTAAAATTAGGAAATAAAATGATCCAAAAATTAAAAATAATGAAACAACATGATATTTAAATCAATATATTAACTCCAAATATTATACCATTATGATATTTACAATCACAAATGTCAAGTCAAACGTTTAGACAATATTCATGTTAATAAAACATAAAAAGAAAAAGAAAAAGGATTATTACATACCTATTTGAATATGGAAAGATTCCCGTGAGTAGCAATTTGAATATGTTATTTTGTAGGTATGTGACCCATATTTGATGTTTTGCAAATATGGCAAAAAATCAAATGTGAATTTCTAATTATTTTTATTAGATTTACCCTAACGTATTAATTGATTGAGAGAGAAAGAGAGAGAGAGAGAAAAGTGGCAACCAGCAATCGATGACCGAACATGTGATGGTCGACGGAGGTAGGCGACGGAAAGATGGAGCGGTGGTCGACGACAAATGGTATAGAGTTGATAAAAAGAGATGTTGGGGAAAAGAAAATAGAGAGAGAGAGAGACAACGACCAACAATCGATGATCGATGATCGAACATGCGACGATCAATAGAGATAAGTGACAGGGTGGTGGAACGGTGGTCAACGATAGATGATTTGGAGCTGTGCTGATTGTTTGAAGAGAGATGTGTGGGGAGGAGGAGTTTGCTGCTTTTGAAGAATAAGAAGTTCAAGTATATATACCAAGTCTTATACTATTTAAGTTTATCATCAACCAATAGTAACATTAACCATCGACAAGCGAGTAAATTGGAAAATGCTAAGACATAAGAAATTAAATCAAAACTTTTCAAAGGAAGCAATTTTCTTAAAAATAAAAAAAGGAAAAAATTAGCAACTATTAACATATATATATATATCATCTTATATTCTTTTTAACTTTTTGCATCATGCATGCCTCTATCACATTGAACTCATCCAATCTAACCTTTCATCTATCGCATCACACTTGATCTATCGAACGTCAACATTCAATCACGACCCACTTCCTGTTCAATCCTTTTGAACCTGTTTAGGTGGGATAAAACTATCCATAGACAATCCAGGAACGTTAAACGCCACATCATCAATACTCCAAATCTCTTGCAACCGTGTGATCATAGGACCTGTTTTAAGATCGTCTCCGAACCGTGTTATGACGACATTGGTCTCGCCAGAGTGGGCAATCATAACACCATCGACCGTCCGATAATCGTCGATTTTTGTAGACATAGTAGTTTCCCAATACATGGGATGAGAACCGGGGGATTGAATCCGAGTCAACGAGGAGTCTTCCAAGTAGACCAAAAGTCCACGTCTTTGGCAAAAGTAACCGTAGATCGCATGCTTGATCATCTCAGCTGTGTTGTCGCTTCGATCAGCCAGATCCGTCTGATCGGCTGACAATTTCAATACGAAACAATCAACGGCCATGATTTGTTTCTCTCCCATGTATTGCGCTGGAGAGAATACTTCTGAAATTGCTAGAGGATCCAATCCCTGAATAAAAAATTATGAAAATATATATATAACTAAAAGTCAGAGTCAACGCCTTCCGACATTGATTTTCTTTTCTCTTAATAAAGAAACAACATTCTGATTTTGAAAATTGTATTGAGTTAATTTATTAATTATTATTATGGACAAGGAAAAAAAATTAATTATTTAAAGCAATCAAGTTCGCTTAGCTGGCTTAGAATCAATACACTGATTTTGATACTTCTCTCTTCAAATATCATTTTCATATTTTTTTTTAATAATAAAATGGAAATAATTATTAAAGTTCTTTTTCTTTTCTAAAAAAAGTAGATTATTAAAGTTATTTGATATTTTTTCTTTTCATTTCATTTGCATGAATTTCAACAATATTTAGGATGAGATTATTTTGTAGTGGAGGATCATTATTTTAGATTAGAACTTCTAAAAATAAGGGGACTTTGTTATTATTATTTAAATTACAATCATTAGTATTTTAATTATTTAAGATAGCAAATTTGTGAAATAATAAGTTAAGAAAAAATTTGGGTATGTTGCACCCATCTCTCGAACAACATCTATAGAAAGATGGCTACGTATTAGATTTTTTTGAAAAAAAGTGAGAGAAATATGAAATTAGGTACATCATAGACTGCATCTAATCAAGAATACGTTTTTGTAACAATAAGTCATTTTTCAACACAACTTGCAAACAAGGCTAATAAATTATCTTCCATTTTTTTTGGTTATATTAATATCCTAATTCCTAAGGGATGGTCCTAGTGATAAAGACTTGAAGTATTTGAAGATAAGATCTTCTGTTCAAACAATCAAATAGAAACTTTAATAATTTAAGACCTTTTTTTATCTCTAAAAATGGTAGGGTCTCAATGTTAGTGGGGTGGGAACTATATCTATGCAGTATTCCCGCCAAACTCATGAACACCCACCTCTAGAAAAATAAATAGTAATAAAATTAATAGAGAATATACACCAAACTTATTTCAAACTTTCAAAACTAAGCTAATTTATCAAAATGGAATCTAAAAAATAATAATAAAGTACACGTTTAATAATCAAATTATTTGTTTTTGGTTTTCTGTTTTGAAAAAAAACGGATGTATAAATATTAACTTCTCTTGTTCGAATTTGATAATCATTTTTTATTTTTTGGTTTTATTTCAAATTTTTAATTATGCCCACTTCTCCTTTCAATTTCTATAATAAATAGTTGAAATGAACATAATTCAATTTACATACAACTTCTATTATTGAGTTTCTAATATCAAATATTGTTAAAAAAAAAAAAAAAATCCCTATAATATGTTTCTATCATTCTTGTAATATTTTTTTCCTTTAAAAAAGGTTTTAAAAACTACTTTTCAAAGTCTCTAAATTTTGGATTCAATTTCGAAAATATTTTTAAAATGTATAGATGGAAATTATATATAAGCTAAAATTTAAAAAACAAAATAATTTAAAAAAAAACTTTGTTTTTCGATTTTTGAAAATTTGAGATTAATTATTTTAAAGAACGAGTGAAAAACACATCAAAAGAATTGGGGAGGAGGAGGGAACTTGCCTGAAAAGCACGGCGGAGAGGGCGAACGGTGCCCTTGGCGGCGTGAGATCCAAGCCAAGGTGTGTGCCTCCAAGCGACGTTGCCATCGCTGCCGGCCACAATGCTGTGGCCTCCCACAGCCAGCTCTATCAGCCACTTATTCGGAATCATTTGCCACATCACAAAGCAACCTTTTTGTGTTACACCGCCGGTGAGTCCTCCTCCGCCACTACCGCCGCCACCGGAGCTAACCTCATCCGCCATCCCCATCGTTATTTTCCCCGTCACAAATATGTTCTTCACTCTCCCCTTCAACTTCCGGCATCCCGTCGCCGCCGCAAAATGCTCTATGATATATTGAGACGATGAGGAAACCTACCGAAAAAAGAAATTTTCATATTGTATTCAAAGAATCACTTTTAATATTATTTATTTACATTTTTTTTTCAAATCAATAAATTCACTGCACATAAAATTGAATTTTGCATTTTATAAAAATTTAAATATTTAGTTTCGTATTTGATACTTCGTTAATAATTAAAATTGTTAGATACGTCAAATGCACAATAGCAAAAAATTGAGAGTTGGAAAATTTACTAGCAAAAAATTAAAGCTTAGGTCACTTATTAGACAATTTATTTCAAGCAACTCTTGGGAGAATTTCTAAATTTAGAGTCCAGTGTGATACAAATGAAAATTCAAGAATTGAAGTTGTAATTTAACCAAATTATTTACCCTAAGTTTAATTAAGCATAATTGTTTTAATTTAAATGATAAAATTGTTAAAAATATATATATTTTTTCAAGTATAGCTAAATGTCATTGTAGATTTTTATCGCGATCTATTATTGATAGATAGTGATATTTTGCTGTATTTATAAATAAGTTGGTTCGTTTTTCTTTATTTGAAATAGCCCTTTAATTAAGATATTTATCTTAATAGATTTATGATTTATGCAATAATTAAAGTGAACATAACTCAACTGATGTATATTATGTGTCGGGAAATTTGAATCCTCTCACTTTCATTGTACTAAAAAGACATTACTAGATACTAAAGAGACACCATCATCAAAAATAGAATTCACAAAACATTTGACGTAGAAAAGAAAAAGAATTCAGGCAAATTCAGGGGTAATTTTCAAACTTTTTGCTATAAGAATGAAAAAGATGAATAAAGCAAAATAGGCCCACCGACTCAATTGGCATTCCGTTTGTTTTCTTTGAGATTCTTATGCTTCAAGAAATGTGAATTACTAGCGAGATTAGAATCTTAGCCAAAATTAAATTTATATATATATAAAAAAAACATAATTTCTTTTATTCGTACATGTCTTTATTTTAAAATTCTATGAAGAGATTATTCATCTATTTTAGTTCTCGAGTTGGTTTTAAAATTTTATATAAAATGCTAAAAAAATATAAATCGTAGAAACTTCTAAACTTTTTTCTCAAAAAAAAAAAGAAAAAAAAAGAAAAAAAAATCTAAACTTACAAAGAGGGACAATATTTTTAGCTTATAATTTTTTTATTTAAAAATAAAATCATTGCACTAAACATAAAATTTGGACCACTCAGTTTTCGATTTCAGCACATTCTAGCTTAAAACACAAGTTTCTTTTCTTTCGCAAAGGCGCAAATAATAATAATAATAATAAAATCTCTTTCTACTGCAATTTATTCTATGATGTGCTATGCCATCAATTATATAATTAATTTTTTCTTAGAAAAAAACTAATATATTTTTTTAATAAAAATGAAGGTATTGTGATCGTAAGTGAGGAGAGTGTTAGATATCATATTAAATTTGTCTTTATTCATTAGTTTAAGTTTTTTGATCAATTTGGTGATTTAAAATGGTATTAAGACAGATTGGTTCAACATGTCCTCATGTATTCAAATCCTGTAACGTTATTTCCTCTTTATTTAAAATTTCCACTCATTAAGTTTTCTTCATATTTTAAGCTCACAAATGAGAGAGTGTTATATGATTTACGGTTTATGAGATGATATACACCCATTTTAAAGAAGAAAGGTAAAATATTCAGATTTCCTATCACACTAACTAAAAAACAATTAAATTTTATACTTGATAGAAGTAAAATGACACATTACAAAAATACCCTTAAACTTTATCATTACTTAAAAAACACCCACATATTTTTTTTAAAATTTGTAATATCCCATTAAGTTTGACACTAAATTGAGACCTGATGAGTGTGACATGAAAAACAGGGGTATGGGTATTTTGGTAATTCAACCTTAATAAAACGTGTAGGTGATTGAAATATTATTACATTATAATATATATATATATATATTTTGTATCTATATTTTGGGTCTAGTTTCTATTTAGTTTATAGATTTTAAAATCTTACATAATTTTATTTCAATTTAATCCCTAAACTATAAAATACTACAATTTTACTTTTGACATTTGAGTTTTGTTTTAAAATATCTTGATTTACATTTTTACTTCGACTTTTCACTAGACACTTAATTTCCGTCTTTAGACTTAATTTATGTTAACAAATTAAAAATTGTTAAAAGAATTATAATAAATTTAATTTGACTATTGTTATCACTTTTAAAATTACATTTAAAAATTAATTAATAGAAATTGACGTCATACCTGAAGGTGAATATTTAATGAAAAATTGAGTTTAAAAATGTAAAATCTTGAAACCTAATTATCAAACTGTAACAAAACTCAAATCTCAAACGTAAAATTGTAATATTTTAAAATTTAGAAAATAAATTGAAATAAAACTCAAAAATTAAGAATTAAATATTTAACATTTTTAAAATTTAGGAATCAAAACTTAAGAATTAAATGTATAATATTTTAAAATTTAGGAAATAAATGGAAAGTAAAGTAAAAAATTAAAGAGGCCAAGAAAATATTATTTCCTTAAAAAAATAATTAAAAGTAGAGATCTCCAGCCAACCAAAATCGAAACTAAACCCGACTGCCGAGAGAGATGTTCGTGTCTTTTATTTTTAATTATTTCTAATTTTCTTAAACGGAAACGGTAAGAGAAAAAGGGGGAAAAAATCACAGACCTGATTGGTATCGGAGACGGAGTTAGGTTGAAGGGAGACCGGAAAGAGAGGGCAGCCGAGGACGCTGAGAAGAACATTAAGCCCATCGGACTTTTTTCCACAAGAAAGGATGGAGAAATGAGTTCTGATCCAGTTCCGCCACGATCGTCGTCCTCCTCCTCCTCCGCCGCCGCTGCTACGGTTGCGATTACGAGTGCGGCTGTCGTGTTCGTCGATCGGCTCCTCCGATAACGGCGCTAAGCGATTCATCCTCTGCAAATGCATTGGGAATTTCTTCTGATTCAGAGAGGAAAAGAGGAATTAGGAGAAGAAGCAGAGAGAAGGGAGTGGGAGGTTGGTTACTTAAAAAGAGCACCGCGAGAAAGAGAGAGAGAGAGAGAGAGAGGAAAGCGTTTCTGATGCTTTTGTGTACGACTGCTTTAAAAGCGACCTCTCGTTGCTTCGTTCTTTGTTTTTCCCACCACTCGCACTCTCTCGCGCGTTGCTCCATTTTCCCTTCTCCATTCGCTCGTTCTAAATTCCATATATTATTATTCTCCTCGTTTATATCGACTACTTTTCCCTCCCCTTTTTTAATTTCTATTTATTTATATTTTGCCCAAATTACAATTTTATTCGATAAGAATATAGGGTTGATTTGGTAATTAATTAGGTTTCTAACTATCTCAATTTTTACTTTTTATTTTTTAAAATTAAGCTCGGTTGATGCCAAATTTTGGCCAAAGGTAAATGTACTTGCTAGAAGATCTGTAAAACAAAGTAAAAGGGCTACAATGCCTAAATATGTAATGATTCGACTTTTCAAGATCTCTAATTGGATCATTACTACCATAAATTCAATTTTAAAATAAAAGATAGTTGACTAATCCCATATGGCACCTTAAACAGACTTCCTCGTCATGTGTCTGTACTCATACTTTACCTATACGAGTAATGTGAGTGTAAAAATAACATGAAAACAAAAGAAAATATACGGAGCATAATGTGAATATAAAAATTATGTTGAAAAAATTAATGAAACTTTTTTAATAGAATGTTCTTGAGAGTTGAGATTAAAAAGTGAATTTCGAAAAGAAGAAAAAAGTTTATAAACTGTCTAGTTCTGTTACCAATAAAATATATATATATATTATTTGACTATTTATTTATTAAAAAAACACATTATATTTTATAGGGCACATTATTTGTCCAACTTCCTAAACACAGATCGCCCCATGCCAACAAGTCAACACTAATAATGTTATTTAAATTGAACCTTTATATATAATAATACATCACTTTGTAACTTATATTAAAAATACAAAAGATGGATAAATTGAGGGGAGACATGTGCCCTTTGGCCTCTACGTAGCTCCGTTTTTGTCTCTAATAACCATTTTTCTCTATAACTTTTGAAAATATATTGGGTATTTTTTCAATCGTAAAATATTATTATTATTTTATTAAAATTATATTTAAAAAAAAAAAAAAAAAAAAAAAAAAAAAAAAAAAAACCTTCAAACTAGAAAGATGAGAGTAGAGAGCCTAAAAAGGAAAATTTCAAAATAACATAAAATATAAAACAAAATACCAACAAATTAAAATGATATTTTAACTAAATTACCTTTATTATTATTGTTTTTAACTTCATCCATCGCTCTTTTAAAATTTACCGACAATAAAAATAAATACATAATAAATAAATAATAAAACTCTAAAATATATGGAAGATTATCATAAAAATATAGTTGACTTTGATTGAAGACCGAGTTCGATAGAAAAACCGATCAACTCCACATTATCCGTACATGATATAAATAAATAAATAAAAGTAAAACCCTCATATGACCTACTAAAAAAATAAGGGTAAAATACATTTTTGGAGTCTAAATTTTAGAAATAATTTCTATTTAGTCCCTAAATTTTCAAATATTACACATTTGATTATTAAATTTTGAGTTTTATTTCAACGTAGTTTCTAAGGTTCAAAATGTTAGAATTTTACCATTTAGATTTAGGTTTTGTTTTAATTTGGTCCTTATATTTCAAAATTTTACATTTTTAACCTCAATTTTTCATTAAATACCTATTTTCAATCATTGACGTCATTTTCTATTAATTAATTGAAAATAATTATGAAGTGAAACTTTAAATTTAAATTTAAAAGTGAAAAAAATAGTAAAACTTAATTATAATTCTTTTAATGATTTTTAATTTATTAATATAAATTAATATTAAAGACGAAAAATGAGTATTTATTGAATAATATATCGAATTTAAAAGTGTAAATCTTGAAACGTAAGGATCAAATTGAATCAAAACTCAAATGTGAAGGGTAAAATTGTTACATTTTGAAACTTAGGGACTATATTGAAATCAAATTTAAAATTTAAAGACTAAATGTGTAATATTTTGAAACCTAGGGACTAAATAGAAACTCCAAAAACCTAGGGATCAAAAAGATATTTTACCCAAAAAAAAATAATTTCCCTAATCTCAAATAGATTGTTATCTTAGAAATTCAACCCACTAAAAATTGTCCTTATATTTAACCATTACCTACTTTATTAAATAGTTATATAGTATAATCATTTAATTTTTAAAATATGCATTTTATTCTACCCATTTTTCTTCCGGGCAATTATTTTAAATAGTAAAATTATTAAAAATATTTTCAAACATAGTAAAATATCACTGTTCATTAGTGATAGACCATGACATTTTATCAGATACTAATAGATGTCTATCGTAGTTATCGTAGTCTATCATTGATATACAGTGACATTTTGCTATATTTGTAAATAAGTTGCTTCATAAAATAACCTATTTTTTTATATTTTTTATTTTTAAATAAACTTTTGAATTCTTAACTAAATAAAAAATCTATTTTTTTTTTTAAAAAAAAAAACTTTGCTGAATTTTGAAGACATCTATAATTTTTTTATAACAAAAGAGTGAAAAAATATTTATAAGCTTAATTTACTATAAACTTTTTTTTAAAAAAAAAAATGCTAGTGTCTCTATTGTAATGCTTGCTTACGTTATGAATTTGTACACAATTTTAAAACAATATAAATAAAATACTAAATTATGTATTAGCTTTTGTAAACATAATTATATATATATAACCAAAACAATATTAAATGGTAACTTTTTTCCGTTTCTGTGTTGAAGTTACTTTACAGATGGAATCTAGAAATTAGAAAATATATAATATAAACCACTTCTTTACAGCTTTGATTCTGCGGAAATCACTTTTTGGACATGATGCCATCTTACTTCATAGCTTTGTTTCTCAATTAAAAGAAAACAAATAAAAAGCTTATATTAAACTTAGAATTAGAAAAAAAAAAAAAAAAATCCACTAGTTACATCATGTGTATACCTTTACAAATGAGAATAGTAGTAGGTGGCAATTTGAATATGTTACTTTTTAGATGTATCACCTATATTCGATGTTTTGCAAATATGGCAAAAACATAAAATCTGAATTTTTCTTATTTTTATTACATATTTTTCTTGAACAATTAATTGATAGAGAGAGAAAAAAGTGACGATCGACTATCGATGACCAAACGTGGAGTGGTCGACAGAGATAAGCGGCGGGAAAGATGGAACGGTGGTCGGCGACAAATGGTGTGAAGTTGGTGGAAGAGAGATGTTGGAGGAAAGAAAGATAGAGAGAAAGAGAAAAACGATGACCAATAACTGACGACCAGTGACTAGACATGCGGATGTTGATGGAGATAAGCGGCGGGGAGGTGGAGTAGTGGCCGACGGTAGATAGTGTGGAGTAGTGTTGGTTGTTTGAAGAGAGATATTAGGGGAGGGGCTTGCTACAAGGAAGAAGTTTAAGTTTTTTTTTAAAAAAAAAAAAAAAAAAATTCTAAGTGCATCATCTTAATTCAAGTGTAAGTGTACTGGTATATCAAAAGATATTAAGTGTATCAAGGCGTATCAACTATATCAAGGTGTATCAAATGTATCAAGTGTATCGATATATTCTTCACATTTCATGTTTTAAATCGTGGGTTTGGCTTGTTTTTTTTTTTTTGCTATTTTTGCAAAACTAAAAAATTTGGACTACGAATCTAATATTAAGAACTTATTTTGTCAATTTTACAACTAGCCGTAATTATCTTATAAATATCATTTACTTAATTTTTTTATTTTTAACACGACAAGAAGAATAAAAAAGAGAAATAAATTGCGATTGTAAATAAGATCTTAGATCAAGAATAAAATTAAAAAGGGAGAGTCTACATAAAAAAACGCTCAAACAGCTCCTAACTTCTTAAAAAACGACTCTTTTCCCCATAAACAGAGCTTCGCAATTTCCATGATTTAATTTATCCTCTTTTTAACAACATTTAATGGTATTGAGAAAATAATTTAAATTGAGAATGAAAATTAAATTCATGTTTCAAATTCAAAGACAAAATAAATAAATAAATAAATAGTACAAAATTTAGGGGATGTCCAATCCAGCACCATAAAAGAGGGTGGGGACACTGGGCCATTAAAAAAAACTTATATATTATTTTAGTCCCATGCTTATTCAATTTTAGTTTTTATATTTTATGAGGTTTAGATGAACTTCTAATAAATATTAAATTTAATTTATATTATCAATTTATTATTGATTTTTCAAAAATACTTTTATCATCTATTAGTTCTTTCACTATAAATTTTGGAAATATATATAATTGGTGTGTGTTTTTTAGGAGGATCATGAGTATATAAGGGACAATTATTTTTATTGGTATGAACATTTTGGGTGAAACCAAAAGTAAAAGCATCAGAATTTTGGGTGGACAATATCATATAAGAAGATAGTTGGAGAGTCGTTGTCCATAAAATTTCTTAGATGAAACTTATTATTATTATTATTTAATTAATTTCAAATCTTTAACTTTTTTGGATTAAAATACTATACTTTAGAACTCGTTCATTTTAGTTCATATAATTTCAAATGTCCGATCTTATTTTATACTTTCAATCAATCTTAAATTTTGTCACTAGTAATCTACAACTAGTTTATATTGATTTAAAAAAGTCCTTATTATTTATATGAGCCTTTTTTGTTTTCATTACAAATTTTCGAAACACATTCCTATAATATATTTTCCTACATGAAAATTATTGTCATCATTTAACAAATATCGATAAAAAAAAAGACTAAATTTAATAATGATCAATAGTAAATATACTAAAATTGAATATTTAAGACCATACAAATTAAAGCCGTGTTTACCACGGTGAAAAGGTAATAAATCAACGATAATTTGAAAAGTTTGCCTGTTCTGATTACCTTTGGTATTGTTTACCTATGTTATGCATCCGTACTGACACATGAGACTCATATCCAAATCAATGGTGTTTGAAAATTACGTCGTATCATTATCGTTATCCTTACTGTTCTAGAAGAAAAAATATGAATTTTGACACTTTTACTGTTACCATTACTGTTTGACTCTCATAGGTAACAGTAACGGTAACAGTAACATGACAAAATTCATAATTCTAAAACAATCAAAAGCAATCTAATTACATTTACGATTCAAACTTATTACAATTGATTATTCAATAAAATTTCATTATGATTACAAAAATTTTCATTAAATTTTGGTAAACGTTGCTAAAATCAAATAATTCCTAAAAGTACAGTGATTAAAAAATATTTTTTACCTAATTTATTTCTTTATTTTTTTTTTGCAAAAGAAGAAAAAAAAAAGTAGGCGCGTGGAAGACAAACGCGGGTGGTGGAGTACGTTGTGTAGTCAAAATATAATACCACCACGAATGGCTACCGAGGAGGAGCTTTAAAGCGAGGCAATGGGAGTGCAGATAGCCAGTCCACATCTTTTTTTTATTATTATTTTTATTTATTTCATTTAAAAGTTACAACAACAATAATAATAATAGTAGGGAGGGGGGTTTGATTATTAGATTTCAAGATTTACACTTCTAATTTTATTATCAAATACTCACTTTTCGTCTTTAGTATTAGTGTCTATTAATTAATTTAAAAATTCAAAGAATTATACTTAATTGTATTTTACCACTAGAATTAAATTTGTCAAGGTGAGTATAACTCAACTGACATATATATGTGTTAGTGACCACAAGAATAGTGGTTTAAAATTCTCATATCTTTATTGTATTAAAAAAAGAATTAAATTTAAAATTCCACTTCATAATTATTTTGAATCAGTTAACAAACATTAACGTCAAAAACTTATCGAAAAGTGAGTATTCAGTCAGAAATCGAGGTCAAAAGTGTAAATCTCAAAACTTAGAAATCAAATTGAAACAAAACTCAAAGTCCAAATATAAAATTGTAATATTTTGAAACATAAGGACTAAATTGAAACCATCTTCAAAATTTAAGGACTAAATATGTAACTTTTAAAACTTAGGGACCAAATGAAAACTAATCCTAAAATGTAGGGACCAAAAAAGGTATATTTCTCTTAAAAAATGGTTAAATTTTGAGTTAAATTAAGTATTTGAGCTTCTAAATGTTTTATTATAAATTTCTTAAATTTTCAAAAAATAGTTTATAGTTTACAAAAACTTTTAATTTTGTGTTTAGTTTTCAAAATATATAATAAATCTATAAACTTTCCATCGTGTGCAATGTATCGCAATATATTTCAAATTTTTAAGGGTTTTCTTTTAATTAACAATTCGTTTTTTGAAAATTAAGTTGATTTCATCTATTTTTTTTTTACTATGAATTGCATTTTTGTTAAGTACATTGGTTGAAATCTTAGTCAAATTCAAAAAACAAAAACAACTTTATGAAAGTTACTTTTTTTAGTTATTAAAATTTGGCTTGTTTTTTAAATCGTTGGTAAAAAGTAGATATCAAAGAAGAAATTAGGAGGTAGAAGTAGTGTCCATCTAATTTTCAAAAATAAAAATAAAAAATAAAATGATTCCCAAACGAGACCTAAAAAATTAACTTAATTAATTTATTATATATATAAAATTGATGTGAATTTTAAGAAACGTTGTGTTATTTCTTTTTCGCTCTTTTGTGTCTCCCATTTATCACTGATTTTACATGCTCTAACTTCTTTGGTTAAGTTGATCATGGTTAGATTAACTGTCACTACTTTTGCATGCTTCTGATTGTGATTTGGGTGAGAGTTTTTGTACTAATTTTGCAAGAGTGTTGGTGAGATCATCTCCTCCACGGCTGAGCATTGAAACGGCTAAAATCGAATTAAATGTTAAATCGAACAGAAATTGAATTAACATGGTTAGGTTCAGTTTGATATATTTTCAAACCGAATTATTGTGGTTCGGTTCAGTTTCTCCGAACCAAACCACTTTTTTTTAATAAACATATTAAAAAACTATATATATAAAATCTAAAAAATATGAAAAAACATAAAAAAAAATAATGAAACTGAACTGAACCGTACCACTTATAATTTAGAAAATATGAAAAAACATAAAAATTAAAAAGAATAAAAAGTAAAAAAACCGTGAAACAGAACCAAATATGTAATTCGGTTCGATTTTAGAAAATACACTTTTTAAAATTTGTGGTTCGGTTTGGTTTAAGCCCCAAACTGAACCAAACCGAATCGTGAATACCCCTATTCTCCCTTATTAGTGGTTGTTGAAATAGAGTTTATATTGCCAACAAAAACGTATCTCAACTGGCATAGTGCTTGTACTATCGACCTCGAGGTTTGAGGTTTGATTCCCCCACCCCACACTTTAATTACAATACCTTTTAAAAAAATAGAGTTTATATTACGAACATAGACTTTGATCGAACCACTATAAACACCCATGTCGATTTTTCTACTCTCTTTCTCTCTTGCTTTGTTCTTGATCGATTTGTGCTTAACTTATTTTCTGTTTCAACACTTATTTGAATAAATTAATAATATGTTAGACATGAAATTAAAAATTAAATACCTATACTGACGTAAAATCGAACGTTTAAAATAAAAAAGAACTTATTTAATATAGATTTAGAAGTTTAGACGCCTATTTGAATACTTTTTTAAAGTTTAGAGACTAAATCAACATAGACAAAAGTATTTGGAGACTAAACTTATAATTTAACCTAAACTTTTATTAACATATTTGGGCATGTCAACATTGAAATTAACTTGACCTAGCTAATTAAGTATTTTTCGTATATTAAGAGTAAATTTTATATCTTAAAGAGATCTAAAGACCAAATTGAAAACTACCTCTATGATTAAAGATAACTTGATATATTTAGTCCAAAATAAATCATAATTGAATTTTTCATTTGATCTTTGAACTTTTAAAATTTAAGGCAAATTTATTGAAATTCAAATAATTTATAAATTTGGATGATTTCATTAGTCTTAAAACTAAAATTAATAAATCTTCCGTTACCGCGCTCGTCTTTTTAATTATAATTATTTAAAGTCCTATTTGATAATAATTTTGTTTTTAGTTTTTAATATAACTTCAAAAAAAGCATTCAAATTCTTACTCAAATTCTAAAATACTATTTTTTAGTTTTCAAAACTTTGCTTAATTTTAAAAATATTGGTAGAAATTGGATAATCAAACAAAAAAAACTTACAAATGGCTTTAATTAGTATTTATAAACTTAAATTTTAAAAACTAAAAACTAAAAATTAAATCCAAATTCAGATTCAAGGTCAAAATTGTTGGAATTATTCTTTTACATCAACGTGTGAAGTAATTTATTTTTTTAGAAAATTCTATAGAATAAGAGTAAATGACACCTACTTATAAGAATTACAATCAAAAGAAAAGTGACTTGGTTAAATTTTTTAAACTTTAGAGCTTATAAGTTGATATTTCTATTGGATTTTACAGTGTAAAGTGTAATTTAACCTGTTTTAAAAATTTCTATTCCTCAATATTTAACCTTCAGTAGGCTATAAATGCAGCCAGCCCTAAAACAAAAGTTAAAATTTTTAATTTGTATGATATAATTGAAAGTGGGACCATGTAAAATTTAATGGCATTAAATAAAAATAACCCAAAGTTCAATAACTGGAACTTTAGTGGTGAATGATGATATAGTACCAACTTCTTCAGCTGGTGAGTGGAGCAAAGAAGAAATATGGAGGAGACACAATTGCCCATATATGCCCTCCATAGATTGCTTTGATGCAAATATATATATATATATATACATACAATATATATATATATATAAAGGTTAATAATTTCATTCTGTCTTCAAATTTGATTCTATATTTAAAGTTAGAATAATGTTCAATGTCCTCTTGCAATTTTTTTTAGTCCATTTTTATTTAAGTGCAACACATAGGAACCTTTTATATAAGATCGTTACTATATCCATATGTCAGTTGAACTATTTTTACTTCGACTATAATATTATTCACTTATTCTTGAATGGGGTGAAATAAATCTAGAAATAATATGTCAAGTAGTAATCCAATACAAATAAGAAATTAGTCAAATATATGTGTCACTAGTTTTGTTTTATCATCATTTAATTATGTATATTTGATTTTTAGAAACTGTGTTTGTTTCTCACATTTTCTTCGCAGTAAATCACTTTAGAAAAAGTAGAAATCAGGTTATTAATAAAATTTTTAGTTCAACTACAAGTTTAGTCTATGAACTTTTAGATTTATGTCCTAAAAAGTTCATAAGCTCCACTGAGTTCCTAAACCTTCAAATCTATGCATGTCTAAAATATTTCTCAATTTGGAAAAGTGTTTAATAGATTTTTCAACTTTCATTTTGAATATGGTAATCTTTAACCTATTCGAAATTTTCTAAAATTCACAAATCAATCAAACACAATATAATTAAAGTTTTAGGTTACGGTAAGAGATAATATGCAGATCTAACTAAAATTGTTAAATGATTTACTATATATAAAATTGAGAGTTTAAGGCCATTAAATACTTTTTAAGTGTTTAAAAATCTCTTTTGTTTGAGTTAAATAATTATGAGGTGGAACATCGAAACATCAATCTTTATTAATAATCATTAATATTTTTTACCTATTAATATATGTTCAGATTGACAAAATTCAAAGAATTTATTAAACATAAAAGAGAAAAATTGAATGTATAATTTAACAAAATTTGTACTTTTACTTTTGTAAAGTAGGGAAGAATGAATAAGAATGAAAATAAATATTCTGATGGGTCTAATTCGTTCTCCCCCATCTATTAGCAAAGTCATTGTCCCCTGACGTTTGATTTGTACGGTTGGGATTCGTTTTCAGATCCCACGATGGCTGATTTGCAAATTCACCTTTTCTTCAACGACATTATTAATTTATATCCACGTGTAATTATTTTATTGGCTCTCGCTCTACCACAGTTTGGATTTGGTTGGTTGGCCTGTCGTTTTATTTACGTCACCTTAAAGTTGGAGTAGCTGTGTTAAAATTGGATGAATATTGTAGGTTTGATAACTAATTAGTAAAATATTGTAGATTTGAAACTAATTAAAGAAATATTGTAGATTTGAAACTAATTACAGAAATATTGTAGCTTTGAGATTTCATTGGTACGATTTTTTTTTTTTAAATTGATGTAGGTCGATGGTTGAATACTCGACCCTCTTTGTCGGTCGAATTTTGAACACTCGACACTTTTTCTTTTTTCTTTTTTCTTTTTTCTTTTTAATATTAATCCTTTACCTTCCCTAAACAAAGTATTTAGTCCTTTAGCTTCCCTAAACAAAGTATCCTATGCAAATTTACCATTCTATTTCTTACTAAGAAGAAAAATTTATTCTTGTATTTCTTAATAACAAGTAAAATTAACTCTAAGAGATATCATAAAAATAACAAATTCTCAATCTTTTTTCTTCCATATTACAAATATGATTCATAATTAAAAAATAATAAAATATAAATTAAAATGTTCATATCAATACAACATTTAATGTTTCTTATTTATTTAAACATAATAATAAAAAAATCATTGTATCTCACTACAAGAGTTTGGGTCAATCCCGACGTTGGGGCTGTCGGGAGAAGGTAAAACCAACGCCAGGACAATCTTTTCCGACGGTTGAATCGTCGTCAACAATACCGTTGGAGAAATCTTTCCCAATGGTTTGGAAGCCTTGCCGTAGGGAAAAAAATTATCTCGACGGATAAGGATGAGGCTTTTCACTCGAACCTGAAGAAAGCCGTTGAGAAAAAAGGACAATTCCCGACAATATACCGTCGTGATTTAGAGTTTATCCCGACGGACACCCATCGGGATTTGAATATTAGCCCGATGGTCTTTGAGCCGTCAGGATGAGGTAATTTATCTCGACGGTGAGGGTGCCGTTGGGCATTTTACATTCGCCGACAGGAACAAGGACCTGGGATATATCTATCGTCTGATGGTTAGAGACCGTCGGGGTATGTCCTTTACCCCGACGGTCTCTAGCCACCATCGGGATATCCTTAAATCTAGACGGTTTCTAGTCACCTTCAGGATTTCTTTGCCCAGCCCCTCTACTGTCGGGATATATTTTTTAGCATCGAGATTATATATTTTACCCGATATCATACCTATTTAAATTTGTTTATTATTATTTTTTCAGATTTATTTTTTTTTTCAAATGTCATACCTGTTTAAATCTTAAAAATATCAATCAAACTAAAATAAGATTGCCAAAATGAAGTAAATGTCCATAATAGATTAATAATACATAGAAAACATGTTTGAATCTACAACCTTAATCTAAGAGTTTCTATAACTTCCACAATTTCTTAATCCAAAAAAAAAAAAAAAAAAACATTACATGATAACAAAGTATATATCGGGAGATGCACAATTCCTAAATCCAAAATAACATTAACAAAAATCTACAACCTAAATACGCTTGCCGAGAGATGCATCTTTAACAAAAATCTCCAGATACCTACAAAATATAAATTTAAATAAGTTTAATACTCAATCATAAACAAACCAACAAACCAACTCAATCATAACTTAAACTTAAACATACTTGTACTTAAATATAGATATGCATATTTCAATCTAAACAAATCAACTTACCTCAATCATAAACAAACCAAGAAACCAATCAAGAACATTAATGAATTGAACTCAATCATAAACAAATCAACTTACCTAAATCATAAACAAACCAAGAAACCAACTTACCTCAATCATAAACAAACCTAAAAACCAACTTACATAAATCATAAAGAAACCAACTTACCTCAATCATAAACCCAACAAACCAACAAACCAACTCAATCATAACTTAAACTTAAACATACTTGTACTTAATTATAGATATGTAATCAACTGAAATAAACTAACTTACACAACCAACTAAAACAAACTAACTTACACAATCAAACAAACAAACTTACACAATCAACTGAAACACCCCCCACCCCCCACCCCCCAAAATTATTCTCAATCGTAATTTACAAGCCAACTGAAACACATATCTATACGTTTATGTCGTTACCATAACTGTAGGATAACAACATACACAATCATCTAATTTAGCATAAAATGAAATTCAAACTCAACTTCAAAACATTAACTATACTTTACATAACTATACGTTTATGTTGTTACAATAACTGCAGGATAATAACATACACAATCTTATACTTAAGTTTACTACGAAAGTCGAAGAGCTTATACCTAGTTCGATCTATCTTTCATGAGTTGTAAGAGTATAGCTTTCATATCCTTCATCTCAGATTGTCTTTTGGCGTCTTGTTCATCCAATCTAGCCAATCTAGCTTTTAAGGATTCTATTTCTTGTTGTTGCTCCTTTATAATTCTTGATGAAGATGCACTAGACAATGATCCCCTAGATTTTTTCACTTTTTTACCCTTCGGTGTCCTACCAAGGCCCACTCCTGCGTCCAACACCTGCTCGCATATTTCTTCCTCCGATATTCGTTTTGGACCCTTCTTGGGTGGAGGATTCTCTTAGCTCAACCATTTAACTCTACATCAATAATTAAGACTAATTATTGTATGACAATTGTATATGAATAAAGTTACAATGAGGAATAAAAACTTACATATTCATCATTTGCAGCCTGATTAACAAACATGTTATCACTCCTACAGTGTATTTGCTTAAATAAGTCCACTAGGTCCATTGTTTGACCCTCGGGTCCTTTCTGTAAAACAATTCACAAGAAAATGAGATATTAAGATGAGTGTACTTTAACTAGCTGTATGAGTGTACTTTAACCAACTTACCGTGGATTCTCTTTATGCATATGAAAGTCTTAGAACCAGCTGTATGAGTGTACTTTAACGCCGACCTATTCCTTTGATTCGTCTCTGCCACTTATTAAGATGAAATGAGTAATTGAAATGTAAGTAAACAAAAAAAAAAAAAAAAACACAAAAAATATTACTTTCCAGTTGGTAGATTCAAACTTGTTGCATAGAAAGTGCCAATCCTCTATGTTGTCTTTAAGGTGATCAGGTGGGTGTACTCGTGCCTCTTCAGGACTTGCATATTTTTTGTTGTATCTGTGTAGTTCCCCCCATACTCTTTGAATGAAATTTTCATCTGTTCATCGATGAAATCATTGACCAGTTTGCTGGACAAGTCTAATACAAAGTGATTCTGAATTAAGAAAGAGAAAAACTAATTAGTATGGATGCCGATGCATATATAATTTGTAAAATATAAATTGATCATCTTACCAATACTCGACTCTTAACAAGCTTTCTTGTTTCTATTGGTACCTCTCTCCATGATCCATAACGAACGAAAAAAGATTCTCGAACGTTGATACCAATTACATTGCTAAACCTTGTTGCATTATTGCAAGTTGGTTTCTCCCATTCAGGGTCGATCTTGATAGGAATTCTCCAAAATTATTGAACATATTTATCCAGATCAACATTTTGAGAGTATCCACGTCCAACCCTAGTAGTCGTACAACCAGACTCTGAAGAAATTATATGTCGTTAGTTTAATTTAAAATAACCTGTATTATCTCCCACAGAGGATGATGCGCCAATATGCTCGGCCTGTAAGTACTCCAGTATTGCCTCCTCATCAGTATGACCTACCATTATTCCTGTGTAAACAATAATATATATGTCATACAACAGTATGTAAGTTATGAAATAAAAAAGAAACAAGTGTTTAACCTACATGCTCATGGATAAAATACATATTTACATGCTTATTCCGTATCATTAAGATGTTCATCGAAACTCAAACTCTTATTAGAAGATGATTGTACATCCTCTTCCTCATCATTTACAAAGTCATCATCAACTCGCTGAATTATCCTTCTACGACTGTAGGATCAACGTCAATTCTACATAAACTGATATCATTTGTTGATTCATCGATTGTATAAGTAATATTATTCACCACTTCTAACAACTCATGTTGGTCATTCTCACGTTCTTCTGCTTTTGGCATGTCCCACACACGCTTGTTTTGGACTACTTGCACCACTTTCCAGTTATTACTATATTTAGGATCGTTGATGTAAAACACTTGTTTGGCTTGACTGGCAAATACAAAAGACTCGTTAACAAATCAATGACGAGCTGTATTAATTGATATATAACCCAAATCCATGTGTACTCTGTTGGCCTTTTTAGGATATGTATCAAACCAAGTACACTTAAACATAATTACACATCTTCTCTTGGCATACTGAATGTCCAATACTTCATTGACAACACTATAGAAATTATGGAGATCACCTTCACCTTCACTTTCTGAAGGCACCATGATCCCGCTATTTTGCGTACTCCGACAATTATCATGCTCAATACTATGATAGCGTACTCCATTAACAATGCATCCACTGTATGAACGCACTTCTGAACTTGGCCCCATTGTTAGTGAATATATGTCATCAGACATATCTCTATTTTCATGCAATGAAAGAACCTGTTAAAAAGTAATGTTACCTGTCATTAGTAGTCAATTGAATTTTTATTTGTCTTTTAAACTCATACTTACATGAGATTTGAACCAATCAGGAAAGCCTCGTAGGTGCCTTCTGTATAAATCATCCTGACTTTGAGCTTCATGTCGAATTAGTCTCAAATAAGTAAGAGATGTGTCTTAATTTTATATTTCACACTTTGTATTAAAATAATCAATTACAATAGAATGTTCAAACTTACGTTCGATAAGATTTAATTTCCAAGCAATTGTTCAAGATGTACCAATGTGCACTGCATTTCTCTTCTCTCGATAATGTCCTTACTCTTGGTGCTTCTAATGGTCGCGCATTTTGTCTGAACATCGAAAATTCACTACATATCTCATCCTCTGGAAGTCTATCATCATTTCTTTCATCTTTATTGAACCTTGTCTCAATTCCAGTTGTACAAAGAACAAAATTCCAACGATTCATTCATTATATATGCTTCTGCTATAGAACCCTTAGGACGTGCTTTGTTTCTTACACATTGTTTCAATGTCCGTAAGCTTCTTTCAATAGGGTACATCCAACTATAACTAACTGGATCTGCAACTTTTGTTTCATAGGATAAATGGATTGCTAGGTGCACCATTACATCAAAAAATGCCGGTGGAAATATTTTTTCTAACTTACAAAGTATGATTATAATGTCTCTTTGTAATCGATCAAAATCCCCTATAGATATTGTTTTTGCACATAGATCACAGAAAAATTTGCATAAATCAATGACAACAGTGGACACGTCTTTTTTCAAGTATGCTCGAACACTAATTGGAAGAAGAATCTGAAGCAGAACATGTGAGTCGTGAGTTTTTAACCCCCATAGCTTTTCATCTTTCTCACTCACACACTTGATATATTGGATACAAACCCATCGGGAAATTTGACTGATTTTATCCATTTACAGAATGCAACCTTGTCATTAGTAGTCAATGCATATGCAACGTGTGGCTTTACAACTTTGTCTCCTACTTTTTGCAGGTGTAGTTCTTTCCGTATATTTAGATCTTCCAAATCCAAGCGAGCATTAGTTGTATCCTTATTCTTTCCCTCAATATTTAACAACGTGCCTACCAAATTATCACAAATATTCTTTTCAATATATATAACATCCAACTTATGTCTCAATAAAAGTTTCGACCAATATAGAAGTTGGAAAAATATACTTTTTTTTATTCCAATTTAAACTTTGTTTTCATTTTTTATCACGTTTCTCTGGATGTTTGCTAAGCACGAGAAAGTAGTTCACCTTTTGTAAGATATCTTCTCCATCCATGTCAACTGGAGGAGGTCTACGTTCCACTTTTCTATCAAATTGTTTGCTTTTGCGCCAACTGTGATTATCTGGAAGATAATGTCGATGCCCCATAAAATATTGTTTTCCCCTTAGCCTCATTGATGATGTATCCTCTTTATAAATAGGGCATGCTTGGTAACTTTTGGTACTCCATCCAGATAGGTCATGATACACAGGGAAGTCATTAATAGTCAACAATAAACAAGCACGTAGTTGAAAGTATTCATTGCTAACACAATCGTGAGTGTGCACACCATCATTCCATAACTTCTTTAACTCTTCAATCAATGGCTATAAGTAAATATCAATTTCTTTTTCAGGAGATTTTGGACCGAGTATAAGAAGGGCGACAATGAAATTTGTCTCTTTCATGTATTTCCAAGGTGGCAAATTGTAAGGAATGAGCATCATTGGCCACATATTATATGAAGTAATCATATTCTCGAATGGATTGAATCCATCTGAAGCTAGTCCTAAATGAACATTATGTAGGTCTGAAGAAAACTAAGGAAACTCACGATCAACCTTCAGCATTAGTTGGATGTTGCAACACTCTATTAGTTTCAACATGTTTATTTTTATGCCACCTCATTTCAGGTGCAATATGCTCAAATGTAAACAATCACTTCAATCTTGGTATTAAAGGAAAATGTCGTAAAATTTTATGTGGAATCTTTTTACTTTTTTTAGATTCAACTTTGTACCGAGATTCACCACATACTGGACATTGTTGCAAATAAATTCTTTTCAATATAGGATACAACCGTATTTGCAAGCATGAATACATTCATAACCAAGTCCTAAGTCACATAATTGTCTTTTAGCTTCATAAAATGAACTAGGTATAGATGCTCCAATGAGAAATGATTCTTTTAACAATTCAAGTAACAAATTAAACGACTTGTTAGTCCAATCGCTAAGAACCTTAATATGCATCAACTTCACAAAGAACAACAATGACGAGAAATTTGTACAACCAGGGTACAACTGATTGCGTGCTTCATTCATCAAGTCTTCAAATAAGCTTGAATTGTTATCTCTTTCTTGAGCATTGGTGTGCATCTCATCCTCGTTTTCTTCTTCATTAACATCAGCAATTGGACATGTAGATCATTCATAATATTCAAAATTTCATTTTCTTCATCTATAACATTCATCTCCGTCGTACTTAATCGACCATCATGTATCGATTGAGATGTGTGACTCTCGTATCCCCTAGACAAGTCAACTGAGTCTCCATGATATACCCATTGATGATAAGATGGAGAAATTCCATTAATGATAAATGTCGTTCAATTCTATCTATTGGCTCCCACCTAGCATTCATACATTTTCTGTATGGACATTTATTTTTCCCGACTTATTAACATGAAGTTTTGTAACATCAAGGAATCGATATACTTTTTCTGCATACTTAGTTGATAACTTGTTCTTAATCTTAATCCACTCTCTATTCATTCCTAATAATATATGTAATAAGTTGAACCTGTATGATTTAGACAATTAGTTATATTAGAACATATAGTTCCAATTTCTCATTTTTAATTTTATTTCATTTACTTCTTGTTCGTGGTATTGAATGATTAAAAGTACATTTAAGTGTGATTTTGAAAATGACAAAAGTCATTTTAACTATTTTAGAATCATTTCTAAATATATCCTTATTCCTCTCTTGATCTTATACAATTTGCTCTTATAAAAGTAGAGATCTAAGGGTAGAAAGGCTTGAGATGTTTTGAGATAGTTTTAAAATCTTATATCTAGGCTATTTTTCCTAGAACAATTTTATGAAAACCAAAATTGATCTAACCCTTTCGGCATTAAATTCAATTTTACTATGCTAATCTAGATGATCAATCTATACTAATAACGATTCAATTTTAGGCCTTTACTACTTATTTTAGCACATTCACATATTTTAATTCCAAAGATAAGCATGACTTATGATTAAAGAAATAAATGATAAAGATTGAGATGAATAAAGTTCATTAAACTAATAAAAAGAATTTATTCAAGGAAATATATACCCAAACGACTAAAAGAAGAGTACTAAAGCGAAAAACTTACAACAAAGATACTCAGTTGTCAACTACAAGAAGAATGCTGAAAATTAAGGAAAATAAAACTAACTTTCGAATAGCCATTACAACCTAAGTTGTCAACTACAATAAAGAAAATCTAATTTGTTCCTCCTTTTTAAAGGGGATTTAAGACAAATCATTACAACCTTTAACTTTCGAATAGAATTAGATCGATTAACAAAGAAGAAATTAAGTATATTGACATTTTAAGCAAACATACTTCAACGGAGAATAAATCAATAACTACCATAGAGAATCAAATAACCTATTACAATATAAGCAATGAACTTCAACAAATAATATGCAAGCCAACTTAATACACATGTTCAATGCAGTCTTAGAACAAAAATGTAGATGGCTTACAGTATATTGAGTAAACCCGACATGGCATGAGGTGAGAGTAAAATAAACTACGTAAATTTTATTCCTTCGTTGAAAACAACCGTTTCAGTATTTAAGGAGCTAAAAGATCAGTACAACTAACCAAATTACAACCTCAAAATAATAGTATAGTGTAAAAGTAAGCCCAAAAGAATGATAAAACACCAAAACTAAACCCAACGTGGTTGTAGAGTCCATATAATATAAAAAACAACGAGTACAAATATATACTTCAAACATATACAATTACCAGGACGCTTATAGAACCAAGTTTCATTTTGGTAATCTAGAAGTCACCGTAGGTAGTTTCTAAAACTAAGAAGTGGGACTGATACGAAAAAAGATAATTTTAACCAAATAAATGCAAATTCATGTAGCCCCAAATGAAAACCAGTATTCATTTGGGTTTGATTCAATGAAGAATTTCAACTCACGCAAACAAATTATAACCCAAAATGTAAAATAATTTTAAAATGAGTACCTTGGAGAAGATGATACAGAGAAGAGATGATACTAAAACTAAAAGAGGAGAGAGACAGGCGGTTGGTGGAATCGCCACTGATCCGCAGGCATTGACCGGAACTCGAGGGGGACCAAAGACTAAAGAGAAGAAAGTGAAAGTGATAGAGAGGCGTGCAGAGACGGCGACCGGCCGGAACTCGAGGGGGAAACTAGGGAGAAGAATGCGAAAAGGGGAGAAGAAGAATCGAGGCATTATTTATATCGAACGTTTTCCCAACAATTGTCTGCTAGACCATCGGGATATAGTTAATTACTGCCGATGGTCACCCAGTAACCGTTGGTGAAACATTGTAATTCCGATGGTGTTCTGACACAACCGTCAGCCAAAGTTCACCAAATTCCAAAAAAACTCTTAGAATGTCCGATGGTTAACTGAACACCGTTAGGATATAGTTTATAACTGCCGACGGTCACCCACTAACCGTCGACAAAACCTTGCCATCCCGACAGTATTCTGACACAACCATCGACCAAAGTTTACCAAATTCCAAAAAGACTCTTAGAATGCCTGACGGTTAAACCTCACCGTCAGCGGTTATGAACTTCTCCCAACGGTCCTCGTCGAACCGTCGGCTAAAGTTCCCCAAATTCTCATAAAAAACTTTTTATATGTATATTGCAACTTAGAATAGCCGACAGTTACACGAAATCGTCAGGCTTTATTATAAACTCCCAATGGTTTGACGGCCATCGTCAGACGAACATAAAAAATTCCAGTAAATGGGTTTTGTATATTGCACACCTCGCCGAAAGTTGATTGACCACCATCGGGCTTAAATAAGAACTCCCGATAGATTTTGCTAACCGTAGGGATAAATTAAAAAGCCGAACGGTCGAATAGAACTGTTGAGCAAAAGTGCAATAAGCCTGACAACTATGAAGCACAGATACTTCATGTGAGGTAAAAAATCAGTATCAGACACGTATCAGATACTGATACTTCTAGATACTTCCCAGATACGTCTCTGACACGCGGTTTGACGTATCTACACTTTCAGATACTTTTCAGATAAGTATCTGACACGCGATTTGACGTATCTATTCTATGCGTACATTTTTTTTTAAGAAAAAAGACAAGTAACTCATCTAATATTTCTCAATCTAAAATTAGACAACCTATTTAAAAAGCTCTCTACTCAAGTCCAAATCTAAAAGAAAAAAAAGATAAATAATAGACAAACCCTACACTAGAATCATCTAATCTCCATCTTCACATTTGAATCTCCACAAAGTCCACCAAAATATAAACTATTTGGATATCTTCAACAATAAGTTCTTCGTTTATCTTCATACTTCTGTCTCTAATCTTCTTTTTCTTTTTCTTCGCAATATGAATCACTTTTCTATTGCATTTTATTAACTATTGTACTTCAATATCTTAGATGTTGCTTTTTTTGTATTGTATTTCAGTGTTTGTATTCTATTTTGTGCTATTGCTATTAACTTGTATGCTAAATTTATATATATCCTAGATTTTGTTGAAGAAAAATTGTTTCTTCAACGTATCAGTATCCTCGTTTTTTTAGAAATATATATATTAAAAAAAAATATAAAAAATGACGCATCCTTAGACGTATCCATATCTTAATTTTTTAGAAATTGACGAATCGCTGTATCCGATCGTATCTATATCTTGTAGCCGTATCTGTGTTTGTGCTTCATAGCCTAACATTTTCTTAAGAGACCGTCGAGAGTATTTAAAATCTCGAAGATTTTTTTGTATACCGTTGACATAAATGTTTCTCTCGACCCCTTATTTCCACTGTTGGGATAGATTGAACCCGTAGACTCTTTTTTGGTCGTCAAGTGAAATATCGTCGGGAATAACAAATAATTCTTGTAGTGTCTCACAAGGTGAACGTTGTCGATTTCGAGCCAATTTTCGTCATCGACTTTGAACTCTAGGTTGCTCTAGTTCCTCTTGATGTTGCTCTAGTGGCTCTTATACATCTGCAGGCGCTTCATAGTATAAATATTCGTTATTCTTTCTTCGGCCACACCCATGTCCATGCATGTATGATGATGGACCGGCCTCTGAATCATAATATCCTGAACCAAAAGTTTGCATCATCATCATCGGACTAGCATAACCAGTCTTGCTCTGCGTCTGTGTCATAGGAGGTAATTCTTCCACATTGTGGTCGACCTTATTAAACTCATCTTCTTCTACTTGAGCACGTCCTCTACGCCTAAGAACTGGTGGAGGAGCAATAAGTATATTGTACATATAATGTATCTCCTCCATATAGCTCTCGTTATTACTGCATATAGTAAGGACTTGATTTGGATCATTTGCAACATCACGAAGGTGATTGTTGTTTGATCTCTGTGAATTATAAAAAAATTAAACAATATTTAAAATAAATTTAAATTAAAAATAATTAGATATTATTTAATTATGTACTAGATGATCCACAGCTGCACCCAGATGAGTAGCGTAGTGCCTTGTAATAATATTGTACCAATTGATGTAATTTTGAGTTGCATCTCTATCAAATTGCCCAATTGGATACCCTGTTCAATAAACCTTGCACGATAATGTCATCGCACTACCAAATGTGCAACTTTTTTAGACCAATCTCCAGTTCTTAGGTCGATGTCATGCAATAGAGGTTCAGTATTACATTCTGATGGGATATTCTGTTGGAGACCAAACTATTTGATCACACTATTAGGAAAATGCCACTCACCAATATGAAAATATATGAGTGGGCTTATCGTCCGCCATATGTGTTGACCGTTGGTACATAACTTGGACAAAGTGTCCAAGACAATTTTGTAAGACTCCGAAATAATCAGAAATATAAAATATTATATCAAGAATATTAAAGGCAAGTATATTAAAAATATGTATAAAAAATTCAATTAGGTTTAGTATTCATGTACTTGATCAAGTTGAAGTAGATCAAACATGTATCTATATTGATTAACTACATTTGTAGCTGACCTAGTTACAAAAAATTTATCTCTCCACTTATATTATTAAATTAATATTTTAGATTTTAAATTAACTATATCAGTCATATAAAAATATTTGTTAAATTAAATTAAATTTAAATAAGATATTGAGAATCATAGGCTCATCGAGCTAATTGATCATCATTCACATGTTAGAGCCGTGGAGCCATGGAAATTGTTTCCAAGTCTATAATTGCAAAAGTATCAAAGGTCCAACAATTTTACAAACGCTGGGTTTCGTTGGTTTGTATAGCTGTCTATACAACCATGCGAAACATGCTCCACCCCAAGAATATCGTCCTGTGTCATAGAGGTTGGCTAACAATGACAGGAACATCAAGTGCACGAAGTGACTTGATTTGTCAGAAAACAGACCTCCTCCCATCATTTGTAATATATATGCTCGTGTATATCTCATGATAGCTTCCATGTCTGCATCATTGGCAAGCTCACAAAATTATGTCCCTAACAATGTTAAACTTAACATCGATCTTTTTATTTTATTAACAGGTGGAGTCACACCAAGAAACAGTTGACAAATATTTAGTCAGTCATCAGGCATTACTCCGATAACTGGCTCACCGTCAACAGGTAACCCAAACAACAATTTTATGTCCTGTAGGGTGATAGTGAACGAAATCATACACGGGGATCTCCATGAGTAGTGGATCGTTTCAAATTCCATTCCGATTGAACACAAACAATTACGGTCTAAAATGGAAACTAACAGGTTATGCATCAATAGAAATCACAACATGTTATGAACTCAAGGGATAGAGTATGTGTACATTTGAAGAACTATTCTTCAAGAATTCCTCAATCAGTCTCTAATGCGTCCACAACAACACTCGAACGCAACGAACAAGTTATGAACAACACGAACAACCAACTACTCTTTGAACCCAATCGAGTCCAACTTGATTCACGAATGGATGTAGAACACTACTGCAAGTGTTAACTTGGTATTCTCGGTGTGAGAATCCAGAAGTTGTGGGCTCTGTATGATTTTGGATCGAATAAGAGAGCATGTATGCGATCGAGTAGACAATCGAGTAAGTGGGAGATGAAACACTATCTATCGCACAGACGACGTACTCGATCGTTTAGTACACGACAGCCTATCGCATAGACTTGTTGCTCAATCATGTAGCAATGATCAGCTGAATGACTATTATATAGTCAACTGTAAACGATCATTTAGTCTCTTC
Source organism: Benincasa hispida (assembly GCF_027475165.1). Lineage (NCBI taxonomy): Eukaryota > Viridiplantae > Streptophyta > Magnoliopsida > Cucurbitales > Cucurbitaceae > Benincasa > Benincasa hispida. Next base: position 75,738,020 of record NC_143488.1, on the reverse strand, counting down.
AACGCTATCACTTAGTAAAACTCTTTTACTTGATAGCTTATTTTCGTGAGTATTTTCCGAATGAAGCAACATCTAAATTTAGGAAAATAATTTTTCTTTTATCTCAAGGTTACCATAAAACTTCCAATAACCTCCTACTTAATTGGTTATTAGAGAAAAATAATTAATTATCATATATTAATATATTATAAATAAATATGATAACCAACTTATCATATTATATTTATAACCTATAGTTTTAATATTTCAACATACGAAACATATAACCCATAGTTTTTTTTTTTCTATTTTATGGTACTTGATATAAATCATATTTATATTAAATCCTCTAATTAATGTATCTAATACATCACACCAGTTATATCCTATATAACTGAATTTCCTCTTGTTAATTTAAATACTTCAAACTAACCCAAAATCTGATTCTCAACTTGAACCTATTGAGCTACCAAGGGGACCTTATGGACCTGCAGCTTGAAGCTCCAACAGGACGTGAATAACTGACTAAGCTCTTTAGTCACAAGATCCACCATCGATTAACTGTCGAACACTCCACTAAAGACCGACAACTGCACTCTTTTCACTATAGATATATTTCTCTGTCCATATAACCAATCAACAGTGCGATAACCCTTCATAAATCGCTCGTAAGTACAGCTGGACCAATTTACCATTTTGCCCATGTAGTTATATCTAACTCCTTAAGTACCACTAATTCCTCTAATGAACAATAAGTCATAATCCTGCTATGACTGAGTCCTCTCTTCCAAAGAGAGGGTGTGGCCACTATGTTCAAGACCCAGAATCAACCTTTAAGGGAACAATTTATCTACTTACCATTTCTTCGAGGAAGGAGTGAATTCCATTTTGTGTAACTAAGTTCCCAGCACCCCAATCAGACAAATCCCCCAAAAAGGTATGCTTGTTGAGTTGACAATCGGACCATTCTTACCTATACTAATCAAAAGACCACCCTTATACAGGAGTTCCCAAAACATTCAAGATTAAGGTCATGTCACCTATGGTCATTTTAGTGAAATGTAAGTCTCAATTATCAATGACATTATATAAAGAGATTAATCATCTCGTGGTCTGGTATTATACAAATTCTTTGTATAGGACACCCCCACTTGTATGTCTCCACATAAATGGTTAGGATTAGACCATTTGTAGCACGTTACAACACTTGCAACTATCTACAAAGCGAGCCGTATCCGTAGTGTCACCAGGATAAGGCATCTCTCCTTTATCCTTATACTACAGACCATTTAGGTTATTACTTAAGGCATGATCCACTTGTATGTCTCACATATATGCTTAAGTTTACAGATAATAACCACGGATCTTTGTTTATTGGATATGAGTAAATGAAAATAAAATAACACTTATTTTATTTATAACAATGTGTACAAACTGTTTACAAATGATGAGACTCCGAGAGAATTAGGACACCAATCCCAACAAGTGTACTCTATAGTGGGCATATGAAATGTATGATTCTCAAGCCTCCATCTCTCGATCAATGCTGTGATGAGATACCAATCTAGCTGAGTGAACCTCAATCTGACAACTCCATAAAATCCAGACATACGAAAAAATGGTTGTTGGAGTTGATGCCCTAAATCTCGTGGGTCTTGTAGTTTGTAATTGTAATGTATAAATAGTTTATTTATTTAATAAAATCTGAGGTATCTTATTCGACATTTAGTAACATTAACCTACAAAACCAATAAACAAATATCCAAGGTTATCTTCTGTAACTTAAACATGCATGTAGAAACATACAGGTGGATCGTGTTTAAGCGGTAACTTAAATGGTTTGTAGTAGATGGATAAGGTTGGATACCTTATCCTAGTGACATTACGAATAGACCCGCTTTGTGGACATTACAATTATTGCAAAGCTATGAATGATCTGATTATGATTATTCATGTAGAGACATGTGAGCGGGAATGTTCTATACGAAAGGGTTTATATAAGATTGGACCACGAAATAAATAGTCTCACTATATAACACCATTAATAGTAGAGACTTACATTTCACCAAGATGACAAGGTGTCATGATCTTCATTCTGAGTGAGTTGTGAACTCCTGCCTACGAATGCAATCCTTTGATTTTCATGAGTGAGAGTGGCCAGTTCGCCGACTCACTATACCTACCATTTGGGGCTTCGTCTGATCGAAGAGCTGGGAATACAACTACACAAGATGGAATCCACTCATTCCTTTATGCCAGGGTAAGTAGATACATTACTCTCTTAAGGGCTGATTATGGGACTTGAACAATGTGGCGCCACATCCTCTCTTGGTTTGAGAGGGATTTGGTCATAGTTGGACTGTGACTTATTGTTCATAGACGGATCAGTAGTACTTAAGGAGTTAGATGTAATTACAGGGGAAAACGGTAGTTTTGGCTCAACTGTACTTACGAGTAATTTGTGAAGGGTCATCGCACTGTTGACTGGTTGTTATATTCAATGGACATAGAAATTTAATTAAAGGGGTTTAATTAATTGATCAAGTACTATTAGAGCTTCAAACTATAGGTCTATAAGGTTCCTTTTGTAACTCAACTGAGATAATTGAGAATCAATTTAATTTTGGATTAATTTGAATTGTTCAAATTAATTGAGGGAATTAATTATATATATAATTAATTCAATTTAATTATATATAATGTAGTTAGTGTTGGGTTTTATGCCCTAGAACTCGTAGATAGTGAATGTAATTAAATGACCGTCATTAATAAGTAGTTATTAATGTTTTTCTCAATCAGTTTTATTGATGTTTTATTTAATTTTATATTATTAATCCTATAATCTAATAAATTTTCATCCTAGACTGTCTTATGAGTCTTGAACTGTATGTAGAGACATATAGGGATTAATATTCAAGATACAACCTAAAGGGTCTATAGTACAGAGGTAAGGTTGGGTACCTTATCCTGGTAACAGTATGGATACGACCCACTTTGTATTTGATACAAACACAGTGATCCCATACATTCATGTAGGAGACATGCGAGTGGGGTATCCTGGGTAATGAATTTTTACAAGACCGGACCGTGAAATAGTAACCACTAGATGTAACTCTGTTGACTAGTTAGGTTTCCATTTCAATAGGATGACTTAGGCAACTTAGTATTACTCCTAAGTATATTATAAATTTCTGTTCATGAGAGATTGTCCTTTGATTTGTATGAGTGAGAGTGTCAAAATCATCGACTTAATATGCCTATTATTTTGGGGATAAGACCGAGTGGGTAACTAGAAACATAATCATACAAAATGGATTTCACTCCTTCCCGACTTTAGAGTAAGTACGTGAGTGTTCCCTTAAGTGGTGTCTTCGGGACTTAAACAAAGGGCCCTACCCTTTCACTAGCCCGAAAGGGGTTTCTGTTTAATAGTTGGACCATAAACATGTTGTTCATTAGAGAATCACTTATACTTAAGGATATAGAGGTAACCCAGGGGTAAAATGGTAATTTGACCAAATTGGTGTTACAAACACTTGTGAAGGACTAACTTGCTATTATTGATCTATATCCGTGGACACAGAAACATATTTGTAGTGAGAAGAGCGCAGCTGTGGGTCTTTAGTAGAGTATACCCATAGTTAATGAATATTGATTAATTTAGTTAATGAGTTTAGCCAATTAATCTCACATCGTTGGAGTCTCTGATCTGCAGGTCCATTAGGTTCCCTTCCTAGCTTGTAAAGGGTATTGAGGGTCATTAAATGTTCAAATTCAAAATTGTGAGTTTTTTAATATATGTTGATACATTTTAATATAAAATTTAATTGTAGAGTTTATTATTAATTTTGGATATGATTCAAAATTAATAAATGAGAGAATGAAATACTTGAAAAGAGTTCAAATATTAATTTAATATGAATAAGATTCGTATTGAAAACTACAGGTTAAATGAGAGAAATATATTTGAATATGATTCAAATGAGAAATTTAAATTAAATATGTGATATTTAATTGGAGAATTAATTAATTATTTAATTTAATTAGATTGATTAAATCAAAACTATAAGTTAAAATTAATGCACATTAGATGCGCATTAACACTATAGGTTATGTGAGAGGGAACTATTTAAATATGATATAAATGATTATTGGTTTTTATTTATTAAATTACATTAAATAAATAATTTTTTTATTTAATTTTAGTTAAATAAAATGTGATTCCCACGTAGGGGAGTTACTAGAGATGTCCCACATCTCCTCACTTTCACCCTCTCTCATTCTCTTTGTATCAAAACAAAAGGAAAAAAAGTAGTGAACATCAATTTTGATCGATGAGAACATTCTCTGCATTTTTTCTTCCTTCTTCCTCTCAGCTCTAAAAAGAAAAAAAAAAAAAAAAGGAGAATTCCACAATTCTCATCTCCTCTATTTTCATGTAAGAATAGGGAGAACTCCAAGTGGTGGTGCCCATTCCCAATTCTTACGAATTCCACATAATTCCCAAAAGATTTGCAATGTAGTTTCTTTTTTTCACTGAATAATTATGTTTTTAGGAATTGCATTCTTAATCTATTTTTTCTATTTTATTCCAATACAAAATTGTTCTGTTTTAAATACCAATTTTAAATAATTTGTTTATGTGTTTTGGCTTCCGCTGTGCTTAGGGGTTTTCATCCCATCAATTGGTATAAGAGCCAAATCTTATTATCAATTTGGCCATTTAATTTTTTTTTTCATTTGTTTGGTGGGATTGAATGGTATGGTTTGAAATTGGATGTTTTGTGAAATATTTGGCCTTAGATTTACAATTTTAATATGATCAATGTAAAGGCCCATGTGTTTTTTAGGCATTAAAATCGCAATTCTACCGATATTCATCATACAATTCTGCAGAGAATTAGGGTTAGTAAAGCGGGTCCGGTTCGACTGCGGTTCAATTGGTGGTCTGGTTCGGTTGGATTGGCTTGGTTGCAGGTTGGTGATTCGGTTCAGGCCGATCTGGTCTGGTTCTAGAGTGGCAGAAGAAATTTAGGATAAAATTAACTAAATTAGTATAATTTATAGCTTTATTTTATCCAAAAATTGCAGGTTCATTTGCTATTTAAAGGCTTTGTGGATATCATTTAAATAAATCCCACCTTAGGTTAAGCATGTTCATGCATTTTTTATATTATAAGTGTTATAATGTATGATATGAAATGCATAATTTATAATTTCAAGATTTATTTAATGTATGTGATATGTTAAATATGTGAAATTGGAGAAGCATATTGCATGACATTAATTAGAAAATATAATTAGTTATATTTATTAATGTATATGAATATGCTTGGTTGATTTTCAAAATATTATATAAGTGTTATATTTAATTGGAAATCAATATGCATTGAGCACGACACATGAAATGCTGGTTTAATTTTTTAAATAAAATATGATTGTTAATTAATCAAAACCATAGTGAGCATGTTATAAGACTAATCATTAAAATTTGTAATGATTATAAAAATTAATGATTAGCAACCATTAACCTATAACAAAGAGTTGCATGCAAACATAGAATCTTAGAATAAATATTTTATTAATTTTAACTTGTTTAAAATTAATTAGACCGAAGATCAAATTTCTAATTAGATTAGAATGATTTCTTAGTTTCTTTTAAAATAGTTTAAAAATAGGATTAAGACTATAGGGAACTCAACCGAAACAGTTCTGTCTAGACTAAAAGTATTTAAGTTGATGGTTTACATAATACCTCCTAATTGGGAACTGGATCGGAACCTAAGTTAATTAACTGAGGTCCTATTAGCATGAAATGTCACTAGAAAAATTAAATGATGTAATACAACTAGAACTTTAGTATAAAGACCTTATTATAAGAGTTATGTTAGACATAGATTTAGATAGATTCATTAGTCGAAATTTAGCTAAGTATAACAAAATCCTAAAATAATTAGAACATTTTAGTGGGAGAAAAATGGTATATATGATATATCATTTTTAAGCTCTCATATCCCTAAGACTTCACACCGTGAGATCCATGCTCGGTTTCGTGTCGCCTTAGGCACAACCTCACTTTGGAAAGTGTTTGTATCAGTCAATATCAAGATGAATAGGGGAGATGTTCATAGTAAGTGAGAGAAGAACACGTGTCAATGTATGCTACGGTATTCTTCATTAGGTTGCATTATGAGATTCTTATGATCCGCCTGCGTGTCGTCCTAGAGCGACCATCCTTTTGGAGGGTCTAATCATAGGTTTTGGAACAACGCAAGATAGGATTTCTTAGGTTAATTTTCAACAGTTGTCTTTCTTAATGGTAGCCTGTTGAAGCGTACCTCTGAAATTAAAAAAATGAAAGGGTCACACTTACAGGATGAATTAAGCGAGTTAATGAATCCTTGACCAAACTAACGGTCGCTAAGCGCTATAGGAATAAGTGTTATTATGAAATTAGTAATTAACTGAGATAGTCTTAATTTGGAGGAGGGATAGTTGATCACCCTTCGGTGACTGTTGTCCTAAACCTCTGAAGTATCATTGCAAAAATCAAATAAATAGTTTATTTAGGATTCTATGATTGCTTGTTTTTTGCTGAACTGATTAGATATCTTTTTGTGATGGGTTAAGGCAAAGATAGCTAAAATGGTTATTTGTTTGTTTGTTTTTCAGCATGTCTTCCTTAATTATCAGCCTAATTAAAAATGAAAAACTAACCAGAGAGAATTACGCGACGTGGAAATCTAACTTGAATACGATTCTAGTTATAGATGATCTACAATTTGTCTTAACTGAGGAATGCACCCCTAAATGTTAGGGATGAATATGACTGCTGGACAAAGGCCAAAGAAAAGGCTTGAATCTATACCTTGCTGAGTCTATTTGACATACTCAATAAGAAACATGAGGCCATGCTCACTGCTCGTGAGATCATGTAGTCATTCTAGGGTATGTTTGGGCAACTGTCCATTTAGATTCGATACGAGGCCCGCAAATATGTTTATAATGCACGTATGAAGGAAGACCAATCAGTTAGAGAACATGTTCTAGATCTAATGGTCTAGTTTAACGTGGCTGAAATGAACAGGGTAGTCATTGACGAGCAAAGTCAGATGTCTTTGATTCTGGAATCTCTCCTGAAGATCTTTCTTCAATTCCACAACAACGCGGTTATGAATAAAATCTAGTACACCATAACGACTCTCCTGAATGAGTTGCAGACCTACCAGTCTCTTATGAAAGGTAAAGGACCAGTAGAAGAAGAGGCAAATGTTGCTCATTCCAGAAAGTTCCATAAGGGTTTATCCTCAATAACTAAATCTGTACTTTCATCTTTTGGTCTTAAGAAGGTCCAGAAAAAGAAAGAAGGAAAGGGGAAGGCTCTCTTTGCTAGGAAGATTAAGGGAAAGGCCAAGGTGATCGACAAGGATAAGTGCTTCCACTGCAATGTGGAAGGTCACTGGAAGTTGAACTGTCCAAAGTACCTTGCTGAGAAGAAGAAGGAAAAAGAAGGTAAAGGTGATTTACTTGTTTTAGAACATGTTTAGTGGAAAATGACCACAATGCTTGGATACTTGATTCAGAAGCCACTGATCATGTTTGTTTTTCTTTATAGGGATGATGCTCAAGGTTGGAATTGGAGACGCCATTTCTGCTCGTGCAGTGGGAGGTGCTAGTTTGTTTTTGGAAATAGATTTTTATTTTTAGAAAATATGTATATAGTTCTTAAAATGAAGAGGAACTTAGTATCTATTTCTTGTTTAATTGAATAGTTGTATTCCATAAATTTTCATATAATGATGTGTTCATTTCAAAAAATGGTGTACATATTAATTCAACAAAACTAGAAAAAAACTTGTATGTATTAAGACCAACTGAAACAAAAGCACTTTTAAATCAGGAGATGTTTAAAACTGCTAATACTCAAACTAAAAGACAAAGAATTTCTCCAAGTAACAATAATACTTATCTTTGGCATTTAAGATTAGGTCATACCAATCTCGATAGGATAAGAAGATTGGTAAAGAATGGAATTCTAAGTGAGTTAGAAAATGATTCATTACCTCTATGTGAATCTTGTTTTGAGGGTAAGATGACTAAAAGACCTTTTAGAAAAGATTACAGAGCCAAAGAGCCCTTAGAGCTCATACATCCAGATATTTGTGGTCCAATGAATGTAAAAGCTTGAGGAGGGTACGAATACTTCATCTCTTTTATAGATGATTATTCGAGGCATGGTTACTTATACTTAATGGAACATAAGTTTGAAGCCCTCGAGTCAAGGAGTATAAGGCAGAAGTTGAAACTCTGTTAGGTAAGACTATTAAAACACTTCGATCTGATCGAGGTGGAGAGTACATGGATTTAAGATTCCAAGACTATATGATAGAACATGGAATCCAATCTCAACTCTCAGCAGCAGGTACATCTCAGTAAAACGGTGTATCAGAAAGGAGAAATAGAACCTTGTTAGACATGGTTAGTTCTATAATGAGTTATGCTCAATTTCCTAACTCGTTTTGGGGGTACGTAGTAAAGACTGTAGTTCATATCTTGAACAATGTTTCCTCAAAGAGTGTTTCTGAGATACCTTTTGAGTTATAGAGGGGGCGTAAACCTAGTTTGCGCTACTTCAAAATATGAAGTTTTTCAACACATGTGCTAGTGACAAATCCTAAGAAATTGGAACCTCATTCAAGATTATGCCAATTTGTTGGTTACCCCAAGGAAACGAGAGGTGGTCTATTCCTTGATCCACAAGAAAACAAAGTGTTTGTATCGTCAACCGCTACATTCTTGGAAGAAGACCACAGAGAAATCATAAATCACGAAGCAAATTAGTTTTAAATGAAGTTATTGAAGAATTATGCTGATGATGATGTGGGTCCTTCATCAAGAGTTAATGAAAGGACTAGCACTTCAAGTTAGTCTTATCCTTCTCAATCATTGAGGGTGCCTCGACGTAGTATGAGAATTGTAGCACAACCTGACCTTTACTTGGGTTTAACTGAAATTCAGGTCTTCATACTAGATGATGGTGTTGAGGATCCATTGTCTTATAGGCAGACAGTGAATGACGTAGACAAGGACCAATGGGTCAAAGCCATGGACCTTCAAATGAAGTTAATGTACTTCAATTTAGTATGAGATCTTGTAGATCCACTTGAAGGGGTTAAACCCATAGGGTATAAATGGATCTACAAGAGAAAGAGAGATGTAGCTGGGAAGGTACAAACCTTCAGAGCTAGACTCGTAGAAAATGGTTATACCCAAAGGGAAGAGGTTGACTTGAGGAAACTTTTTCCCCTGTTGCTATGCTTAAATCTATATGAATTCTCTTGTCCATAGCCACATATTATGACTATGAAATATGACAAATGGATGTCGAGACTGCTGGGTTGTATGTTCTAAAACTCACAGTTTGTAATGTTAAACATATTCTATTATCAATAAAGATGTTATTGACGTTTGTTCAATAAAACTATTGTTGAATATGTGAATTGCACTTGTAAAGTCTAAATCCAATAAATTAAAGATCTATGGCTGTTATTTGAATACATGAACTTTATGTTGAGACATAAGAGAGGATCAAGTTTAGTAAATAGCCAAAACGGTTTATAGTATATGAATAAGGCTGGGTAACTTATTCTGGTAACACTATCGGATGCGGCACACTCTGTAGTTGTTACAATTTGTTGTAAAGTGCTACAAACGAAGTGATCCTGATTTGTTCATGTATTGACATGAGGAGTGGGGGCGTCCTATGCAATGAGTTTGCATAAGATTAGATCAAGAATTAAGTCACTCTTACTTTATAACGTTGTTTACTGTTTAAGATTAACTATTTCAAAGCGATGACCTAGGTAACTTGACCTTAATTTTGAGCTAACTTTGAACTCTTGTTTATTCGAGATTATCCTTAGATTTGTATGGATGAGGGTTGGCTCAACAACGCCGACTCAATAAGCCTTCCATTTCAGGGGTAAAACCGAGTACATAGCTGGAGACATAGGATGCAAGACAGAATTCACTCCTACCTTCTTTTAGGGATTATAGAGAGGTTGTTTCCTTAAGTGCTGACTTTGGGTCTTGAACAAAGGATCCCACCCTCTCATTGGCCCGAAAGGAACTCGATTTAGTGATTGGATCACAAACCAATTGTTCATTAGAGGATTAGTGGAACTTAAGAAGCAAGATATAATCTCGTGGGTAAAACAACTTTTAACCCAACCGTTATTATGAACAACCTGTGAAGGGTTGGCTTACTAATCATGGTTATATCAAGTGGATATAATATATCTACAGTGAGGGGAATGCAACTACTGGGCTTTTGTAGAGTAACTTGGCAGTTAACGAATGGTGGTTAATTAAGTTAAAGAGTTTAGCCGATTAATCACGGATCGTTGGAGCCCATGATTTATAGGTCCATGAGGTCCCTCTACTAGCTTATATCGAACTAAACCTTAGAACAGTATGACGAACGACTTTCAAGTGTTCAAATTCGATTTTTGGAGCAAAGCATTAAATATATACGATATATTTAACCTAATGTTTAATTGTGAATCAAACATAGAGAGAGAGAAAATAGGAGATATTTAAATAAGATTTAAATATTAAGATTATGAATAGTGATTCATATAAATTGGGATAAATGTTGGATTTAATATTAAATTAAATTAATTAAATTGTTTAATTAATTATTTAATATTATTTTAAATTTTAAATTGATTAATAGAATTATTTTTGAAAATTAAATGGATTTGGTCAAAATTGCATTAAATTCAATTTGTTGACTAGGTAAAAAATGCAATGGAAGTCAAATTGTTGACTTTTGATTTTTGAAAGTAAAAAAGTTAAATTTGTTGACTTTGGACTTTGAGAATCAAACTTTGATCAAGTTAGTGGAAAGATCCAACATCTGTGAGTATGCCAACTTTTGCATGGCCAAGTGTTGTCTTCGTTTGAAGACACTTGTCCCACTAAATCCTACTTTTTGAGTTAGTAATTTTTTAGTGTCAAATTCTTATTAAACTCAAAGTTGCATGTTTGCATGTAATGACCTTTAAAAGAGAGTGTTTAATGCTTTTGAAGAACTCTTGGCTATAGTGGGTTTAGATGAGATTATGTGATAATCTCATCCCCTTTTCTCTCAAAGCTTTAGTTTTTTCCTCTCCAAATTAGTCACTCACCGGATTCCATCATCCCGTTCTAAGGCTGGAAAATAGTCAGGAAGACTCTCATGGTGGTCTACAAACCGTTCCTGAGGAGATTGGAGCTGATTTGTAGAAGATTCAAAGACTACAAAGGTTGTATTCTTTTCCCCTTTTACTTGTTTGATTGCATGCAAGCTTATCTTTATAATTAATTTAATTAGAGAACTTTAGATCCGTTTTTTTTCCACTGCGCATGTGTTCGTTCCATCAATAGACAACCTTTTTGAATGACAATCTTGATGGGAATATCTTTATGTGTCAGCTCGAGGGGTTCATAGCCTAAGGTCAGGAGAAAAATTTTTGCAAACTAAATCAATCTATTTAGGGGTTGAAGCAGACATCCAGATCTTGGAATATTAAACTTGATACTACGATCAAATCTTTTGGCTTTGACCAAAGTGTTGACGAGCTTTGTGTTTACAAGAAGATAATCAATGATAAAGTAGATTTTTGGGGTAAAACGATAATTTGACCGAGTTGGTGTTACGAACACTCGTGAGGGTCTAACTTTCTGTTATTGGTCTATATCCGTGGACACAGAAACATATCTGTAGTGAGAAGAGTACAGCTGTGGGTCTTTAGTGGAGTGTACCACAATTAACGTAGATTGATTAATTTAGTTAATGAGTTTAGCCAATTAATCTCACATCGTTGGAGCTTCTGATCCATAGGTCCATTAGGTCCCTTTCCTAGTTTGTAAAGGGTATTTAGGTAATTTGTCATTAAATCAAATTTGAAATGTTCAAATTCAGAATTGAGAATTTTTTAATATATGTTGATACATTTTAATATAAAGTTTAATTTTAGACTTTATTATTAATTTTGGATATGATTCAAAATTAATAAATGAGAGAATGAAACATTTGAAATGAGTTCAAATATTAATTTAATATGAATAAGATTCATACTGAAAACTATAGATTAAAAATAATGTGCATTGGATGCGCATTAAATCTATCGGTTAAATGAGAGAAATATATTTGAATATGATTCAATTGGGAAATTTAAATTAAATATGATATTTAATTGGATGAATTGGAGAATTAATTATTATTTACTTTAATTGAATTTTGAATTTAATTAAATTGATTAAATCAAAACTATAGGTTAAAATTAATGCACATTAGATGCACATTAACACTATCGGTTATGTGAGAGGGAACCATTTAAATATGATTTGAATGGTTATTGGTTTTTATCTATTTAATTTAATTAAATAAAATAAAATTCCCACGTAGGGGAGTTACTAGAGACGTGGGATGAATCCCACGTGTCCTTACTTTCACCCTCTCTCTCATCCTCTCTGTATCAAAATAAAAGGGAAAAAAAGCAGTAAAAATCAATTTTGATCGACGAGAAAATTCTCTGCGTTTTTTCTTCCTTCTTCCTCCCAATTCCAAAAAAAAAAAAAAAAAAAGAGAGAGAATCCTACAATTTTTATCTCCTCAATTTCTCTTCAAAAATAGGGAGAACTCCAAGTGATGATGCCCATTCCCAATTCATAGGAATTCCACATAATTCCCAAAAGGTTTGCAATGTAGTTTTTTTTTCTTTTTCGGTATAATTAGGCTTTTAGGAATTGAATTCTTAATCTATTTTTTCTGTTTTATTCCAATGCAAAATTTTTCTAGTTTAAATGCCAATTTTAAATACGTTTGGGTTCTGGCTTCTGCCATGCCTAGGGTTTTCATCCCATAAGTCAATATAATGTATTTGATACATTATAAAATAAAGTTTATTTTGAGAGGAAATAAATATTTGAATATTAATCAAGAGAATTCAAACTATAGGTTATATTGTAACTGATACAATATAAAAACTATAGATTATGTGTTATTTTTGATATAGCATATAGTTTAATATATATTATATGATAAGGTGGTTATCATATATATATTAAATAATTTATTAAATCATTTTTGAATTTAATTAAGGAGGGAGTTATAACTCCCTCATCTTGTTTATCTTTTATTAGGGACGTGGGAGATTGGGAGGTTACGATGTTGATCGTCTTCTTCCTCCCAAAAAACGACAGAATATATATAATGGTTTTGGCTCTCCCAAGAACGCTTTCTAGAATAATTTTCTCTAAAAAATCCTTCCTCTCCCTAACTACCAAATTAATACACAGAGTCTACAAACTCATGTGATTCTCAACCCTAAGGAGAATATATAAGACTCTTTTGTGGTGGTGTCCACATTGGCTATTACTGTTTTTTTGTTTGTTGAGATCGAGTTTCAAGAGAGAAGTTCCTGATCATTGGAGAGGATTTCGTGAAAGCTTTGTGATTTCAAGTGTCAGTAAATCTAAATCCTACTTTCTCTTCTCTGTTTTGTTTTAAGCTTGTTGTAAAATTTTGTTAGAATACATACTTTTTGTTTTTGAATTTTATTCACTGTGAAATTGTAAATTGGGACAAATCCTTGCTTCCACACTGGATCTCACAGTCCTTCAATTGGTATCAGAGTGGCGTTTTTGGTTCCTAATTTTAAAATTTTGAAATTATTTTTCAGTTTATCGTGGATATTGCATTTTTTGATGCGTTTCATGTTGATGAATGTTGGTTTTGCAATTGTGGATGTTTCAAGATTGATCTTTAGATTTCATTGTGTCTTCTTTAAAAATTGGTTTGTAAGGGCCCAATGTTTTGGGCATAATTATGCAGCCAAATCTGTATATTCATACTCTGGGTCGATCGTGATTTTTTTCGACAAAGTTCTAGAGAAAACGAGGCCCTAGTTGGAGTAAAATTGGAGGAGATTGCCACTGTATAGTAGGCGACTATACAGCAGCGTTGCAATACTGCAAAGAGACGAACGAAAGACAATTTCCATAGCGTTGCAACGCTAGATCACAACATTGCAACGCTCCGAGATGGAAATTTCATGCGGTACAGTTGCGGTTCGACTGGTTCACATGCAGTTCGTGGGTTCCAACGGTTCGTGGCTCGGTTCACCTGATTTGGTTCGGTTCAGCATCTTATTTATATAATTGTTAGTTTTCTAATTAATTAAATTAATATAAAAGTTATATTAATTTAATTAATTATTTAGGAGTCAGATCCTAGTCCATTTATTGTACTTTAGATTATGCATTTGATGTATGTTTTTTTATATGTCATAATGTATGTCATACAGTAAAATTGTACCATAAATTATGCATTTTTTCATGCATCATAAATATTATAATTGTTATAATACAATTACATGATTTATTTTATAGCATGCTCATGCATCATATCTTATAAATGTTATAATCTATGTTTACATGTATTAATAACATAGCCATGCATCATTTATATTATAAAGGTTATAATATATAATTTGGATGTATGGATGTACGTATGTTATTAATACTTTCATTACTTTAAGCATATAAACGTTTTGTATGATTAAGTAATGAAAATTAAAATTGAGATTGCATGAAGCATGACACTACTTTAGGTAATTTTATAAATGTTATAATTTTACTAAGTACGTCATTATATGTAATGTTTGACTTTAATTTATTTCATAATTATTATAACTAAATGAAATTTGAAATTAAAATCAATAATAAAAATTGCATGTAAACTTAAGTTAAAATAATTTTATAAATAGTTTAAAATATGATTCACATAAACCTAAGTTCACAATATTTCTAATATGATTAAAAATTAGTTTAATCTTTTGAATCAGTTTAATAGGATTAAATTGGTTTAAATAAAAGATTAAAGTTGTAGCAAATGTATCTACAAGGGACTTATGATTTGTCCTGCTGGAGGAATGTCCTTCAGTCCCAGCTTCAAATTCCATTCGAAACGTTTGGGAGGTGTACAAGCACTAGGTGCGGGCAAATGAAAAGGCCTGAGGGTATATCTTGGCAAGCCTTTCTGAAGTCTTGGTTAAGAAGAATGAGCCTATACTCACTGCCCATAAGATCATGGAGTCCATGCAGGGAATGTTTGGACAACTGTTCGCTCAACTCAAGCATGATGCTCTTAAATTCATCTTCAATACCCATATGCAAGAAGAGGCCTTTGGTTGAGAACACGTCATGAATATGATGGTCTACTTTAATGTGGTTGAGATGAACAGGTCTGTCATTGATAAGACCAGTCAGGTTAGCTTCATCCTGGAAACTTTTCCTGGAAGTTTCCTACAGTCTTGTAGCAATGCTATTATGAACAGGGTTGACTACAACCTGATCACCTTGCTCAACAAGCTATATACTTTCCAATCCTTGATGAAAGTCAAGGAACAAAAGGGTAAGGTAAATGTTGCCTCGTCCTCTAAAAAGTTCTGCAGAGGTTCGAACTTTGGATCTAAGTCTGTGTCTTCCTCTTCTAGCACCAAAAAGTGGAAGAAGAAGAAAGGTGGAAAGGGGAAGGCTAACCCACTGGTTGCTGCCCAAAAGGGCAAAAAGGCCAATGCTACAAAGAGAATATGTTTCCATTATAACTAGGAGGGACATTGGAGAAGAAATTGTCCCAAGTACTTGGCAGAAAAGAAAAAGGCCAAGCAAGGTAAATGTGATTTACTTGTATTGGGGACTTGTTTAGTGGAGAATGATGATTCGTCATGGATAATAGATTCACGCGCTACTAACCACGTTTATTTTTCATTTCAAAGGAATTGATTCCTGGTGGTAGCTAATACCTGGTGAGATGATGATGCGTGTAGGAATTGGGCATGTTATTTCTGCGAGGGTAGTGGGAGGACTTCGACTTACTTTACATTATATTTTATTCGAAAATTATATGTAGTTCCTGACTAAAAGAGGAATTTAATTTTGTAAAGTGTCATATCGAACAAAATTATACTTTATTTTTTTTCCTGTAAATAAAGTGTTTATTTTAAAAAATGGTATTAATATCCGTTCTGCTAAATTGGAGGACAATCTATGATGGAACCACTGAAGGCCCTTGAGCGGAAACGAGATCTGACCCAAATCCAAAAATTTATAGAACGTTCAATTTTACAGAGAACATACAAAATGAATATACATTTAAATTAAAAATACAACATGTTAATACAAATAGAGAAGAAAGAAAAGGATAAAAGATAAGAGTACTAACACTTGAAGAACTATTTCTTCACGTTTCCTCTTCTCCAAAATCACGAACTTGAAACCCCACAATGGACACTACCACTTGATTTCCTCTGTATGATATGGGATGAGAATCCATGAGTGTGTAGGCTCTGATTTTTTGGTGAGGGAAAAAATTAAGAGAGAATAAGAGAGTTGAGAGATGGTGAGAGATAAAAAATTTTACAGAACATTTTTGTAAAACCTAAAGGAGGAAGAAGATGAAGAAAACTAATTCAACCCCTTTGGCTCCCCACAAACACGTAGTAGAGAGAAAAAAGGGGAGGAAGTTACAACTCTCTCCCTAAAATTATTTTTCAAAAATAAAAATAATAAATATATATTTTTTTATAAAAGCATTAATATATATTTATATGATAACTACTTTATCATATAATATATATTAAACTATATGTTATATCAAATATAAAATATAACCTATAGTTTAATATTGTATCCAATACAATAGAACCTATATTTTAATTCTCTCAACAACGATATTTAATACAAATCCCATTTATATTAAATTTAATTATATGAATCCAATTCACATAATTAATATTTGAATCATATTCAAATATTTATTTTCTCTCAAATAAGCCTTATATGATAATGTATCAAATACATTATAGTAATTATACCATATATAATTTAAATTAATTATATCACATATAGTTAATTTCCTCAATTAATTTGAACAATTCAAATTAATCCAAAGTTGATTCTCATAAATCCCCGTTGAGCTACAGAGGGGACCTCATGGACCTATAGCTTGAAGCTACAATGGTACTTGAATAATTAATCAAACTCTGTAATTAATTTACTCAACATTAATTAACTGTCAGGCACTCCACTAAAGACCGACAGTGCACTCTTTGCATTACAAATATATTTCTGTGTCTATTAGATATAATCAATCAATAGTTCGATTATCCTTTACAAATTGCTCGTAAGTACAACTAGGCTAAAAGTACTGTTTTACCCCTGCAGTTACATCTAACAACTTAAGTACCACTGACCTCTCTAATGAACAATAAATCATAGTCCAACTATGACTAAACCCTTCTCGGCTAGGAGAGGGTGTGACACCATATTGTTCAAGCCTTAAAATCAGCCCTTTAGGGAGCAGTTTATCTACTTTTCCTTACCTCGGAGAAGGAGTGAATTCCGTCTTGTGTAGCTGTTTTCCCAGCTCCCCCATCAAACGAATCTCCAAAATGGTACGCTTGTTGAGTCAGTGATCTGACCACTCTCACCCATACAAATCAAAGAATTGCCTTCATAGGCAGGAGTTCACAACTTACTCAGGATTTAGGTCATGTCACCTATAGGTGAAAAGTATGTCTCTATTATGAACGACGTTATATAATGAGACTAGTAATTTTTTATTCTAGACTTATACAAACTCCTTTGTATAGAATGTCCCCGCTCACATGTCTCCACATGAATGATCAGGATTAGATCATTTGTAACACTTTACAATAATTTTAACATCTATAAAGCATGTCGTATTCGTAGTGTCATCAGGATAAGGTATCCAACCTTATCCATCTACTATAGACCATTTAGGTTATAATACGCGACCAGTACAAAATCTCCCACTTGTCCTACACTAAATGTGGCATGTCTCGTAGACCCATACTCTGCAGGTGACCCTCAAACACCTTAGCCATGAGGGCCTCTGTAAATAAAACAACAACATTGTGCTCTCAAGCTATCTGTGTGATGATCACGTCCCCTCGATGCACAATCTCTCGGATGAGATGATAGTTCCGTTCTACGTGCTTCCTGCGTTTGTGTCTCTGAGACTCTCAGAAATTAGCCATATCACCACTATTATCACAATAAAGGGTGATGAGTAGGGGTGTTCATGGGTTGGGTTGGGTTGGGTTGAAAGACTTTTTAGACTCAACCCAATTGTTCGGGTTGTAAATTTTTTCAACCCAAATAACCTTTATTAAAAAAATGAACCCAACCCAATCCAACCATGAAATATTTGGGTTGGGTTGGTTCGGGTTAATCAAGTTATTATTTAAAATTTTGTTCTAAAAAGAAGCAAAACATAAATATGTAAAAATATAATTAAATTATTTTAATATATTGAATTAAGATTAACAACTCAATTTTAATTTATATAATGAAAATTTTCCTTCTAAAGTGCAAAGAAACTAATTTTGAGAGTCGTTGAAGTATACATTATTAAAAAATATTGAAATTAAATAAAATTAAAATCAATATATGTATAAATAATTGTGTTATAAGTAATAAAAAAATATATTTTAAAGTTAATAATAAATTCTTGTTAGTTTGAGTTGGTTTAGGTTATATTAGGTGAAACCATGAACCAACCCAGCCCCTAAAATTTTCATTTATTTGAACCCAACCAACCCAAATAAGTTAATAACCCAACCCAAATCGCACGGGTTGGGTTGGGTTGGGTTGATCGATTTTTTCAGGTCATCGGGTTTTTTGATCACCCCTAGTGATGTGCTTTGACATGTCTGGAACCACTTCCAGATCAGTCAGAAACTTCTTGAGCCATACAGCTTCCTTAGCAACTTCACAAGCTGCTACATACTCAACTTCCATGGTGGAGTCAGCCATGCCCCCTTGCTTGGTGCTCCCCCGTTAAGAGTGAACACTGATCCTGATGTGGATTTCTTTTAATACTTATCAATCTGGAAATCAGAGTCTGTGTTTCCTGTAAGGATTAGATCTTTAGAATCATACACGAGCATGTAGTCCCTCGTTCTTCATAGATACTTGAGGATGTTCTTAATAGCGGTTTAGTGATCAAATCTTGGATTAGACCGATATCTACTAACTATCCCCATTGCATAGCAAATACCAGGTCTATTACATAACATCACATACATTAGGTTGCCAACTGCCGATGCATAGGGGATCCATCTCATTTCTTCAACCTCTTGAGGTATCTTAGGACACTGTTCCTTAGACAATATAACTCCATGCTTGAAAGGTTGTAAACATCTATTGGTGTTTTACATTGAAAATTTGATAAGCTTTTTGGTAATGTACAATGCCTGAGACAAAGCTAGTGATTTGTTCTTTCGATCTCTAAAGATCTGAATTCCCAGAACAAACTGAGCCTCTCCTGAATCTTTCATTTGGAATTAGATTGCTAGCCAATTCTTTATTGGGGTTGATGCCCTAAAGTCTTGTGTCCTGTAGTTTGTAAACAGTTTGTACGAATGCTTATGTTGTTAATATATGATATTCACTTCACATCTTGTATTTTGCTCAGTTGCTTGTTTTATTCGCTTTACCACAAACCAATAAACATAAAATCCCTGGTTATTTGTATATGACTCAAGCATGTATGTGGTGACATACAAGTGGATTATCTCTTAAGTGATAACCAAAATTGTCTGTAGTATATTGATATAGGAGGGAAATCTTATCCTGGTAACGCTACGAATGCGGCCCACTTTGTGGAATAGTCACAAGTGTTGTGACTTGACATAGATGGTCTGATTTTGATCATTCATGTTGGGGACATGCGAGCGGGGGCGTTCTATACAAAGAGTTTGTATAAGACCTGACCCCGAAATGTTTACGTCTCGTTATATAACATCATTCATGACAAAGACTTCACTTCACTAGGATGACCATAGGTAACATGACCTCAATTTTGAGTGAGTTGGGAACTCCTGCCATTGAGGGTGGTCCTTTGATTTGTATGAGTGTGAGTGGCTAGTTCGCCGATTCAAACCTACCATTTTGGGGATTCGTCTGATTTAGAAGCTTGGAACTCAGCTACACAAGATGGAATTCACTCTTTCCCCGAGGCAGAGGTAAGTAGATAGATAGCTCCCTTAAGGGCTGATTCTGGGGCTTGAACGATGTGGTGCCATTCTCTTGGCCTGAGAGGTGTTCACACATAATTGGACTATGTTGTATTGTTCATTAGAGGAATCAGTGGTACTTAAGGAGTGAGATATAACTATAGGGGAAAAACGATAATTTGGCCTAGTTGTACTTATGAGCATCTATGAAAGGTCATCGTACTCATGATTGGTTATATCCGATGGACACAGAAATATATCTGTGGTAAGAAGAGTTCAACTGTTGGTCTTTAGTGGAATGTCTGGCAATTAACGGATGGTGGATCTTATGGCTAAAGAGTTTAGTCAGCTATTCATGTACCATTGGAGCTTCGAGCCACAGGTCCATAAGGTCCCCTAGGTAGCTTGAATAAAGTCGAGAATCAATTTTTGGGTCAATTTGAAATGTTCAAATCGACAAGTGGGGGTTCGATTATATATGATACAATTGAACTGGTTAATTATATATGATATAATTGACTAAATGTATGAGAAACATTATTTTAGAGGAAATTAGATATAAATATGATTTATATCAAGTAGAGGTGAAAAATACTATAGTAGATATTTGATATCAAACTATAGGGTAAAAATATAATATGATTATATTTATTATTAATTAATTGGTTAATTATATGATAATTAAGCCAAAAATCACGTTTGGATGTGGGTTAGTGGAAATGAGTCGGTTATTGTAACCGATGAAATAAAAATGAAATTGTTTCATTTTGAATCGCCCGTCCAAAAGAGATATAGAGAGCACGCTGGTGTTTTCTAAACGATCGCTTAAGAAAATCGAGAGCCTATACGATAATCCTCTCCGCCTAAACGATCGTCCTCCTCTTGCGTAAATGATTGCACACTAGGTCTTACATGATCGCATAGCTTCTCTAAACGATCGTAGTGTGTGTCGATTTTGTTAACGATCGTATACCATTTCCTAAACGATCGTTCAATAAAACCTATACGATCGTGTAGCTTCTCCTAAACAATAAGCATTGTGCTATGCGATAGCATCTTTTTCCCTCCTACTTGTTTATCGCCTACACGATCTGTGTTTTCTCCTTCCTCTACCAAATTCACCAAAGACCACGCTTTGGGTTTTCACTTCGAGAATACCCGGGGCTCTTTTCTGGTGGTGTTGTCTCTGTGACATTCGTGTTCATGCGGTTGTTCATGTTGCTATAGTCGACGCTGCTGTTGGGTGTTGGTAGATTGCATGGAGGGTTCCGTTGCATTGAGTTCCAAGGATTGAAGATTGTTTTTAACTGGTATGCCACTCTCTCCCTTGTTAAATCTTGTTTATAGCATGCCGATAATTAGTGTTTATTTGTATAACTGTTCGTATGAATGTATATATTTGTATTTTGGTCACTGTGAGATCTGAGCGATCCGAACGTGCTCATGGAACTCTTCGGTAAGAGATCCTTCATTCTTAACTTCAGTTAGTAGACCTACATCATTCTCAAGGAGTAGGATATCCTCTACATACTACACTAGAAGAGCTACTAAACTGTTGTTCGATGCAAAATATGTGGCAAATGAAATTTATAATACTTTAACTACAACTAAAACTAGCATATAGCAATAGTAGAGTAACAGGTCAATCCCAAGAGAACCTCTATTAATTGGCCAAAATAGGCTAATTGAATTCCAAAATACAAAAGATGAAAGGGGGGAGGTTTTTGTTTTAAAGAACTAGAAACTAACTAAATGAATAGTAAGATTTAATATAAGAAATTTAATAATGAGAGAAATAAGAGAGATTATGAGATAAGATTCAACAGGAAATAAAATCTTGGGGATTTTATGTTAACTAGGCAATTCGATCATTGACTTAACAAAGAATCTGATAGGTACACAAGCATGCAACGAAAGCAAACAGAATCAATAAGCACTCTAGTTATATTTAATTTGAGTTTTAAAGCATGCATATTCAAGTGGGTTTCAAGTTACATACCTTTTGTGATGAAATCTTCAAATCCAAGCTGCTCTTCACTCCGATTCGCTCCAAATCAGTTCGTGAACTACCAAGAGGTCTTCTCTACTATTCTCAGCCTTGAATTTGAGTGGTGGAACTCAGATTTGAGTGAATTTGTAAAGGTAAAATGTGGGTTTTTTGAGAGGAAGAAGATGATGAACTGCAGAAAACTTTTTTTTAGCTCATTCTTCTTTTCTTCTTCAATTTTAGTGTTTTAACCACTCCAACCATGCAAACACTTGGGCTAAAGTCAAATGCCTGCAGCAACTATCTCTATTGGAGTGGATTTAGGTGGGATTTGTGTGAACTTATGGGTAAGACACATCCCACTTGCTTTTAATGTGGGAAAAACCCACTTTGAAGTTTTAATTTTCAAATTTCTCAATTTCTTTTAATTAATTCTAAAGTTAATCAAATTTGATTTAATTGATTCTCAATTAATCAAATCTAAAATTTCAAAATCCAATTTCTCAAATTGAATTTAAAATAGAAATTAATTTTATTTTTAATTAATTAATTAATTTAATATCAAATATCAAATTAATCACACACTAAATTTAAATATGAATCCTATTCATGTAATTGATATTTAAATCAACATTTAAATATTATTAACTCTCCAATTTTGTTTAATTTCAACAAATTAAATATTAATTATATCGAATATAATTAAGCAAACCCTAATTTGATTTTGAACTAATTCAAACTCAAAAACCCTAATTTCAATTTAAACCATTCAAATTGATATAATTCCAAATTCACTCAATTTAATAATTCAAGGTGTTCATATTGTATGAGCTAGTAGAGGGACCTTATGGACCTACAGATCAGGAGCTCCAACGATTAAGATTAATTGGCTAAAACTCTTTAGAACGAATTAATCAGTACTCGTTAACTATCGAGTCACACTACTATAGCTTGATAGTTGCACTCTCCTCACTGTAAATATATTTGTGTCCACATGATTTAACCATAACTAGTAAGTCGACTCTTCACAGGTTTTTTTGTAATACCGACTGGGTCAATGTGTTGTTTTACCCTCGATATCATGTCTTGTTTCTTAAGTTCCAACTGATTCTCTAGTGAACAATTGATTGATTATCTAATCACTAAACCGGATCCCTCTCGATCTAGTAAGAGGGTGAGGCCTTTTGTTCAAGACCTGGATTCAGTACTTAAGAGAACAACCTTTCTCCTATCTCTAAATCAGGTAGGCGTGAATTCCGTCTTTTACCCTATGTCCTTAGCTATCTAGCCGGTCTTAGCCCTAAAATGGGAGGTTATTGAGCCGGTGTTGTTGAGTCAACTCTCACCTATGCAAATCTAAGGATAATCCCAAATAAACAGGAGTTCATAGTTAGCTCAGGATTAAGATCGAGTTACTTAGGTCATCTAAGCGAAATAGTCAGTCTTAAATAGTAAACAACGTTAAAAGGTAAGATTGAATTATTTTTTGGTCCGATCTTATGCAAACTCATTGCATAGAATGCCCTCACTTCTCATGTCATGAACGAATTTGGATCACTTCGTTTGTAGTATCTTTACAACAACTTGTAATAGCTATAGAGTTGGCTGTATCCAATAGTGTTACTAGAATAAGGTACCCAACCTTAATTATGTACTGTAGACCATTTTGGCTATTTACTCGAATTTAATCCATCTTTATGTCTCTACATACAGTTCAAGTATTCATTAATAGCCATGAATCTTAGTTTATTGGATTCAGACACTATGAATGCAATTAATAGATTCAATACCTTTATTGAAGATGAAGAAATGTTAAATAACATCTTTTATTGATAATAGAATATGTTTAACTTTTACAAACGGCGAGTTTTAGGACATAAAACCCAACAGAATCATGCAATTAGATTATTCAATAGTTCATTAAGAATAAATCCCAAATGCCCTAATTAGCTAATTTAACAATTAACCCTAATCTAGTTCTTAATTGCTTCCAAAAGACATTTCACAATTAATCCTTAAATTGCATTAAACTCATGGGTTTTCTTAACTATGCCAAATCTTGAAATCAAAAGACTGAAAATTCAAGATTGATTGTATAAATGTTTTGAATTAATAGATTCTTTAAAGAAAAGAGGAAAAGCAGACCACATTTTCTATCAAGATTATTAATTCTTGCAACCCTAGTTACAAATTTGTTATAGAACTATGTAATTTTTGTATAAAAAAATTGATTAATCTTGAGTTTTCAATTCATTCTTAATATATTTTATTCGAAATCTCAACAAGAACATTCAAAAGAAAGTAACTAAATGAAAGAAATTCAAATAAAAGTCTCAAGAAAGTGCCAATCTACATAATTCCCCAAGATAAAGAATTATCTACTCATGGATGGTGAAAGTCTTCAAGAAATCCATCGATAGTTGCATAATTGGTTCAAGAATTGAAGTCGATTGAATCTCTCTAAAATTTACAAGAATAGCTCTGTAATTTCAAATTCTCTCTCTAAAAGTTGAAGTTTCCTCCTTTGAAATTTGGAAAATCTAGGTTTTTGTATTGAAGAAGGTCGCAGCGTTGCGACCCTTGACACTGGTCTGACGCTCACTTGCGCAGAGGCACACACATATTTTTATTTTTTCCTATCAAGTTTCGATGCATCGTGACGTTGGGTAGAGCATCGCAACGCTACCCTGTTTTGCAAGTACTGCCTTCCAGCTTTTAATGATAGGCAAACAATGACAGGCAACAAAAATCTACTTTTAGTGATGCACAAAAGATGTCAGTTGGTAAAGAAATCTGCACATCTTCATATTTTTCTCCCCTCATTTTCTTCTCTTCTTTTGATCTCTTTTAGTTAATTTGATTCCATTATGCTCTAAAATCCTCGAAATAGCTTCAAAAGTGTCAGGATTATCATTTACCTATAAAATAGACTTTTTAAGCAAACAAATATAGTAGGATTTAGGGTTTTAACATAGAAAAGATAGTCTTCCACAGGACTTATTAACATCGTCTACATACAACACTAGAAAAACTACTAAACTATTGATGATCCTCTTGTTTACACAGTTGGGGTTGATGCCCTTAAATCTCGTAGGGTCTTATAGTTTGTAAACCTTGTATGAACAAACTTTATGATATTTTATTCACTTTGTCTACGAAATATGTGATATTTTAGTTTCATTAACCACAAACCAATAAACTAACATCCAAGGTTATAAATATAATATGATAAGTTGGTTATCTTATTTATATATATTATTTATTATTTTGGATAATAAACCCTTTTTCTCTCTGACCATCTTAGTGGGTGGTTAAACAGTATTTTATGGCAAATAGAATAAATAGAATATGATTTATTATTCCAAATTAAAGAGTTACATAACTCGTGAGATTCTACACGACAAAAGAAGAGACTACACGATAGCCTCATCGTCTAAACGATTGAAGAACTTTCCTATACGATAGTGTGTTCTTCTTCGATCATCTTCCGCCTCTCAACTCACAAATTCCCTTCTAACCAAAATAGTCAAAGCCCACCACTCCTGGGTTCTCACTCTGAGAATACTAAGGAAACCAAATGGTTGTTTCCTTTACTCTTTTGGTTCGAAACTTGCTGTTGTACGAGAAGTTTGTGCTTGTTTGAAGTGTCCTTAAAAGTTCGAGGGATTAACGCAAAGAAGAATTCTTCAAAGGTATAATCACTTGAACCTCTTTTATAGTTCAAAAGCATATTGTAATTTTCAATCGAAATAGGATTTGGACGATCCGCTTCTGCTCATAGGTTCTTTGTAAAACGAGTTCCTTTATACACAAGGTTCATCAACATTTTAATCGAAGCCATAAGATTTGATCGCAATATCAAATCTTATATTTCAAGATCGAGAAGCTTGCTTCAATCCATAGATGAATTGATTAAGCCTGCAAGCCTTTTACTCTTAACCTTGGGTTATGAATCCCTCAGGTTGCTGCATATAAATGGTCTCCTCAAGATTGCTATTTAGAAAGGCAGTCTTGACGTCAATTTGCCAGATCTCATAGTCATAATATGATGTAATGGATAAAAGAATTCGGATAGACTTTAACATGGCAACAGGTGAGAAAGTCTTCTCATAGTCAACTCCCTCAACCTGGGTATAACCCTTTGCCACAAGTCTAACCTTAAAAAATTGCACCTTCTCATTAGTACCTCGTTTTCTCTTGTAGATTCATTTGCAACCTATAGGTTTTACCCCATCAGGTTGATTTACAAAATACCAAATTGAATTGAAGTACATAGACTCTATTTCGAGATCCATAGCTTTGATCCATTCATCTTTGTCAACATCCTCCATTTCCTTCTTGTAAGACAATGGATCTTCAACATCTTCGTTAGCTACCATAGCTAGGATTTCTGTTAAACCTATATAATGGATAGGCAGGTTCGCAACCCTTCCACGACGTCGAGGATCCCTCAACACTTGAGGTGGATTTGACCTACTAGATGATCCAACTTCAAGAACTCTTGTTGAGGTGTTGGGTTCTTCAACAACTCATATTGAAGTTTTAGTAGTTTCTTTGGAAATTTCATTCAACACAATCTTCGGAGCTTGTGCTCCCCTATATGGTTTTTTTTGTTTTTTTTTAGAAAATTAGCTTTGTAGACATAAACACTTTATTTTCCTTAGTGTCAAAGAAGTAACCACCTCTCCTTCTTTTGGGAGAGCCTACAAATAGGCACAACTTTGAACGAGGTTCCAGTTTCTTAGGATTTCCCTCAAGCACATATACCGGGCAACCCCAGATCTTGAAAAATGATGTAAACTAGTTTTACGGCCATTCCATAACTCTAAAGGTGTTCTCATAATACTTTTGGATGGAACATAGTTCAAAATATACGCTGCAATATATACTGCAAAACCCTAAAACGAATCAGGTAAGGAAGTGTAACTCATCATAGATTGAACCATTTCCAACTGGGTTCGATTTCTCCTTTCTTATACACCATTTTGTCGAGGTATACCAGGTGCTGAGAGTTGGGATATAATTCCATGCTTTTTCAAATAGTTTTAGAATGTAAGATCCAAAAACTCTCCACCTCGATCAGATCGAAATGTCTTAATTATTTTATTCAATGCATTTTAACTTCGGCCTTAAACACTTTGAACTTTTCAAAAGATTTAGACTTATATTGCATCAAATAAACATATTCATACCTTGAATAATCATCAGTAAAGGTAATGAAATATTCAAACCCCCCTCTTGCTTTTACACTCATCAGACCATAGAGTTCTGAATGTACAAGCTCTAACGGTTCTTTACCCCTATGAACTTGTCTAGTAAAAGATCTTTTAGTCATTTTTCATTCAAAGCATGACTCATACACATGTAAAGAGCTTTCTTCTAACTTCCTTCTAAGTCCATTCTTTACCAATCTTTCAATCCTATTGAGATTGATGTGCCCTAATCTTAGGTGCCAAAATTGGGCATTTTCTTTAAGAGAAATTTTAAGTCTCTTATTTTGAGTTACTGCAGTTTTAAATATTTCAGTGTTAAGGAGGACTTTAGTCACTAACGGTCTTAGCATATAAAGATTGTTTTCCAGCTTAGCAGACCAAATGTTAATACCATTATTTGAAATAAACACTTTATTTATAGAGAATTGAATACAATAATTTTGTTCTAATAAACACTTATAGAAATTAAATTATTTTTCAGACCAAGAACAACATATACATTTTCAAGTAAAATATATTTATTCTATAAAGTCAGTTGGAGTCCTCCTACTACCATAGCTGAGACGATGTGCCCAGTTCCAATACGTATTTTCATCTCCCCAGCTTCCAGTTGTCGTC
This sequence comes from Benincasa hispida, assembly GCF_027475165.1. Lineage (NCBI taxonomy): Eukaryota > Viridiplantae > Streptophyta > Magnoliopsida > Cucurbitales > Cucurbitaceae > Benincasa > Benincasa hispida. The sequence goes on along the minus strand of NC_143488.1, from coordinate 75,710,136 downwards.
AGGAACTAATTCCCTGAAATGAAGAAAAAACATGGTTAGTGAAGGCAGAATAATCATTCTCCACTAAACATGTCTCCAATACAAGTAAATCATATTTACTTTACTTGACCTTCTTCTTTTCTGCCAAGTGTTTGGGACAGTTTATCTTCCAATGTTCTTCGTGGTTGCAATGGAAACAGATTCCCTTTGCAGCCTTAGCCTTCTTACCCTTTTGGACAGCAACTGGTGGGTTAGCTTTTCCCTTTTCACATTTCTTCTTCTTCCACTTTTTGGTGCTGGAAGAAGATGACACATACTTAGTTCTAGAGGACGATCCTCTGTAGAACTTTTTTGAGGATGAGGCAACATTTGCCGCTCCATTTTGTTCCTTGCTTTTCATCAAGGACTGGAAATTCTGAAGCTCCCTGAGCAATGTGGTCAGGTTGTAGTCAATCTTATTCACAACAACATTGCTACGAAATTGTAAGAAACATTTAGGTAAAGATTCCAAAATGAAGCTAACCTAACTGGCTTTATCAATGATAGACCCATTCATCTCTGCCACGTTGAAGTGGACCATCGTGTTGAGAACATGTTCTTTAACAGATGCCCTTCTTGCATATGGTCATTGAAGATGTGTATAAGAGTCTTGTGCCTGAGTTTTATGGACGGTTGTCCGAACATCTCCCGTAAGGACTCCATGATCTCATGGACAGTGATCATGGACTCATGCTTCTTAGCCAAGATTTCTGAAAAAATTGTCAAGATATATGCTCGGACCTTCTCGTTTTCTTGTGTCCGGCGTTCGTATGCCTCTCGAACATTTTGATTGGCATTTGGAGTAGGAATAGGAGGACAATCGTCCATTAGGAAAAAATGAAGGTCATTGATTATTAGTATATTGTTGATTGTATTTTTTCAGGTTGTATAATTTTTGCTTATTAGTTTTGTCGACAACGAGCAAATTTAAAGTTGCGAAAGTTATATTTAAATTAATGAAACCATACAAATTATTTATATTAGTATATCTTGCATTAACTCATTTAGAAAAAAACCAATCAATTTTAGCAAAATAATCTAATGCACCGTAAGTCACATCTATTTTGCAATGAAACTTCATTGAGATAAGACAAAAGCCACCGTAGAGTGATCAGGTACCCTTTCATTGAAATGAGATTATCTTAACATATAAACAGAAATACTCCTTGTTACTGTAACTACCAGTCACCATTGTTTGGTCCAGAAATAGTTAAACTAGCTTAAAATTTGTTGCAAGTGTAACCCCTCATTTTTTATTCTAGAGTTTTGCCTCAATGAACCAATCGTAGAGAAAAACCGATTGGGGCAAAAACGAAAGTAACCCTTATCCATTTATGGAGTTTGAATAAAGCGTCATGCAAAATGCTATCCGTAGGGAGAATCTCAAGGTGATTCGAGGCAGAGCATGAAACTTTACTTCAAACTAATGAGAGAGATTGAGGGATCAGTTGACATTTGTCTCGCTTCCACTTACTATAAACACTCTCTCCATTCAATTTGGTATTGATCTATACAAACACCATCCGTAGGAGACACTCAAGGTGCCTCAAGACCGACTATAGATCTCATGGTGTGAACATTTAGGGAGAAACGTGAAAAGAAAAAAATGAAGTATTATATACCCCATTTTTCTCCCACTAAACATTTTACCTAGTGTTAATTAACTTAGAAAAATTCGGCTACTGATTTTAACTAAGTGTTTTTTTAATTTGCCCAAAAGTAACACTTATCTTGGATAGTAAAATAAATGTGATCAATGTTTATTAAACATTTTAGTAAATTTTAATCAAACATTGCATGCTTGTAACAAATCTATCTAATTCACTTTTCCAGGTAAGTTCCCAAGTAGGGGTGTTACGTTTTCGTCAACTTAAATACTCCAGTCTAGATAGAACAAGCCTTAGACAAAAGGTCCCCTTATAGATACATTTGTTACACATTTAATTTTCTAATTAAGAATCAATTTAATCTTATTAAACCAATTAAAAGATTAAACTTAAATTTCTAATTTCATTAGAAAAGTGAACTTAGGTCTAGATGAATCATATTTTAAAATAATTTTAAAAGAAGATTTCATCCTAAAGTTTGCATGCAATTCTGAATTATTGATTTTAATTCTAATTTCATTTAATTATCACTTTTATAAAATAAATGAAATTCATTAAAATCATACATTGCATGTGAAAGTATACTTAGGTAAAATTATAACATTTATAACTAACCAAAGCCAGATTTCATATTTTAATGATTTGCCATCTTGAAGTACTAATGGTTATAAAGCCCTTGATGTTTCAAAACCAATAAGTTTGGTTCAAATAGTTTATAAAATAGTTGTTGAAGCTCATTCAATACTTTAATAGCAATGACAAATGAATAGATTATGTTCAAAAGAGAAGATGCCTTGAGCACAAAATTTTCACTAAGAAGAGGGAGGATGCCTATAATATACCTTGCCAGTCACATGTGAAAATCTTTCAATGTCAGCACCCATCAAATTCACATGAATTATAGGTCTCCACGATAAAACTTCATTTTTCCTACATATAACTATGCATGTCACTCACTTCCATATTGTGAAACTATAAACATTCACTTTGAAATTCTGACAAATGTTAAGTACAATCACAAACAAAACAAGACTATTTCTTCATTCAAGAAAAACCTCCATCTAAGTTGGAATATTCTTCAACTCTGATTGCTAGAGTTGGTTGCCTAGTTTCCCAAAATTGTAAGTAGTTCATAACGCAATACATAATCAAAATTTGTTCAAACTTCAAAGGATATTTGATTCATAGATCATCCACCACAAGAAGAATCTCCAAGAAGTTTATTAAGTTTCACATGCACATTAGCTAGTTATAACAAATTGTAGGTATGCCACAAACATGCATCTTAAACTTGACTTTACGACTCTCAATCGACTAGGCCAACTTGAAGTGATCATTAAACCAAAAATTTTATAGAAGAAGATGATAATGATAAATATCATATGACAACGATTAGAGAGATGCAAATACAAACAAATCCACAACTTTTCAAACCCATGTTGATGTATTTTTATCTTTTCAAGATTCTCCAACATTATACTCTTAACTTCTGATATTTGAGTTTTCACTTTTATCAACTTTTCAATCTTTTTCGCATGCTCAATGATATACTTCATGTGCTCTTTCATAATTGGCCTACAAAATTTGTATTTGGCATATTTATTTATTTGTAGTTATTTACGATTATGACCCTAGGGTTTAGAGTAGTGTGCGATATAAACTCTCTAACCCTAGAGGCACCGTTTGATGTAATTTTCTGAAAACATTCTCCCTAATAATACTGTTCTCCCTCTGCCCGTGGACGTAGCTAACACACCGTTAGTGAACCATGTATATCTATGTGTCGATCTTCTCTATCTCTACGTTCCTTTTTTGTGTTTTTTAATTGTCAATTTCGTAACAAATTTCTTATATTTAGAATCATTAACTTGAAAAAAACGTGGAAATCAAGGAGTAAAGTTGTAAGTTAACCTATTTTAAATCTATATTAATATACTATTTATTTTTATGTTATATTTTATTTCTCTAAATGAATTTATTAATTTGCATTAGTTTATTTAGTTTCAAGGTAATCAAATAATCTTGTGTCACATAGAAAAACTCTAGTAAAATAATCCAACAACCATACATATAATAATATAATCTACCAATTTTAAAAGAACACACACACAAATATATATATATATATATATTCAACATATTGATTTAGTTTTCTATTTTAACAATGTTTTAAAAAATCTAACTACACAATTGAAAGAAAATGGTGAAAATGTTTTGATTCTTAATGCCCAAGTTAAATTTCCATCTTCTCCTTTATTTATTTATTTATTTATGGTATTTTTTAATGTTAACTTTCACATTTTTCCTTTTGGGTAATGGAATTGGAAAGTTTCTTAATATTAATCCTTTTCTCCAAACATTATAAATTCATAATTTCACACATCTCTCCTTGTATCCACTCCTTGGTTTTTCTTATTTATTGCCCACTCTTCCGAATCTTTGCATATTTACGCTTTATCGTGTGATATACACAAAATATGGGTATTTCGGACGACGTCGGATTGGAGATTTTGAGTCGAGTTCCCCTACATAAAGTTGAAAAAATATGGGCTCTCTCAAAATTTCATGCCAAAGCTAGCTATGGCTCTCACCATAAAGATTTAGTTGCACAACATCATCGTGGACCGTTCTTAGATGGTTTCCTCCTCCAAAGCCTTGGACGCAAAAATTGTTTATCGTTTGTTTCTCCACAAATCCAACTCTTTCCCCTTGGATTTGTCGTTTAGTTTCCTTCCGGGACATGATGTTCAAATTCGAGCTGTTGCTCTCAATGGTATTCTTTTATGTGAAACCCGACACCCAATCCGTTATAGAAAATATTTTTACACCATTTGTAAACTTTCTACATAGCAGTGGAAAGGTCTTCCCATTCTGAGGACTCGTTATTTCACGAAAAATATTGCTATGCACGTCCTATTTCAAACCCTCTCCATTTCAAAATCCTTCATTTATCTGAGGATCAAATTTCTTCAAAACGCCTTTTGCTATATTCATACACCATATGCGAGCTTTTTTATTTTAAAACTTGGCGGTGGAAGCTACTAGACGACATGAAGAGTTATTCAGGCATTGTGATTTCTTATTCTCCTATTGTTTTCGCTTCTGGATCGGAACATTGGGAAATAGGTGATGGAAGGTCTATATATGCTTTTGACATTTACTCCGAAACTTGGTCTAAAATTGATATGCCAAACATGAGAAACAATGAAAAACCTACATGAAACACTAAATTTGTGGAGTATGAGGGTAAATTAGGAATAATGCAAGAGTTTCACAAACCTGAATATTCAACGGAGCTATAGGTGATGGAAAGTTACTCTCATAAATTTTGGACAAAAAAAAGTGATTTCTTGGAGTCTATGCCTATGACTTTCTATGGTTCAGTAGTTTTGATGACATAGTTATATGATGGTAAAATAGTATTTTCTAATTTAGAGACCAGCAAGTACAATTACAAGGAGTAGAACAAACCTATTTAGAGCACCGATGGTATTTCCATTCTTCTCGAATTTTGAGTCGTGGAATTTTGACCCCCCATACGTACAATCAAGCCAAAGGCCATGATCAAGATCGTTCGTAAACGTTTAATGGCCATCCAAAATAATGTCCATATTTTGATTTCTTTTTATTTTTATTTTGCTCATTATAATCACTACTTGTGTACTATCCTACTTGAGATTATTAATTATATTCTTCAAAATTCTTAGTTCAATTATATGGTGTATTGTGTACACAATTACTATAATAAATCGATCATGTTTGAAGCTCTAATATGATCTTATTCACATTTTATCCATAATACTTTTGTCATCAATTATTATAATTACATATTGAAGAAATCTAGCAATTAGCTTTATTATCCAAGACATAAATTATGCTTACCAATCAATTTTAAAATTTTAGGTCAAATTTGGAAATTTAGGGAATGAATGTTTAAAGTCTCTTCTATTTGTTTGTTATTCTTAAATAGAATTAAAAATATATATTAAAATGAAAAAAAGTTTAAACAAGCATGTTTGTGTTTATGGGATTGAGTTATATAATTTAAATTTAAAAATAAATAAACATAGGTAACGAAATCTAGATAAATCTTATCGAACTGCCATTAGTTTTTTAACAAAGCAATCAAATAAAAGTTTCCTAAATGAAAGATTCCTTTTTCGTAAAATTTTAATCTAACGGACGTAGATAGTTTTTAATTTATTATCATAATTGAAGAGATGTTTTTTAATTTTATTGGACAAGTCCATTCATATTATCATAATTGAAGAGATGTTTTTTTAATTTTATTGGACAAAGTCCATTTAAATACTACTTTAGTCAATGTATTTTTTTGCCTTTGCTTCAATTTGTTTTGTGTACTTTTAAAGTGTTCAATTTAGTAATTGTAGTTTCAAAATGTTCGTGTTGGTTATATATATATATATATATATATATATTTTAAAAAGACTAATTTAGTCTCTATTTGCCAACATTAACATAAAATTAAAAAAAAAAGAGATAAATATGAAAATCAAAGTAACAAAATTCTCCCTTTTTAAAAATATATGGATCAAAGTATACATCTTTGAAACAATTGAAGTAATATTTAAACCTATATGATTTTAATTTTTTAGTATAATAATTGGGAAGATGAGGATCAAATATTACTACAAAATTGGGCTTTAATGTTGGTTTTAAACTGACATTATAGGGATACAATGTCTGTTGATAACCGACATCAACGATCGTGTTATAAAAGGTTTTTAATGTCGATTGTCTTTAATGTCTGTTTTAAACCGACATTATCGATGACAAAGATTTCAATACTAGTTATCTTTAATGTCAGTTTTTAATCGACATTGAATATTGTTTTCAATGTAGGTTTTCAACTGACATTGAATATTATCTTCAGTGTCGGTTTTTCACCTACTTTTTGTCAGTAATTGTCCGATATTAAATGTATGTCATCGTTTTGTCATTTAAAAAATTAATATATATATATATTTCTTGCATACGTGCAAATCAATAGTATTTCTCTTTTACGTTTACATGCACAAAATAAAATTTTAATTGCTTGTATGAATACAACTTAGCTTTCAATAAACAAAAATTAACCAATTTACATCAAAGAAAAGGATAAATTGTTTAACTAAGTAATCTATTAGCAAGTTACATTGATATTGATACATAGAACTCGAAAGTCTAAAGTTCGAGAGAGCTGGTTGTCTACTTTGGAGGGTTTGAATTAGTCTAATCTACAGCCAACAACATTTCACAAGTCAGAGATTTTTCAAGGATCAAAACTATAGTTCGACATCTAAAGAAGAAGAAAAGAAAAAATGTCTCCATTTGAGATCTATAGAAGAAAAAAAAAAACCATAAAGCTCAAATACATAATGTGTTGGATCTAGAGTTCCCTAAGAAAAAGCGTAAAGAGGTTGCGATACCAAATCTTTACTCCTTTGTTATGCACATGCAAAACAAGAAAGCTCAATACTTGAATAAATGGAAGACAACCCATAAGAAAAATATAGACCCAATTTCTAAGCCCTAAAAAATCAAAGGTAGACCTTGTTGCAGAATATTGTATTAACAACAAGCTCAACACACCCACAAGAGAAAGCACAAGATAGAAAGAAAAAGAGAAATGTAAAGAAAAGAAAGAAGCAAGTAGCTTTCTTTTGCACAAGTATTATAATTATATTTTTAGTAGTTGAAAGAATCTTGGTTTTCAAGATCTTGAAGAAGAGAAGCTCGGTTACCCAGATGTGAGCTACGAAGACGGTGGAAAATTTTCGACAGCATAATGACGCGACCACAATAAAATAAAAAATTTACCTTGAACCTATTCAATGAAACACACTCCCAATAATATTCCACAACCACTTCTTCTAAACAGAACTACCGATAAGGGAGGGAGAAATAAAAATCTCCAAATACTGATAAAATCATACAAACTAAAACATTCAAAATATCTTAGCCTTTTTGCACCTTGAGCAAGCACTCCAAAAGATGAAATCAAAGAATTTTAACTTGTACATTATCCATATAACTAAAAAGTAAAAATACCTCTAAAGCAACACCAGAACTTTAAGCAACTAAAAAGCACATCAAACAGATACAAGACGTCAATCAAATGAAGCCAAAAAAAACATCTCTAATTAAAAGATGCTATCGAGGGTCAATATTTGACATGAAGATAGTCAATCCTAGATTATCTAAACAAGATTCAAAGGACGGATTAGATGCAAATTGACGAAGAAGCACAATAAGTGGTTCTATAAGAGAGAACAAAAGATTCGACGATGATAATGAAGAATTAACCTAACCCACAATGCATTAATAACCCACAAACTACCATAATGCAATCGGTTTCATTTAGACAAATAATGCATAAATATAAACTACCAAATGATGCCTAAGAAGTTCCATTACCATAAACCACTCAATAGAAGTCATGAACAACTATTTTCCAATATTGTTATGAAGTCATAAACAACAAATATTACCTTGTACTTGTTATTAATGTTGTTATGAAGTCCTTTTTGTGTTAGATGCACCTTCTTCACTTGTCAAACTTCTTAAAACATGTTCAATGCAGAATTTTCCTATCTTCTTTCCAAATCCCTAAGAATCAAAATTTAGCCTTACACAACAAACTTGAACCTAACAAAATGAAAAACTTCACTCAAAGTCATTTCATTATTGCTCAAATGAGTTAGCTCCTAAATTCTAATTCGACTAGTTTCCAAAAGAATCTTACTCTGAAATAGTTTCATATCCATTCATAAAAGCTAGGAAGAGACTGTTTTGAAAAAAAAAATTGCCTTGTCAAGAGAAAAAAAAAATGATAAGAAAACAAGTAACCTCTCTTCTATATGGTTCAAAGAATATACTTCAGTAATGACTTGAGGTAATGAGCTTCTGGAACGACAAGTTTCTTACGCAACTCTACTGGTGCAGTGTGAACATTAAGTCCAATCACCACAATATTGTTCCTTTTTCTTGTATATCCTGTTCAAGTGAAAAAAAAAAAGTATAACAACAATTAGCTCCCTCTACCAGAGCTTTTCATGGCCAAAATTGCTTCACTGTAAATTCAAACCATTCTTGGGAAGAAAAAGAAAAATATGTCATTCTTCCTAAAACACAAAAGTCTCAGAAAACTCAGGAATTTCTAGCGTTTCCATGATCAAAAGGTACACAAACAACGAGTTACTATCGTGATAATTCTGATCATGAACATAGTCGATCATCATAGATTTAGCTAGTTTATCTAGTTGCAGTTTAACACTCAAAGTATAAGAATATTTTATTTTTCACAAAGGGACTTGAGCAAACAACAAAGTACCTTCTTGTGTTTACCTACAACGACCTTGAACCCCAATCCAAAAACTTCTGATCAAGCCTAAACCACAAACAAAGCATATTATCCAATTTTTGAAAGCTAATTTACAAAATCTAAATTTAATTGAGATAGCTTTAAATGGAGTTCTTTAATATAAAACTCACCAAAAGAAGCTTGGGCTTCTGCGAAAAAGTGTTCGAACGATTCCGAATCTATAAGCTAGTTCGAAAAGAAATTTAGAGTCATTAACCTGCTCAAACTTACTCAAAAGAATCTGAAGCTTTGTCGGTTGGTGTCTAATTAAACGTGATCCTACATCAGTATACATTACATAAAATCACTGGAGAAGTTCATATAAAAAACTTCATCATATCCATCCGATCAAACATAACTAACCAAAGCCAGATTTCATATTCTAATGGTTTTCCATCTTGAAGTATATAATGGTTATGAAGTCCCCTAATGTTTCAAAACCAATAAGTTGGTTCAAATACTTTATAAAATAGTTGTTGAAGCTCATTCAATACTTTAATGGTAATGACATAGATTATGTGCAAAAGAGAAGTTGCCTTGAGCATAAAATTTTCACAAAGAAGAGGGATGATGTCTATAATATATCTAGCCAGTCAAATGTGAAAAGCTTTTAATGTCAGCACCCATCAAATTCACATGAATTATATGTGTCCACGATAAAGCTTCATTTTTCCTACATATAACTAGGCAAGTCACTCACTTCCATATTATGAAACTATAAACATTCATTTTGAAATTCTAACAAATGTAAGTACAATCACAAGCAAAACAAGCTTACTTCTTCATTCAAGAAAATCCTCCATCTGAGTTTGAATATTCTTCAACTCTGATTCCTACAGTTAGTTGCCTAGTTTTCCAAAATTTTAAGTAGTTCATAACGCAATATATAATCAAAATTTGTTCAAACTTCCAAGGATATTTGATTCATAGAATCTCCAATAAGTATATTAAGTTTCACATGCACATTAGCTAGTTATAACAAACTGTATTAATGATTAAAGGTATGCCACAAATATGCATCGTAAACTTGACTTTACAACTCTCTATCGACTAGGCCAACTCGAAGTGATCACTAAACCACAAATTTTATAGAACAATATGATAATGATAAACATCATATGAAAACGATTAGAGAGATGAAAATACAAACAAATCCACAATGTTTCAAACCCATGTTAATGTATGTTTACCTTGTGAAGATTCTCCAACATTATATTCTTAACTTCTGATACTTGAGCCTTCACTTTTATCAACTTTTCAGTCTCTTTCTCATGCTTAATGATATACTTCAAGTGTTCTTTCATAATTGGCCTGCAAAATATGAGTAAGGCTATAGATATGAGCAACATCCATATTTTTTTTTTAAAGTCGACTTTCATCTTGAAGAAGCTTTGACTCAAATACCTCAGATTTATGTTTGTTTATAACTAACATTTGTAATGGTCAGCTGGTATATCCTTATAAGTACCACTGATTTCAAAATCGAATTATAAAGTTATCATAATTTTCTTAGTTTTCTGCAAACAAAAAATCTGTAAGTAATCTTTATTAATAAAAAAGATGTGAGATATTCTCGTGGACGTAGGCAACCTTGTCGAACCACGTAAACACTGTGTCTCTTTCTTCTTCCTTTATCTTTCTTGTTCAATTGAGTAATTCTTTACTACAAATCGTGTGCCAAATTGTTTACATTTCAAATAACATCAAGTAATCAGATTATCGAGTCAATCGTGCATCGATTCTTCGCTATCGAGTAACTTCGAGTACATCATTTCCACCTTCGAGTTGCATCGAGTATCATTCAAGAACCGTCAAGTACGATCGATTATTAGTTCTGTTGTCATTGAGTTGGATCGAGGATTTAACAGAGACTAGTCAGATGAAGAAGGGAATTTTGATCGATGATCGAGTAACAAACAGTCGAGCATCGAGTTTTGAGTATCGAGGATTTGGCAGAATTGATTTGAGCCATTTCTTCATCTCTTCAACGTTGATTTTGAGTATTTGAGACTTGTAAAGGGTCTTCAGCGCAACAATTATTGGTATCAGAGCGTTTAAAGGCCATCAAGGTCTTTTCTTGGAGCTTCAACATTTTCAAGAAATCAAGACTCGATACTCGTTTAATTTAGAAATGGCTGTTACAAGGTATGAGATCGAGAAGTTTGATGGGAAGGGCGATTTTGGCTTATGGAAGGCCAAAATCAAAGTCATTCTTGGACAACAACGAGTACACAAGACCCTTTTGGACCCATCAACACTGCCAACCACCATATCAGCACAAGAAAGAGAAGTCATGGAGCTCACAGCATATGAGACTCTGGTTCTGAATCTTAGTGACAGTATTTTGAGGCAAGTAATTGATCAAGACACAACCTACAAGATGTGGGTCAAGCTATAAAGTTTTCTTGCCACCAATGATCTCTGCAACAAGATGTATCTGCAGGAGAAGTTCTTCACGTTCAAAATGGATTGTGCCAAGCCTTTTTTAGAAAATTTGGATGAATTCAAGAGGATAGTATTAGAGTTTAAGAGCCTTGGTGAGAAAATTGGTGATGAGGATGAGGCTTTTGTGCTATTAAACTCTCTACTTGAAGCCTATAAAGAGGTGAAAAATGCTCTGAAGTAGGGCAGAGAATCAATCACCACTGATGCCATCATTTCAGCATTAAGAACAAGAGAGTTAGAGCTAGTCAGTCAAGAAGAAGCGGGAAAGTGCAGAGGGGTTGTTTGCCAAGGGGAAGAACAAGCAGAATCAGTCTAAGGGAAATAAAAACCAATCAGGTGAAGAGCACAAACCTAAGACCAAGTTGAGATGCAATTATTGTAAGAAGAAAGGTCACCTGATGAGGGATTGTACCAGTCTGAAAAGGAAAAACCAAGAAAAAGAGAAGGATCAGAAGGGGAAACTACCAGAAGCATCAGTAGTTGAAGGTTCCTATTTTTACTCTGATATCTTAGCCTCCACCAAAAATAAAACCAACCAAATTAGTCCTCTTAGGAAGCATGATTAGGTACTAAAATGCAGATGTACCTATTGCATGACATCTTTCAGACCTTGTTTTAATACTTACAAGGAAATAGATGGAGAATCAGTATACATGGGCAACAATGAAGTCTGCAAGATAAAGGGGGTTGGTTCAGTGTTCTTGAAGTTAAAAGACAGATCAATCAAGCTTCTAAGAAATGTTAGACATGTACCTTTGCTCAAGAGAAACTTGATATCTCTGAGCATATTGGACTCCATTGGGTTGAATGCAGAGGAATAGGTGGAGTTCTTGAAGTGATCAAGGATTTAAAAGTTATGTTGGTTGGTGAGAAGGTCAATGACCTTTACATCGTGAGAGGAGTAGAGATGATGACAAGTGCCTACACAACTTCAACATCAAGCTTGACAGAGTTTAACTTGTGGCACAAAAGACTCTCCCATATTAGTGAGAAAGGGATGCGAGCTTTGTCAAAGCAAGGAATCTTGCCAAAGGTATCAGTGAGCACCTTTCCTTTTGTGAGCATTGCATATTAGGTAATGCAACCAGGCAAAGCTTAACAAAATCTCAGCACACCACCAAAAGAGCATTGAACTATGACCATTCTGACCTATGGGGACCATCTCCTACACCAAGTCTTAGTGACTCAAGGTATTTTCTAACCTTTATAGATGATTTTTCTAAGAAAAGCTGGATATACTTTCTTATAACTAAGGACCAAGTATTTTGGAAGTTTAAAGAATGGAAATCCATGATAGAAAATCAAACATTTAAAAAGTTAAAATACTTTAGAACCGATAACGGGCTTGAATTTTGCAATGAATACTTTGATAAATTTTATAATGAGAATGGTATTACTAGGCATAGAATAGTGAGGTATACACCTCAACAAAATGGGGTTTCTGAGAGGTGAAATGGAACCATAATGGAAAGGGTTAGGTGTTTGCTCTCTGATACTATCTTAGGGGAAAGATTTTGGGTAGAAGCTGCATCCTATACCATGTATACGTTAAATAGGTGCCCTCACATATCTTTAGATTTGTTTACTCCTGAGGAAAAGTGGACTAATCATCCTCCTAACCTAGATAACCTCAAGGTGTTTGGATGTGTAGGGTTTCTACACCAAAATAAGGAAAATTTAAAGGCCAGAGCAGTCAAGTGTATGTTTATAGGCTTTACAGAGGGTGTCAAGGGGTTTAAAATGTGACATCCTATTGAGATGAAGTTCCTAGTGAGCAGAGACATCACCTTTAGGGAAGAGGAGATGTTTATGCAAAAGGAGAAAAAGGTCGAGGATGAAGAAGAGTCATCCAAAACCAGATTTGAGGTGGAGTTACCATCTGAGCAGCCAAATGAGTCTAGCCAACCTAGTAACACAGGAGAAACAGAGGAAAATGTAGAGGAACATGAGGAGACAACATGTGAGCAACCTGATTTAAGCCAATATGTCTTAGCTAGGGATAGACAAAGAACTATCATACCTCCAACTAGATATACTGAAATGAATTATATGAATCTTGTTTTAAATGTTGTAGTAGCTTGTACTAGCCAAGAACCAACTACCTTTGAGGAAGCAACAAGTTGTGCTAATGCAAGGGATTGGATTGAGGCAATGAATGAGAAGATGCATTCACTAAAGGTGAATAACACTTGGTCCTTGGTTCCTCTACTAAAAGGGTATAAACCTGTTGCTTCTAAATAGATTTTTAAACTTAAAAAAGGAGTATCCTATGATCAAAAGCCTAGGTTCAAAGATAGATTGGTTGCAAAAGGGTTCACTCAAAGGGAAGGAATAAACTATGCTGAGATTTTCTCTCTAAGCACATATCTTGTTGTAAAACAGACTTCCATAAGATTTCTTCTATCCTTAGTTTCTCAAAATAATCTAGAGTTGTATCAACTAGATGTCAAAACTGCCTTTCTTCATGGACATCTAGAGGATACAATCTATATGACGCAACCTAAAGGATTTGAAGTTAAAGAAAAAGAAAATCTCTTTTGCTTACTCAATAAGTCTATATATGGGTTAAAACAATCACCTAGATGTTGGTATAAGAGATTCAATGATTATATTTCTAGCATTGGGTTCAAAAGAAGTTCATTTGACATATGTGCTTATGTATACACAGGTTCTTACAAGGACAAAGTTTACCTACTCATATATGTAGATGACATGTAGCATCAATGATATTTCAATTTCATTGATGCAACGAATTGCATATATATTCTTGGTGGGTCATCTGCTATGTTTAATTGTTAACTTGTTGTGGATGTGTGGATTAATGGAGTTTTCTGGGATGTTACCTCGGTTTATTTAAGGAACTCTTGAACAATAGCATTCATGAGCGTGTTCGGATCTTTCCTATTCCATTTTGACTGAATTACCACACACACATTCGAACAAACAGGTATGCAATTTAACACTAATTAACGACATGCTTTAACACAAAAATAAAAATAGATTGAGTTAAGGTACTAGTTGAAGACTGTCTTCACTTCGAACTTAACCCAGCGAAAGTAACCCTCTACAGTCTTTATCGCCCAACAAACAGTTGGCTACCAACAGCACAATCGTCTAAACAAACGACAACGCATAAACAAGCAGAAGCGGGGACGACACCACCACTTAGAGCCTTTAGTATTCTCGGAGTGAGAATCCAAAGAGTGGTATTTGATGGAATTGGTAGGGGAAGGAGGAAAGGGATGATTGTGCAGAACGACAAGCAAGTGGGAGAAGACTATCGTATAGCGGATGCTTATCGTTTAGAGAAAGCTACACAATTATGTAGATTTTACAAAGCGATCGTCTAGTAATTAGTAAGCGATCGTTTAGAAAACTCAGCACACTAAGTGATCGTTTAGAAAAGCTAAGCGATCGTTTAGAGAATGCATGCGATCGTTTAGTGCGTGAGTAGTGCACTCGTTTAGGCGATAAGACACTATCGCATAAGCTCTCAGCTAAGCGATCGATACGTTTTCACACCTTGAGCAATTTTTTCGAACTCTTTGCAAAATGAAACCAAATTTCATTTTATTCTTCAGTTACAGTAATCGAATAAGATTTTTCCACTAACGCATGATTGAAGAGAAGTTTCCAGCCAATTATCACATAATTAACCAATTAATTAATAAATGAATATAATCATATTATATTCTTAACCTATAGTTTGATATCATATATCTACTATAGTAATTTCTCCTCCATTTGATATAAATAATATTTATATCTAATTTCCTCCAAAATAATGTATCTCATACATTTAGTCAATTATATCATATATATAATTAACCAGTTCAATTATATCATATATAATCGAACTCCCTCTAGTCAATTTGAACATTTCAAACTGACACAAAAATTGATTCTCAAATTTATTCAAGCTACCTAGGGGACCTTATGGACCTGTGGCTCGAAGCTCCAACGGTACATGAATAGTTGACTAAACTCTTTAGCCACAAGATCCACCATCTGTTAACTGCCAGACATTCCACTAAAGACCAACAGTTGAACTCTTCTTACCACAAATATATTTCTGTGTCTATTGGATATAACCAATCATGAGTACGATGACCCTTCACAAATGCTCGTAAGTATAGCTGGGCCAATTTTTGTCCCTGTAGTTACATCTCACTCCTTAAGTACCATTGATCCTCTAATGAAAAATACAATATAGTCCAACTATGTGTGAACACCTCTCGGGCCAAGAGAAGATGTGTGACACTACGTCGTTAAGTCCTGGAATCAGTCCTTAAGGGAGCTATCTATCTACTTGCCTCTGCCTCGGGGAAAGAATGAATTCCATCTTGTGTAGTTGAGTTCCCAGCTCCCAAATTAGACGAATCCCCAAAATGGTAGGTTTGAGTCAGCGACCTGGCCACTCACATCCATACAAATCAAAGGACCGCCCTCAATGGCAAGAGTTTCTAACTACTCAGTATTGAAGTCATGTTACCTATGGTCATCCTAGTGAAGTGAGTCTCTGTCATGAATGGTGTTACATAACGAGATGTTAACACTTCGTGGTCAGGTTTTATACAAACTCTTTATATAGGACGCCCCCTCTTACATGTCCCCTACACGAATGATCAGGATCAAACCATTTGTGACAAGTCCCAACACTTGTAACTATTCCACAAAGCGGGCCACATCCGTAGCGTTACCAGGATAAGGTTTCCCTCTTATATCTATATGCTACAAACCATTTTGGTTATCACTCAAGACATGATCCACTTGTATGTCACCACATACATGCTTAAGTTAGATACAGATAACCAAGAATTTTATGTTTGTTGGTTTGTGGTAAAGTAAATAAAACAAACAACTGAGAAAAATCAAGATGTGAAGTAAAATATCATATATTATACAACATAAGCGTTCGTACAAACTGTTTACAAACTACAGGACACGAGACTTTAGAGCATCAACCCGAACAATTGGCAGGTAGGTCTAAAGAAGATCTAACCCATGTTAAAAACCTCTTAAAAAAAGAGTTGATATGAAGGACTTAGGAGAAGCAAGCAAAGTCCTAGGAATAGAGATCTATAGGAACAAAGAGGAGTTTATTCTAAGCATCAGTCAATCCAATTATTATGAGAAGATCCTTATAAGGTTCAACATGAATGATGCCAAACCTGTGAATTTACCCATTGCCCAGCACTTTAAGCTTTCCTCAGTTAACTCTCCTAAGGATTCTGACCAAGAACATAAAAAGCATATGGTTTTCATACCCTATAGTCAAGCTGTCGGAAGCCTAATATATTTAATGATTTCTACTGGACCTGATCTCTCATATTCAGCTAACTTAGTTAGTAGATATATATCTAATCTTAGTAAGAGACACTGAGAGGCTACTAAGTTAGTCTATCAAAGGTTAGCTGAACCAAAACTGGAACTTTATGGATATGTTGATGCTGACTATGCTAGTGATTTGGAAAAAATAAGGTCCTTAACAGGTTATCTTTTCCTTTTTGATCCTAATTTAATCAGCTGGAAAGCATCAATACAGCCTTTAATAGCCGTATCTACAACTGAAGCTGAATATATGGCTCAAATTGAAGCAATCAAAGAGGCTTTGTGGCTCAAGGGACTGCTGAAAGACTTTGGAATAAATCAAACAGTAGTGAAACTCTACTCTGATAACCAAAGTGCTATCCATTTTCCCCAAATCCACAATTCCATACTAGAACAGAGCTCATAGATATCAAATATCACTTCATTAGAGATAAAATTGAGACAAGGGAGATAGAAATTTTAAAACTCCATACTTCTGATAATGCAACTGATATGCTAACAAAACCCGTTACAAAGCTTAAATTGTTTAAATGTTTAGAACAGGTTAGTTTTGAGCTTTCAGACATAGGGTAGACAAATCAGTCAGAATCAGGAAGATCATGAAGATTGCAAGGCATTGGAGTCAAAGTGGAGAATTTGAAAAAGCTTTGACTCAAATACCTCAGATTTTTGTTTGTTTATAACTAACATTTATAACGGTCAGTTGGTATAGCCTTATAAATACTACTGATTTCAAATCGAATTACAGATTTATCATCTTTTCTTAGTTTTCTGCAAACAACAAATCTATAAGTAATCTTTATTGAGTAAAAAGATTTCAGATCTTCTTGTGAACTTAGGCAACCTTGCTGAACCACGTAAACACTATATCTTTTTCTTCTTTCCATATCTTTCTTGTCAATCAAGTAATCCTTTTATTACAAATCACATGCCAAATCGTTTATATTTCAAATAGCATCGAGTAGTCAGATTATCGAGTCAATCGTGCATCGATTCTTCGCTATCGAGTAGCTCCGAGTACATCGTTTCCACCTTCGAGTTGTACCGAGTATTGTTCAAGAACCGTTGAGTATAATTGAGTATTAGTTCTGTTGTCATCGAGTTGCATCAGGGATTTAACAGAGACCAGTCAGACGAATAAGGGAATTCTGATTGAGGATTGAGTAGCAAGCAGTCGAGCCTCAAGTTCCGAGTATCGAGGATTTGGCAGAATTGATTTGAGCCATTTCTTCATCTCTTCAACGTTGATCTTGAGTATTTGGGACTTGTGAAGGGTTTTCAGTTCAACATATCTGTTCAAAAAAGGCTATAGATATCTACTAACTGAGAGATTCTTTCGCCACAACACGGTAAGCTGCAAAACTCCATGAAGGTAGCATTTATATGGTATTAAAACAAGACGAAGTCCTTTAACTTAAATTCATGTAACAAAAATTATTGCCACAAAAAATTCAAGACATTAAATAGCCTATTTCATCAAATCTATCAATAGTTACCATAAAAGAAAGGGAGAGAATCTACACTTCTTGGATCAGAAATTAGGTGCACTTTCCTTGCTTCAACACTTGAAAATTGTAGCAGAGGTGAACGTATGACAAACTAGAAAGGCTTGATAAATTATCTTAAAATCATTTAACTGACTTCCATACGGAAACTTTTGCAACCAATAAGAAAGTGAGAAAGAAGAAGAGGGGAGGAATTTATAAAAGTAACTGCATGCTTGACCATATTTAAGAAGTATGCTTGACCAATTTTTCCAAATCCTTTTTTATTAAGAGATCACATCAACTCATTCAGATCTTGTTTTGTCAAAGTCCTCTTTACCATAAGTTACAATGTTAGTCTAGTCATGTAATTAAATGTAGCTACGTGATATTGAATGCAAGCATTTATGCTAAATACATACTCTAGTGCTCATATTTACCCTACAACTCATAAAGAACATGAATCACAACAAACTTACGATTTTATAGGCTTTCAATTTGTTGTTTCTAAAAAAAAGATTGATGTATGTTTAAACTTTAAATTTGGAAAAGAAAAAAAAGAAGTCTGGTTTATGAGATTGACTTTAATATGTAGAAAAATAAGGATTTTTTTTTCCAATGAAAAATAAGGAGTTTGGGGTAAACAAAAAATAAGATAGTTTTGCATTTGTCCAAACTCATTGGATTTGATTTGATGATTGTTATTGTTTAATTTTTAACATAAACAACTTGAATTTTCTTTAACCTGAATTTTTTATTATTTAATTTTTAACATAAAAAACTTGAATTTCTTTGACTTGAATTTTATTAATAAAAATCTATACTTTGACCACTGTATCTTTTTTGTTCATGGTATTATTTGTTGATGTCATTATCAGAAATAGTGCATTTAGGGCCAACACCAACATTTGAAGCTTGGGAATGTGAGAGTAATCGTAATCTGAAGTCTTAGAATGAAATTTTCTTGTTCAGAGTGGAGGACAGAAAACCGAATTAGATGCCAATATGACAAGCAAAATCCAACAAACAGAATTTCATTACAACAACCGAACTAGATTTGAGTTATTTCAGACACTGAAAAATTTTACATCCAAACCCACTCCAAATAACAATCTTATCACTAATAGGTTTCCATAGAGATGTAGGGAAAGGTGGTAAGCCTACCTTTGACACAGATTTGGCTAAATATCTCCGTCTCGACAACAGTTGTATCGTCATAGAATCAATTTTTGAGAAAGGCTCCAATTGTCAAGATAAGGTCCAGAGACATTGTAATTCGTATACTGCGACTAAAGGTCAATGGATTTTGCACATGAATGCCCCATAGGTACAACATTTCCATTATTCTCTACAAAATTCCGAAGTCATATACAATTGATAGCTTCAAATTATTTTCAATATAGAAATATAGACGTCAAACTCATGAACCAACGAGCATAACTATGAAATGGAAATAAAAAAACATCAAGCACGGCCTTGTAATCTAGAGCATCAGTAGATGAACTCAACTAATCTAATGAGAATTGTGAAGGACATTTACTACAATTGTATTAGCTTAGACAATATAGTAAAACTGAAAGCAAGATTTCTTTTCTTTTATTGGTTTAAAAAAAAATAAAACTGATTAATTAGAGTGAATTTGATAAAGAGAAATGCAAAGAAACATCACTTTGTTTTGAATGTTTATTTTAACAATATGTGTCATTTATAAACTAAATGAACGTGTAGGTTGTGAAAAAGACATTAGAGAGAAAGAAGAAGGAATTGAAGGATGTACAGAAGAACAAGAGGATTGGGTATGATATGCACATTCTATTAAAACAATTGATTAATTATAGAGTATTTGATAGAGTAATAGAAAAATAAAATACTGGATAGTAATGAAGGTGAGGAGGAGAATACAAATCAAGAACAAACAAATGAAGATGCATACGATGAAATAAAGGACAATGAAGGACACATGTCAAAAACACAAGAAGACACAACAACATCAGGTGAAGAATCATCAAATCATGGAGAGATTTGAAGATGGAAAAAGCTTATCTTGAATACAATCAACAAATTGTTGGAACGAAAAATCTAATGGAATATAAGCCTCAACAATACAATAATCGTGATATTGTGAACTTTCATTCTATGTACTATAAAAAATAATCCTTACTCGTAGTAGAGTCATAGCAATAACAGAAAGAATGAAACAGTGGATAGTTACTTGTTTGTAGAAAATACAAACTTTTCTTGAGATATTGATAACATGAAGAGTATAACCAGAATATTAAATAATATAATTAGATAATAAGATAATAGAATAAAAGATGATTAAAAAATACAATAAAATGATAACTAAAATCCTAATTGAAGTCACAAATTTTAATTAAAATTTAAAATAATAAAAAACGAATATGATAATTAAAAATCTAAAAATATATTATACATTAAAATCAAAATGGTAAATAAACAAATTAAAGATCGATTAATTATGAATATTTTCGGAAATTTGTTAAATCAAATCAAATCTGATATGAAACCCCAATTCAAATTTCAAAATGAGAGAAAAATCCAACACCTTTATCTCCTAAATTCGTTAGGTTGAAATCTCACCGACGATTCCAAAGAATTAATACATGGTCTCATAACCGATGATTCCATTTACACTGTATTTCTATTGAGAATTGATATACGGTATAATAATTACACAGTAATCTAAAAAGTTGTTATCCAACCATACCAAGAGCAATTTGGAGATTAAAAAAGTTAATGCTATATGCGCATTATACTTTTGCTAAAAATCGTATTATTTCTCCTTTTGACAAAACCAAGAGGACCCCTCCGATTTTACTATTTCCTCTAATTTCTCTAATCTTGAAGTCTTATGATGTTTGAGCTTTTGGTCCTGAAATCCAATCCCATAATCAATGGTTGTTGACCCTTTTATCCCAGCCCTGGTGTCTGACTTAAATCCAATACGAGGCCCAGCCCAGCCCACTGAGAAGTTATAGCGAACACATTCCTTTCAAAACTATATAATATTGTTAATTTCTACAGATCTAAACCATTTCTTTATATTCAATCTCACATTTTCTATCTGTATAATAATTATTCAATTTATGTGATAAACTCAAAACGGAGGTGTTTAACACGTGTTGGGCCCCAACAATACTTGGGATGGAGAGTTCGAACATCTAACCTATTGATTAAAAGTACATGTTTTACTTTACGTCAATTGAGCAATACTTATATTGCCATGCCGCAAGCTTATGAATGAAAGCTCGTCTTATTTTATAAAAATAAAAAGAATGTAGTTTATTTTTACAAATAAATTCATATTTAGAGCTATGAACACATATCCTTACCTCTTGATATCCTATCAATGATTGAGTCTTTTAAATTAGACACGTCCAATTAAAAAGGTCGATTATTGAAACCATACAAAATGTCAAGATTAAAGGTTAGAAACTTCTCTCTTTATGTAATCTTAAAAAAGTAATAATAATAATAATTTTAATTTCGATAACTTTATTATTCAACACGATTTGTATACATTAAAAAAATGTAAACTAAAATTTGATGACTCAAAATTTAGTTGTTGATGGTATAGTTTGGCAGACAACGAATGAGGTTGAATCTTATTGTTGGTGGGATGTTTTTCATAATTGGCTAGTATGTTTGATTGAGGCAGATTTAGACAACGAATGAGGTTGAATCTTATTGTTGGTGGGATGTTTTTCATAATTGGCTAGTATGTTTGATTGAGGCAGATTTGGCCACGTTAATCGTATAATAGTTTGATTTCTACTTTTCTATAAAATAAAATAAAATAAGTTTAGATAGAGAATCGTAAGCTTGTTGCAATTGAGTGGGACGTAGGGTTTTGAGAGGAGAGTAAAGAAATCAAAATTCTAATTTACGAAGATTTTTTTTAATTTTTTTATTTCTAGTATTTTTAGTTCAAACAATAAGAATCTCTAGCCTATTGGTGGAAAAAAATATTTTAACTAATTGAACTATATTAAAATTGATATATAAGTATTTTTGTTCTCACAATTCTTTCATTATAATTAATCTATTACTTATTGGGCCAAAAATGGCACCTATTGCATATAAATATTGTAGATTAAATTACATATTTAGTCTAAACATTCAAATTACAAATTTATTTAAGGAGCTTTAATATTTTTTTTAAAAAAAATTTACGAAACTACCAAACACAAATTTGAAAATTTAGAATTTCATTACCCAAAATTTCATATGTTTTTTGCTTCTTCGAGTTTCGTTCTTTTTGTTTTCTTTGTTTTCATTTTATTATTATTATTTTTTAAAAAGAATAGGTACTTTAAACATAACCAAAATTTAAGGCATTGTTTAGTAACCATTTCATATTTTTGTTTTTAGTTTTTTTTTTAAAAAAAATTAAACTTATTTTTCACATATTATTATAATAGTTTGCATCTTTTTTTAAGTATAGGAATTGAATTCTTTATCAAATTACAAAAATAAAATCGAACTTTTAGATACTATTTCTTTTTCCTTTTAGTTTTAAAAATCTGGCTTGGTTTTTTAAAACATAGGTAAAAAGTAGATATATAATAAAACAAGAAATTTAGAGGTGGTAGTGGTGTTGATAGACTTAATTTTAAAAAACTAAGAATTAAAAACCAAACGGTCATCAAAAGAACCTAAAATAATATTCTTTTTTAGGAGATGGAATTTTGTTCTTTTCAAATCTGATTAGGAAGATTTTCAATCATTAAACTAAAATCACAGACTGAAAATATGAATTAATTTTAGGATTATTTATGAACTAATTTTAGGATTATTAAAAATTTAAGAATATTTGAAAAATTGAAAGTAGGTAGACTAAAATAAAATAATTCTAAAATATTTAGACAAAAATTATATTTTTAACCTAAAAGAATCTCTCTAGATTTCTCTCTCTAAATATTTTCATTCATTTTCTTTTGCTAACTAAACAATTGATTTCTCAATCAAATTCCATAAACGAAATATGTAACGACCCGACCCCCTAGGACTTAAGTTAGGCCGTTACTAAATACATACATGCATGGAACTTAAAACGACACTCTTCTATGGTGAAATAAATGCTAAATAAATAATGTAAGTACAAAAGGCTTTCATTAAATTCAAATATTAAAAACAACAATAGGGTACCCGTAAATCATAAATGATAATAAATAAGTCTGAAAACGATTTTTAATAGTCAGTTTCAAACATCAAAATTGAAATTTAAGAAAAACATGAAAAGAAATCTAAATCTCATGAGCGGAAGCATTAAACTAGTCCCAGTGGCTCGATCACGAATTCTGCTTGTCCGTCGCCGGTGCATCTCATGAGAAAGAATGAGTATAAAATACTCAGTAAGTAGCCCCATTACTGGGGTAAGGTTAGGCATCTATGTCCTCTAGATGCCTACCTCTGGTGGAACATATAAACTGTCCTAGTCCTTATGGGACACATACATACATGAAAAACTGAGTTCTATCTTACTGTAGCTAAATATGGCCACTACATCTGGTGAATCCTAAAGGAAACACAATTTGGTGAATTCCGAAGGAAACACAAACTGGTGAGTCTCGAAGGAAACACAAACTAGTGAATCCCCAAGGAAACACAAACTGGTGAATCCCAAAGGAAACACAATATCTGGTGAATCCCGAAGGAAACACAAACTGGTGAATCCGAAGGAAACACAATATCTGGTGAATCCCAAAGGAAACACAAACTGGTGAATCCCGAAGGAAACACAAACTAGTAATTGAAATAATTGAAAAACTTTTATTGGTTAAATTGAATTTAATTGATTAGATATTCGAACTGATTATCTTGAAAATATTGATTTAATAAAATCTTTGGAGATTTTGGAGATATTGTGATAAAATATTTTATTTATCATTTCAAAATTTGGAAAAAATAAAAGAATTTAGTTTTTTCGAAATTAAATGAGAGTGAAAAGAGGTCAAAAATTGGGGAGAAAACAATTCGGTTTTTTAACGACAGCTTCCACAAAATTGTTGATTGCCAGAGTTTAAACTGTTGGATCGTGCTAAAATTTGGTCAGCCTGTTCGAGGAATATAGAGTTTCATTTTGAACGGTTGGATCGTTGTTTGAAGCTCTGGTTTGTTCGTAATCGCTAATCTGTAAACTAGAAATTCCCCTTCTCTCCCACTCTCGCAAACCCTCCTCATGCAAGACCGTTACTACCAGCCGCTAGCCTAAAAAATTTATGTCGTTCGACAGTAACACACGCTGCCTATCTATGACAGCCACAAATCGACGTGCCGTCGGCCGCCATTGCCCTGATCTTTGTCGGAATTTTGAGGAAAACCTTGGGTAAGACTTATTTTTCTTTATAATTTAGGAGGTGAAGTTCACTCCTTTGATTTTGGGTTAAATTAGTAACCTCTCTTTGGTTTGAAACTTAGATTCAAGGTTTGGAAGTTTTGAGGCATTGACCATCAAGCTAGATACCATTTTGTTTTGCAGAAAATTGATGAAGATCGGTAAGTTTTATAAGTTGTTGGATGCTTATTCTTTTGGATTGAGAGTAATAATGGGAAAAATTAAGTTATTGATTTTGGATTTAATTCATGATCAGATTAACTAATTAAATCAAGTATTGGAATTTGTCTTGGACCAAGCCACAACTTTAGGTTGATTCAAGTGTGCTAAAGAAGTTCTAAGGAGATTTTGTTTTGCGTTTTTTACCAAGTTGAGATAAGTAATCTTACTACTGGAACTGCCCTAGTGCCGGACAATGATAATTATGATTTGTTGAGGATTATTAGTTAACATGATATTTATGTCTGCCTTCATTGACTGAGATTTGAAATGACTGGAATCAGGAATTAACAAATATGATTTACTGAGGATATATTGATAGTTTGATGTTTATGTATGCCTTGCTGATATGAGAGTTTAAAAGGCTAGTTGCACATAGAGATGTTTGAATACTAGTATGATTTGAGTATATTATTTTTATTGGAGATCCTGCTAAATCTGAGGAGGATGAGATGCATACATATGTTGTAAAGCTATGATGAAGAAATTTATATGTATATTTTAGAATCATGATGATGAGATGTATATGTATGTTATAGAACCATGTTGAGATTGTGATGTCGAGATTGTGATAGTGATTTTACTGATTAGTTATAGAACTCTTCGACTCAACCCTCAACACCGAACTATCTTCTATAGAACAAGCAATAAAGAGGACACCATCACTTAGTGACCTTGGTATTCTCGGAGTGAGAATCCAAGAGGTGTGGGCTTTGTTGGATTTGGTAGAGGGAAGGAGGAAATACGATCGTATTCAACGGCCAAGCAAGTGGGAGAGATATGGAGTCCATAATATAGACGGGTGCTTGATCATTTAGAAAAGGTGCACGATCGTTTAGGTAATCAGGTCTGATCGTTTAGACGATCGTTTAGGTAATCTTGCTCTCGCACGCGATCATTTAGTAAAAGCTATACGATTGTTTAGGTCGACTACGCTGTACACAATCGTTTAG
Organism: Benincasa hispida; assembly: GCF_027475165.1. Lineage (NCBI taxonomy): Eukaryota > Viridiplantae > Streptophyta > Magnoliopsida > Cucurbitales > Cucurbitaceae > Benincasa > Benincasa hispida. Next base: position 75,684,358 of record NC_143488.1, on the reverse strand, counting down.
GAAAACTTGAGCTATCGTGTAGGCTCTCGTTAGCTATACGATGGGCAGTGTACAAATTTGTGAAGTGATTATTCGATTATTTTGCAAAATGAAAACTATTTTTATTTTATCATTCAGTTATGAAAACTGAATGCAACCTCCCACTTTCACATATGATTAAGGAGAAAACCACCAACAATTATCTCATAATTGTTTAATTATAAACAAATATAATAACTAACTTATCATATTATATTTATAACATATAGTTTTTAATATCACATCATATACAACATATAAACCATAGTCATTTTCTTTTTTACTGGATATAAATCATATTTATATCATTTTCCTCCAATTAATATATCCATACATCATGTCAACTATATACTATATAATTGACTAGTTTAATCATATCATATATAATCAAACTACCTCTTGTCAATTTGAACACTCAAACTAACCCAAAAACTGATTCTCAACTTGAATCCATGGAGCTACCAAGGGGACCTTATGGCCCTGTAGCTGGAAGCTCCAACAGTTGTGAATAGTTGACTAAACTCTTTAGCCATGACATCCACCATCCATTAACTGTCGGGCACTACACTGAAGACCGACAACTGCATTCTTCTCACGACAGATATATTTCTGTGTCCATCGGATATAACCAGTAAACAGTACGATAACCCTTCACAGATGCTCGTATGTATAGTTGGGCCAATTTACCATTTTTCCCCTGTAATTACATCTAACTTCTTAAGTACCACTGATCCCTCTAATGAACAATATCTTATATTTCTACTATGAGTGGACACCTCTCGGGCCATGAGAAGATGTGTGGTGCCACATTGTTCAAGCCTCGGAATCAGCCCTTAAGGGAGTAATATATCTACTTACCCCTACTTCGGGGAAGGAGTGAATTTCATCTTGTGTAGCTGAGTTCCTAGCTCCTTGATAACGGGTAGAAATGCACGTTATCATAGTGCTAAGTTATTAAACAATGATGGATTGCGTTGATAAAATATGTTAAATTGCGTCCATTAAGCATAAATTCTATTATATTGCGGTCGCATGCGTTCAGCATATTAGAATATTGATTTTTGTATTTTTGTGCAGAATATGCATTTGCAAGATTACGATCATAGGAAATTATCGGTCGAGTGCAACTTCACCGCAAGACTTTGCGTTGATCGTGCTCGCAAACATTCACCCAGGAAGGATCGCCGCAACTTGGTCAGTGCAACATGGTGGGCGCATCTGGGTGAAAGGCCAATTAAGAGTGATGGGATAGAAAGTTGATAACAGTCGAATCCAAATTAAGTTGACAGCCGATAATAGTCACAAAGTACATTTAGCTTTATCGGTAACAATCATTCGGCGCGTCAATCCGGAATTAAAACTATCCCATCTGTATAACCGGGAGAAAGAATCCGCCTTTCACTATTGATGCCCTATAAATACCAAGTACATTCTTTAGAAAAGGGGTTGATCGATTGATAAGTTAACTAGTTTTTCTTTTCCATTTTACGGCGGAGCAAGAGAAGAGTGGTGGTGCTGGAGATCGCCCAGGGAAACTCGAAAGAGAACCTTGGGGCGTAAGAGCAGAGAGCGGGCCGACTCTCGTGAGAGTGAGAATATCTTTAGAGCACAAGTAGAAACAGTGTAACGCCTGGCAGCAAGAAATTGCTACCAGGCTCTTTACTATACTTGCATTGTTATTTTGTACTTCATCTTCATATCTATTCAATGGAAGTTCTATTTCTACATTGCTCGCTCTCTTAATACGCATGAGTAGCAAAACTAGTTGAATGGGTTGAGAAGAACTAAGCTAACATGACCTAGGAAGTTCATTGCTTGCAATTGTCTTGTTTAATGCTGTGCAAAATACCCTTTAGAGTTACTCTAGAGAGAGTCAAAGAAAGAACCTAATGTCTCGAGAGAGCTAGGTTAGAATCTGGACTCGAAAGAGCAAGATTAGGCTTGCATAAACAAGAAATAGGGACTTAGAGATAAACTATGTTTGTCAACTTGCATCGCATGCATCCTAAGAATGGGAATGATATTATGTGGTCGCATATTTGTGTGAATGTCATGTTGTCATTGTATAAATAGAGATAGAGGTTTATGTGTAAACCTTGTAGACTTATCGCATATTTATCGCATGCATTCTAGCCTTAGAAGCCGTAGCATTCACGTCGAGAGGTGGTTTACTATTGTATGCATGTTGCATGATTGTAAAACATGAACGCATTCTAGGGAGTGTTAGCGTAAACTTTTCTCAACCCGTTCATGGCATATTCATTGTATTTCCCGTTCACTAACTCTTTTCAAACTCCGCCGCATTCGTTATTTATTTTCATCAACGCAAACAACAAACCCAACGATTTATTTATTTAACTAGTTATCGCAAGTCTTCATAAAAATCACTAATGCAACTATTTTCACAAGTCCCCGTGTTCGAACCTGGACTTACAAGGAAACTCAGAGGAATTTACACTTGAATTCCGCTGGGGAAATTTGAGTGCACAACGCAATTCCATCAATGCAAATCATCCATATTTCCACTTAATAAAATAACACATCGAGTTTTTAGCGCCGTTGCCAGGGACTTCGGTAAAATAGTTTGTTAACGGTGATTTTTGACCCGGAGATTGAGAGGACTTTTAGACAAAGATTGAGAGACCGCCAAAAACAACCAAAATCCAATAAAGAAGAGATGGCGAGGCAGCCTGGAGGTGGGGCACCAAATGATAATACTGTCATGGCGAATCCGATTCGGTTGGCAAACGATCGTAATAGGCCCATTAGGGACTATGCATCCCCAAACCTCTATGATTTCTCTCCGGGAATCATGAGGCCTACCCTTGATGGAAGTAGATTCGAGATGAAACCGGTGATGCTACAGATGATCCAGACTGCAGGTCAATTCGGAGGAAGGCGTGGTGAGGATCCGCACGCCCACCTCCGAAGTTTTATTAACATCTGCAATACTTTTATGTTTCTGAACATCTCTATTGAAGAAGTTCGACTAACGTTGTTCCCATTTTCTCTCTGTGATCAGGCTAGGAAATGGGCTTATTCGCTCGAACCAGGAGAGATTACTTCTTGGGAGCAGTTAGTGGAGAAATTCATGAAAAAGTATTTTCCACCTACCGAGAACGCAAGACGAAGGAAGCTTATTACTAATTTTGAACAAGATATGGACGAATCGCTCAACAATGCTTGGGCGAGGTTTAAAAGGTTGGTCCGGGATTTTCCATATAATGAGCTACCAGACTGCCTTCAAATGGAAATTTTCTATTATGGTTTGAATCCCACTTCGCAGACCGCTACCAATGTGGCAATCGCTGGTGGTCTGCTTGGCAAAACTACGATGAGGAGAAGAATATCCTGGACCACATCTCCAAGAACCATGAAGACTAGAGGGAGAGTGACCAGAGATTGAGACTTAAAGATTCTGATGCAAACAACGGTGCTATTGTTTCATTACAAAACCAAATGACCACAAGATGAATTTGATTCAAGGAATGGCGATCAGCAGCCCAACACCGCAAGATGGGCAAATCAACGCAATAAGTCAAAACACCACAAGGTGTATGACTTGGGTGATGGCCATGCGATGGAAGATTGCCCGCAAAATCCACAATCTGTATATTTTGTAAAGAATAATCCCTGTTCAAACACTTACAACCCCAGGTGGAGAAATCACCCCAATTTTGCCTAGAAGAATCAACAACAAAATTTTCAACCTGTGGCGCAAAAAGAAGGGCTACCAGGATTCTTCTATCGCAACAACGGTCAACAGAGCAATCTAGCAAGTAGCTCACAACAACCACCGCAATCCTCTTCTTTGAAGAGCCTATTGAAGCAATATATAGAGAAAATCGAGACAGTACTTCAAAGTCAGGCTACGTCCATCCGCAACCTCGAATTGTAAATGGGCTAGATTGCGAGTGAGTTGAAAAGTAGACTGCAAGGGGCGTTGCCAAGTTCTACCGAACTTCCACGCAACCCAGGGAGATTAGGTAAGGAGCAATGTCAGGTTGTGACATTGCTCAGTGGAAAGACTGTGGAGGGGGAAAAGAAGGAGCATAGTAGAACAACTTCCATCACAATGGAGCCTGAGATTACGGTAACGCAAGAAGAACAAAGAGAAAATGAAGCAGTGGAACCTGAGGTTGCGTTGACCTCGAAGTCAAATGAAACGGGAACCGTGAAAGTTCAGTTACCACCTTTCCTTCAGAGGCTAAGAAAGAAGAAAAATGAAGAGGTACAGTACCAACGCTTTTTATCTATGTTAATGCAATTACATGTTAACATTCCTTTCAGTGAAGCGATTGAGGAAATGCCTACCTATGCCAAGTTTCTAAAGGACATGGTAACTAAGAAGAGAGGCACTGGAAAATTTGCCACGGTGGCATTAATGCAAAGTTCCAAATCCATTATCCCACCGAAGATGAGCGATCCTGGGAGCTTCACTATTCCTTGCTCCATAGGAGGACTCTATATTGGGCAAACCTTGTGTAACTTGGGGGCCAACATAAATTTGATGCCGCTATCAATTTTTAAACAATTAAATGTGGGGCAACTTGTGCCCATATCAGTGACTCTTCAATTGGCTGACAGATTGCTGGTTCATTCAGAAGGTAAGGTGAAGGATGTGCATATCACGATTGATAAATTTATTTTGCCAGCTGACTTCATCATTCTAGACTATAAGGCCGACAAAGATGTGCCCATCATTTTGGGGCGACCTTTTCTATCAACGGGTCGTGCTCAAATTGATGTGCACAAGGGAGAAATCACTTTGAGTATAAACGGACAAAAACTCAAATTTAATATAATTCGTGCCATGAAATTTTCAGATGAAGAAGACCTGCAAGATTCTGATGATGACCTGAATTTGATTGAAGAAGAAAAGTCTGATGAAGAGTGTGAAGAAGAGGATGCCAACGCATTCGTAGCTGCCTGCAATGCAATCGTAGCAAAAACAAACAAAGAAGAAGAAATGATTGCAATGCAAGAAGAAAAGTCAAAAGAAGAAAGAAAAACAACGCAACCTTCCCTCGTGGAACCACCAACACTTGAACTAAAGACCCTACCAACCCATTTGAAGTATGCATTTCTGGGGCAGAATGAGAAGCTACCAGTGATAATTTCCTCTGCGCTCAACGAAGATCAAGAGAATGCGTTGATGAGCATTCTCAAGAAACATGTGCGAGCAATTGGCTGGACGCTCGCTGACATCAGAGGAATTAGCCCCACATACTGCATGCACCACATTTGTCTTAAGGATGACCACAAAGCAACAATTGAAAATCAACGCAGACTTAACCCTGCGATGAAGGAGGTCGTCAAAAAGGAGATTATCAAGTGGTTAGATGCAGACATTATCTATCCCATAGCAGATAGCATGTGGGTCAGCCCTATGTAATGTGTGCCGAAGAAGGGCAGAATGACGGTAGTCCCAAATGAGAACAATGAATTAATACTGCAAAGGACCATCACTGGATGACGCATATGCATAGACTACCGCAAGTTGAATGCGAACACAAAGAAAGATCACTTCCCTCTGCCATTCATTGATCAAATGCTAGACAGACTAGCAAGGAATGATTTTTATTACTTTTTGGATGGGTATGCCAGATATAATCAAATCATGATAGCTCCGGAAGATCAAGACAAGACCACATTCACCTGCCCATATGGGACATTCGCTTTTCGCTGCATGCCGTTAGGCCTCTGCAATGCGCCGAGCACGTTCCAGAGGTGTATGATGGTGATCTTTTTAGATTTTCTCGAGGACTCAGTGGAAATATTTATGGATGACTTCTCTGTTTATGGGAACACTTATGAAGTCTGCCTAGTCAATTAGGAGAAAATTCTGAAGAGATGTGAAGAGACGAACTTGGTACTCAACTGGAAAAAATGTCACTTCATGGGAAGAGGGTATAGTGTTGGGACACAAGGTCTCCCGGGAAGGGTTGGAGGTAGACAAAGGAAAGATAAATGCAATTTAAAAGCTTCCACCTCCAACCAGCGTGAAGACTGTGCGAAGCTTCTTGGGGCACGCTGGATTTTACAGACGATTTGTCAAAGACTTTTCTATGATAGCACGACCACTGAGTGTGTTGTTAGAGGCGGATAAGAAATTTGAGTTTGACAACAATTTCCTTAACGCATTCAGAGTATTAAAAGATGCGCTGCGTTGGATTGAACAATGCCGTTTGAAATCATGTACGACGCAAGCGGGTATGCGATGGGTGCTACATTAGCGCAAAAGAAGAAAACTATTTTGCACCCCATCGCATATGCGAGTAAAACTCTAAACCCTACTCAAATAAATTATACCACCACTGAGAAAGAACTTCTGGCTGTGATTTTTGCATTGGAAAAATTCAGGGCATATCTGTTGGGAACCAAGGTATTCATTCACACTGATCACTCGACAATCAAATATTTAATGAAAAAAAAGATGCAAAGCCAAGGTTGATCAGATGGGTTCTCCTTCTTCAAGAATTTGATATTGAGATAATTGATCGGAAGGGGACAAAGAATCAAGTTGCGGATCACTTGTCTAGATTGGAAAATCCCAAGGTTGACCGCAATGAATCTGAGGTGAGTGTTGTGTTCCCGGATGAGCAACTATTCCACATAGAAGAATTTTCCTGGTATGCGGACATCGTTAATTATTTGGTTTGTGAACAATTTCCTGAAGATTACACCTATCATCAACAGAAGAAGCTAAAAAATGAATGTAGACACTATTATTGGGATGAGCCGATTTTGTATAAAAGAGGTGCAGACTAAATCATTCGATTATGCGTGCCAGGTGTTGCTCAACAACGCATATTGACACAATGCCATAACTCACCATATGGTGGGCACTTTAGAGGGTAACGTACTACAACCAAAGTTTTACAAAGTGGATTCTTTTGGCCTTCATTATTCAAGGATGCGGCTGACTACGCAATGAAATATGATTGGTGTTAATGCACAGACAACATTTCATGGAAGAACGCAATGCCAATGAACACTATCTTGGAACTGGAACTATTTGACGTATGGGAGATTGATTTCATGGGACCATTCCCTCCTTCGAATGGTAAGCACTATATTTTATTAGCCGTCGATTATGTCTCCAAGTGGGTAGAGGCAACAGCATGCACCGCAAGTGATGCGGTGGTAGTCTCCCAGTTCCTGAAGAAAAATATTTTCACTCGTTTTGGCAGTCCCCGTGCCATCATAAGTGATGAAGGATCATACTTTGTCAATTACAATATCAAGGAGCTGCTGCGCAAGTACAATATCCTCCACAAAGTGGCCACCGCATACCATCCGTAAACGAATGGTCAAGCTGAAGTGTCCAATCGAGAAATTAAATTGATACTTGAGAAGGTAGTAAAGCCTTCACGGAAATACTGGGCAACAAAGCTTGACGATGTGTTGTGGGCATACCAGACCGCATTTAAAACACCTATAGGTATGTCCCTCTATGCGTTGGTATTTGGTAAGGCGTGTCACTTTCCTTTAGAGCTGGAATATAAAGCACTGTGCGCGGTAAAGAAGCTGAATTTTGATTTGAAGAAGGCAGAGGAAGCGCGGAAAATGCAACTTGTTGAGCTAGAAGAATGGAGGAACAACGCATATGAAAATGTGAAGATTTATAAAGAGCACACCAAGCGCTGTCATGATCAACGCATATGCAGTAAGAACCTCCAAGTTGGGCAGAAAGTCATGTTTTTCAATTCACGTCTGCAACTCTTCCCGAGAAAGCTAAAGTCACGTTGGTATAGACTGTTCATAATTCGACAAGTACTTCCGCATGGCACAGTGGAATTATCAAATGACGACAAAACCAACATATTCAAAGTCAATGGGCAGCGAGTAAAGGCATAACATGAAGAAGACTGGCATCGGCAAGTCGACTCCGTGGAACTAAGAGACTTTGAATGAAGAAGGAAGTAGGTGGTTCCTGCATTATCAAATGATCGCAACTTATCAAGGACGCAAGTTTTGGGAAACCTCAAGTTTTCAACTCTTTTCTCCACAACTCGAAATTTTCTCTATCTTTTCAATTTTGATTTATCCTTATTTTACTATCACTATCGTTATTATATATAAAAATAAAACTGCGATAACGATTTTTATTTTGTTTAAAATAATTTGACCCTCTTTTTTTTTTCTTACAACGATCGAGGCGCTGGATTGCGAAGATGTTACGCAAAGAAGCACTTATCTTATTCCATCACTGCAACCCAAAGAAGAGAGATCGCCGCAAAGATGGATGCGTCAATACAATGCGGCCGATAGCGCAAAATTTGGAGGTGTACTCTTCCTTATCTTTATTTCCAATTTTGCGCTATCACACTGCATTTTAGTCTTCAAAGTTTTATCACCGCATCCTCTTTAATGATCGCAATCATTTGACATAGATAAATTTAGTGAGTCACTGCATTTTGTTTCTTATCCAAGTATGATTTCAATGATGAAAAATGTGCTTCTATTTCTTTCGTATACACTAGAGTCAACTTAGTCTTAAAATAGTTACCTCATGAAATATTTCTCGAAGTTAGAGGTTGCTAGCTTTCTTTCAAACTTTCTTTACAACGCATTCTATGACCATCGTATGACTTATTTTAATCTTTTGGCAATGACGACATTGCCGCATTTTAAATTTTGGGATGAGGTATTTATTTTCGACCTTGCTATTTTCAAAAAAAAAAAAAAAAACTTTGAGATATCAACTCCACTATCAACGCAATGGGAAACCCATATTGATAAGAGTTAAGTTGTGAAAGGCACTTACCCGTAGTTGGATGTCCGCATGACACACGTGGGGGTAAGTCAAAACGAAAGTAAGTCACCAGGATCAACGCATAAATAAATGACCGCAACTCCACTGCCAAATTGGTATGAGTTTAGTCTGAGAAAGAGTGCATTGCTCGTAGTTGGATGTCCACATGACACACGTGGGGGAAAGCCAAAACGAAGGTAAGACACTCGGATCAACGCAAGGTCAGAAAAAAATATATAGGAAGAAAATTTTTGTGCAAAGATAAAATCATTTGACACCCCAGTAAGATTTTTTTTTTTGGAATAAATCATGCGATGTTCTAGAATTTAGTAAAGTCCTTTTGAAAGTTAAACTTGTAGTCCTTAGGTCTTAGAAATATTTTGAGAAGAGATTTGAATAAGACTTAAGGAAACTTTGGTGTATAGGATTTGAACGAAGTATCCTTGAGAAATCTAGGAAAAGAACATTGCGGTTGACTTGCTAAAGGAAATCTTTAGCTTATGCTTGAGGACAAGCATTGTTTAAATTTGGGGGTGTGATAACGGGCAGAAATGCATGTTATCATTGTGCTAAGTTCTTAAACAATGTTAGCCCTCATTGATAAAACATGTTAAATTGCGTCCATCAAGCATCAATTTCATAATATTGCGGTCGCATGCGTTCACCGCATAAAAACGACTGATTTTTATGTTTTTATGCAGAATATGCGTTGACGCAATGCAAGAATTGCAATCATAGGAAATCATTGGTCGAGCGTAACTTCACTGCAAAGCTTTGCGATGATTGTGTTCGCAAATAGTCGCCCGAGAAGGATTGCCGTAACTTGGTCAGCGCAACATGGTGGGCGCATCTGGGTGAGAGGCTAATTAATCGCGATGGGACAGAAAGCTGATGACAGTCAAATCCAAATTAAGTTGACAGCCGATAACGATCACAAGTACATTCAGCTTTTCGGTAACAAATATTCGGTGCATCAGTCAGGAATTAAAGCAGTCTCATCTGTGCAATCATAAGAGAGAAGCCAACTTTCACCCTGGATGTTCTATAAATACCAAGGGCATCCTTTAGAAGAGGGGTTCACCATTCATTAGTTCGAAATTCATACGTTCGCACGTCTTTGTTCATAGTTTTCCTTTCGTTTTAAGGCAGATGCGAGAGAGGAGGTTGTGCCGGCAGATCGTTCCGGTAAGCTTGGGAGAGCACCAGAAGCTTCAAGGACAGAGAGAGGGTCGATGCCCGCGGAAGCAGGAACATCTTTGGAACTGAATAGAGATTGACTGTGTAAAAGCCTCGGTCAGCAAGGAATTGTTACCAGGCTCTCTACCTTTATCTTCCATTGTTATTTTGTACTTAAACTCATTTATAAAAATGGAATTTCCTTCTCTATATTTGTTCACTCTCTGTTATTTACGCATGAGTAGCTAAATCAGTTGAATGGGTTGAGAATCTTTTAGCTAGCACAACTAGGGAATCTTCATTCTATGTAATTATCTTGTATTATATATGCTTCATTTTTCTGTTAGAGATACTCGGGAGGGTAGTCTAAGGACAGAATCTAGGCTTGGGAAGCTCAGTTAGAATCTAGGCTCGAAAGAGTCAGGTTAGAACACATAATCAAGAGATAGAAGCTGAGGAATAAGCACTATTTGTTATCAACGCATCGCATGCATCCTAGAGATAAGATATGATTGTATGCGGTTACCTTGCCTTCATGCATTTTGCATCATCGCATAGGAAAAGAGTAGAGACTTAGGGATAAGCTCTATGGATACTTTTGCATTCAACACATGCGTCCTAGACTTAGGAGCATCGCATTTGCATTGGAAAATGACTTGCTGTGCATGGTTGTAGCATGATCACATAGTTTGACGCATTTCCAAGTAACGTTAGCTAAAGATCTTCTCAACCCGTTCATCCGCATACTCAGTATGTCTATCACACAATTGACTTTACTCAAATCCACCGCATTTGTTTATTTTTCATCAACGCAATCAACAATCAACAAACAATTAATTTAGTTACTGGTTACCGCAAGTTTTCATAAAAATTACCATCGTAATCTATTTTCACAAGTTCTTGAGTTCGACTCTGGACTTACCAGGAAACTCAGTGGAATTTACACTTGGATTCTGCTGAAGAAACTTGAGTGCACATTGCAATTTCACCATCGCATATCATCCATAATTCACTTCGTAAAAATAAGCATCACACTAACTCTAGAGGCTCTTTGGGTCAATAACTTTTTCCAATAAAAAGGTCTTTTAGTAATCTTGCTCTTCGCACACCGGTAAATAATTTTCCTCTAACTCGCTTAGAAGTCTATTCTTCACCAACCTCTCAATCCTATTGAGATTGATGTGCCCTAATCGAAGGTGCCAAAGTTAGGCATTTTCTTTTGGAGAAACCTTTTGTCGTTTATTTTGAGTTACGAAAGTTTTAAACATCTCTATGTTATGGAGGGAATTCATTGCTAACGGCATTAGCACATACAAGTTGTTTTCCAGATTTGCTGAACAGATTTCAACTCCATCTTTATGAATAAATACTTTATTCAAATTAAAATTAAGAGTATAATTACACTGTATCAAACACTTTACAAAAATCAAGTTCCTCTTTAACTTAGGAACTACATAAACATCATTCAAAATGATAAACTTCTTCAGTAAAGTCAACTGGAGCCCTCCCACTACCACAGTTGAGACGACGTGCTCGATGCCTACTCGAATCGTCATCTCTCCAGCCTCAAGCTGTCACCAGGATCTAATCCACTGAAAAGAAGAACAAACATGATTAGTGGCCCCCGAGTCAATAATCCAGGCAGAATCATCATTCTCCACTAAACAGGTTTCCAAAACTAGTAAATCATATTCCTTATTTTGCCTTGGCCTTAGCCTTCTTGTTCTCCTTGATCTAGCGTGGACAGTTCTGCTGTCAGTGACCATCCTGGTCGCCTTCTCTGCTGGGTGACAGGCTGTGGGTTAGTGGTGGTGTGGAAAATGGAGTAAATAAATATGCGTTTATCGTGCGTTCTCCATGCGTCGTTGGTCATGCACCAGATATGCAATATGCATCTAAGAATGTATGTAATGACCATGCGTTCCTGCCACAAGTTTTCTTGCGCTCTCGCCAAGTATAACGAGATCACAAGTTTCTCGGGTGATCCGAGGTCGAACTTAGGTACTTGTAGCTAAATGTCATGAACTAATGTGTTTGCGGTGAAGAATAAAAGAATGTTGAGGGTTATGGGCTATGCACTACTCCTACTCCTAACTAACAGATTAAGTAGTGGAAGTATGACTGTGAGAGATAGAGACACGACAACTGTTAACGCGTAGTAAAATGCATGGGAAAAATAGATAAAATGGCGAGGATGTCTTCACCGCAACACTAAGCTTGACCCCAAGGGTAACACCAGCCAACGCAAGCTATGCGATCATGCTATACACACTTGACGAAGATGCATGCGATGTATATGTGATAGTGTCTAGAGGCCTTATTTCTAAGTATCTATTCCCACTCATGTGCTCTCACACATAAACAAGATGACTGCATACCATCTTATCCTACTTCTGGACGCATGCGATGTGACCGCATACTTTCATATCTTATCCATAGGGTGCATGCACTATTTAATAGCAAACAGAGCTTATTCCTAAGTCTTCATTCTTGCTTATGCGATCCAGTCTGCTCTCCCAAGTCTAAATTTGGTTTTTAGACTACTCTCCCAAGTATGCCTAAATGATGAATGATGCACTCATAAGACAAGGTAATCACATAAAACGTTGAAATAAGAATATTCCTATCCCTAGGAACACTGCTTACTTTGCTTAATGCGTTCAACTACTTACCCTCCCAGGCAGTTAGTTACTGCTGATTCTACTCATAGACAAGCATTGCGTCCGCTTATAAACAAGTGTTGCTACAACTTCACACTAGGAAAATAGGAATTTCTCACAACACTCATGCAATACACACCTCTCGATAGTTTGCTACATGCTTCATATGTCTATGTCGCATGATTAAATATGCGATACTCTACCAGTCTTACTTAGTAGTGTGATGAAAGTAAAGGATGATAAGAAGATGAAGATGAAATCGAAGGAAATAGAGAAATGCATTGATCACAAAATGTATTAATCTCTTAAGCCACAATGTAATACAATACAGAGATAGAAAAGAAATGAGGGGCCAGATGGAAGCGTTAATAGAGCTTGATCGTCAACAGCATTAATGGTCCTTCTCTGAAATTCTGCTGCTAACGGCATGATGGACCTGCTCTAAATCTCTGTTGCTAACGGAATGGTAGGTGAAATGTCAACATCACCTTTTGATACTCCCGAGATATGCATCATGCTTGGTTTCTGGAGTATCATCGCATTTCACCACCCTTGTGGTCATGCCTCTATTATGGTTATACTCTGTAGCCGCAACCTTTATGTGATGGGCGCACGCGGTTAATGGTTGCAACATCCATGCGTCGAGCATATGCAATCGCATATTCGATGCCTCTACGATCGCGAGATTCATCACATGCGATCGATTCCTGTGTTTGCTACAAAAATAAACAATTGAACGCATAATAACGTATAAAGTGGGTTAGTCGAGATTCTTAATGTCCATCGACGCAAGCTCGTTTTCTCATGAATTCTTAGTATAAATGCCACATATTCTTCTTAACAGCCCTCATAATTCTAAATAAAAGGCCTATACTGACGTGCATTTCTGTCCATCATCAGTTAGCAGGTGCCTTCCCCTTCCCCTTACCACCCTTCTTCTTCTTTCACTTGGAAGTGTTAGAAGTGGAAGGTGCAGACTTCATTCCTGAGGTCGAGCCTTTATGGAACTTCTTTAATGATGAGGCAACATTTGCCTCACTAACCTTATTCTTCTTAATTTTCAACAAGGATTGGAATGTCTGTAACTCGTTGAGGAGAGTTGTAAGGGTATAGTCCACTTTTTTCCGAATAGCATTACTTACAAAGTACAGGAAGCTATCCGGCAACGAATGCAGGATGATGCTAACTTGGGCACCCTAATCGATGCGTGACCCATTCATTTCCGCCATGTTGAAGTGGACCATCATGTTAAGCACATGTTCACGAACAGAGGTGTCTTCCTCCATTTTGGAGTTGAAGATGCATTTAAGAGCTTCGTGCTTGAGCTGTCTAGACAGTTTTTTCGAACATTCCCCGCAGGAACTCCATGATCTCACACGCTGAGACCATAGGCTCATGCTTCTTGGCCAAGATGTAAGCTTGGGCCTTCTCGTTCATTCGTGTCCACGTTATAGGCCTCCTGAACATTTTGAGTGGCATTCTGAGGTGGAATAAGAGGACACTCCTCCGTAAGGATGGACCTCAGGTCATCGATGATTAAAATGGTTGTGATCATGTTCTTTCAACTAGCGTAGTTTTTGCTAGTCAGTTTGTGGGCACTTAATAGAGCTAATGTGGCTGTAGCCATATTTATGTTGCCGAAAAACGAACAAACTTAATAAGTCTATACAATACCACATTTTAACACCAATTTTAGTTTTAGCAAAATAGTTTCCATGTACCCTAAGTGAAAAGACTTCTCTTTCGCAATGATGTCCCAACGAGGTAGGACAAACGTCACCGGTGGGGTGATCAGATGCCCCTTCACTGGGATGAGACACTCTCAAACCATTAGGTAGAAACAACTCTTGTAACTAACCCTAACAGTCACCATTTTTTGGTCCAGAGCTGTTAACCTTTAACAATTCCGCATAAGTGTAACCCCTCATTTTCGGCCCTAGAGTCTCGCCCTAATGCGCCCATCATAGGGAAAAAGCAGATTAGGACAAGAGACTAAAGCAACCTTATCCTATATAGGAGATCAGATAAAGAGTCATGCAAGAGTCATGCAAAACTACCATTCTATAGAGGGACACTCCCAGGATGCCTCGAGGCGATGAACAGAAACATTATCCAATTTAACGAGAGAGACCGTGGGATATGTTATCGCACGTCCTGCTCCCACTTACTATGAACATTCTCTCCATTCATCTTGATTTTGACCTACCCAAACACCATCCTTTAGAGGGACAATTTCAGGGTGCAACAAGGCTAATGATAGATCTCACGGTGTGAACATAAAGGGAGAAATGTGAAGAGGTTTAAATGAAGTATCTGTTGGGATTGGTGTCCTAATTCTATCAGACTCTCGTTGTTTATAATTTATTCACATTGTTTATTAATAAAATAAGTGTTATTTCATTCTAGCATTTACTCATATCCAATAAAGAGAGCTCCATGGTTATCTTATGTAAACTTAAGCATGTATATGAGATATATAAGTGGATCATGCCTTAAGTGATAACCTAAATAGGTCTGTAGTATAAGAATTAAGGTGAGATACTTGATCTTGGTGACACTACGAATACGATCCGCTTTGTAGAGGTTTGTAAGTGTTGTAAACTACTACAGATGGTAGATCCTAACTATTCATGTGGAGACATGTGAGCAGGAGTGTCCTATATAAAGAGTTTGTATAAGACCAAACCACGAGATGATTCATCTTTGTATAACGCTGTTGATACTGGAGACTTACATCTTGCCTAAATGACCATAGGTGACACGACTTCAATCCTGAGTGTTTTGGGAACTCCTGCCTTTGAGGACGGTCCTTTGATTCGTATGGGTGAGAGTGGCCAGATTGCCAACTCAACATGCCTACCTTTTTGGGGACTTGTCTAATTTGGGAGCTGGGAACTCAATACACAAGATGGAATTCACTCATTCCCAGAAGTAGGGATAAGTAGATAGATTGCTCTCTTAAGGGTTGATTCCGGGGCTTGAACATAGTGGCCACAACTTCACTTTGGAAGAGAGGACTCAATCATAGTATTACTATCACTTATGTTCATTAGAGGGATTAGTGGTATTTAAGGAGTTAGATGTAACTACAGGGACATAATGGTTATTGGCCGAGTTGTACTTACGAGGGATCTGTGAAGGGTTTTCGTACTGTTGATTGGTTAAGATGGACACATAATTGTCTGTGGTAAGGAGAGTTCAGTTGTCGATCTTTAGTAGAGTGCCTGACAGTTAACGGATGGTGGATCCCGTGACTAAAGAGTTTAGTCAGTTATTCACGTACCATTGGAGCTTCGATCTATAGGTCCATAAGGGCCCCTTGATAGCTCAATGGATTCAAGTTGAGGATCAGTCCTTGGTGTTGGTTTGAAATTGTTCAAATTGACAAGAGGTAATTCGATTATATATGATATGATTGGTGTGGTGTATGAGATACATCTAGTGGAGGATTAATGTAAATGAGGTTTACATTAAGTGCCATGGAATAGAAAAAGAGCTATGGTTTATATGTTAAATATATTATGGTAAGTTAGTAATCATTTATATTTATAATAATATTAATTATTGGATAATTATCTCTTTTTCTCTAATAACCAATTGAGTGGGAGGTTATTGGTGGTTTCATGGTAACCATGAGATAAAAGGAAAAATATTTTCCTAATTTTAGAAATTATTTGCAAAGTTGTGAATTTGAGATTTTAACTCTCGAAAATTACTCACGGATAGTTGTCAAGTAAATCAGATTTACTAAACGACAACTTGGAGTTAGTTAGACGATCATGAGTGTTCTTACATGATAGACACTCAGCTAGACGATGAGCTAAATGATCACATAGCTTTTGCTAGATGATCACATAGGTTTTACTAAACGATTGGGCATCGACCTATACGATAGCCTATTTCATCTCCCACTTGCTTAATCGTTTACATGATTGTACTTCCTCTAGTTTTCTGCCTCTAACCAAGTCCACATAGAGCCCACCCTCTTGATTCTCACACCGAGAATACCAAGGTAAACTACTTGGTGGTGTCATACTCAACTCGACACAGCCGAGGTTCCATGGAGGCCGTTCGCGATGTTCGGAGTGTTCGTGACCTTGGCTATCACTTAGTTCGAGTTTGTTGTGATCTTGCAGTATAGCGATCGTGTTGGACGAATGTTCGTGTGTTGCTGTGTGCTGTGATCGAGCATTCGTGATCAAGGAACTTGAAGATGAGTCTTCAAAGGTTTGTTGATTTTTGTCCTTGTTCTGTAGTAAAACATGATGTAATTTATGTTTTATGCATAACCATATATTTTCGTTTGTGATTGTAATTGTAATGTTCATATACGATGAAATTTGGAAAGATCCTTTTGCTGCTCATGGAAATCCTCGTGTCCGATTTCCTTCAGTATCATATACCTCAAGTACCTCCCACTGAATGTTCTACCTAGGGATTCATTAACTTAGACCATCAGGTTACTAATTTTATCTAAGTCAGTTTAATTTGCTAAAAAACAACTCTTGTCTTTGAAATTAAACAAGTTCAAGTGGTCCCATAAACTCTTTAACAAACTGTCCTCAAATTTGCATGCATGCACCAAATCTATTTAATTCACCTTTCTAAGTAGGTTCCAAGGTAAGGGTGTTCTGTTTCTGTCAACTTAAGTGCCCCAGACTAGACAGAATCCGTCTTAGATAAAAGGTCCCTTATAGATATATTTGCTACATATTTATTTTTTTATTAGTCAATTTAATCCTATTAAACAGATTAAAAGATTATACCTTAGGTTGCTAATCTCATTAGAACCGTGATCTTAGGTCTATCTCCACCAAGTTTTAAAACTCTTTTAAAACCATGATTCAAGCCTAAGTTTGCATGCATGTCTTTCTTATTGATTTTAGTTCTAATTTCCCTTATAACACTTATAAAAGAAACAACCAAAACCCATACACATTGCCATGCACAACTAGGTATTTATAACCTAAATGTGTCATGCTTCAGGCAATGTCTATTCATTACTATATAACTCTTATATACTTGGTAATGAACAAAGCAAACATGCTTCCCTGGTCGTTTAGTATAACACTTATAATATAAAGATGTTGCATGTCTATGCTTAATGCATGCATAAATATAACTCTTATATTATATGATGCATGAGCATGCTCTTATGTAATTTAAGTCATGCAAACTACTATATCATAACACTTACAATATAGACATGATGCATGACCAATGTATAACCTAAGGTGGGATTTCAACTATGTGGCATACCATATGACATATAATCAAACATACGTCTTATGTACATTCACCAAAGACTAATGGACCAGGTTGATCAGCCTCAAAACTGGAAATAAAATTCTATCTAGTACATAACTCCATCGAACAAACCGGTTTACAGGCGAACCGGGTCTTGAACCTCTTGGGTGAAGCCTCCCTGGTCGTTTAGTAAGCAGGCCAAGTATCCACGATCGTTTAGCTACGATTGAGTACCATTTACAATGCGATGAAGCATGAGGCACTCAATCGTTTAGCGCACCAAATTCAAACATGCAAGTCTAAAAAATCGTTTAGACGACGACGTTGTTGCGAAGCACGATCGTCTAGACGATCATAGTACAAGCGTTTAAGTAACATTTACTCTGCGATTGTGTAGTCCGTAACTAAGTAATGAAGCTTGTTGAGCTACACGATTGTCTATGCACGCACATTCACCTTGCTGCCGAGTATCCAATACTCAACAATCGCTTACCCCATCGTTTACACTTTCACGTACGGTTAAGGAGAAAACCACCAACAATTATCTGATTCTGTCGAGTATCGGGAGGTTGCATTCACCTTTCATGTACGGTTAAGGAGAAAACCACCAACAATTATCTCATAATTGTTTAATTATAAATAAATATAATAACTAACTTATCATATTATATTTATAACCTATAGTTTTTAATTTCACATCATATGCAACATATAAACCATAGTAATTTTCTTCTTTACTTGATATAAATCATATTTATATCCTTTTCCTCCAATTAATGTATCACATACATCGTGTCAACTATATCATATATAATTGACCGGTTTAATCATATAATATATAATCAAACTCTCTCTTGTCAATTTTAACACTTCAAACTGACCCAAAAACTGATTCTCAACTTGAAGCCATTGAGCTACCAAGGGGACCTTATGAATCTGTAGCTTGAAGCTCCAACAGTACGTGAATAGTTGACGAAACTCTTTTGCCATGAGATCCACTATTCGTTAACTGATGAGCACTCCATTAAAGACTGACAGCTGCACTCTACTATGAGTGGACACCTTTCAAGCCATGAGAAGGTGTGTGGTACCACATCGTTCAAGCCTCGGAATCAGCCTTTAAGGGAGCAATCTATCTATTTATCCCTACTTCAGGGAAGGGGTGAATTCCATCTTGTGTAGTTGAGTTCCCAGTTCCCAAATCAGACGAATCTCCAAAGTGGTAGGTTTCAGTAGGCAATCTGGCCACTCACACCCATGCAAATCAAAGGACCGCCCTCAAAGGCATGAGTTCCCAACTCATTCAGGATTAAGGTCATATTACCTATGGTCATCCTAGTGAAGTGAAGTCTCTGTCATGAACGACGTTATATAACGAGACTATAACACTTCGTGGTCCGGTCTTATACAAACTCCTTTGTATAGGATGCCCCCGCTTGCATGTCTCCACTTGAATGATAGGGATCAGATCATCTGTAGTAAGTCACAACACTTGTAACTCTCTACAAAGCGGACCGCATCTGTAGTCTCATCAGGATAAGGTTTCCCCTCTTTATCCATATACTACAAACCATTTTGGTTATCACTTAAGACATGATCCACCTGTATGTCTCCACATACATGCTTAAGTTACAACGAAAATCAGGAATCTTAGTTTATTGGTTTGTGGTAAAGCAAATAAAACATCCCATGTTTCATAGAATGTCTATATTATTACATCACAAGCGTTTGTTCAATACATTGTTTACAAACTACAAGACCGAACAGTTAAGCATGTCTACATTATGTTTAAGCGTTAAATATATCTATGGCTATGGATTAATGGAGTTTCTAGGATGATTGCCTCTTGTTATTGCTGTCTTTTACATTTCAAAGTTAATTGTTAGGGCCTTTGTGTTTTTGGGCATATTAACTTACTATCGAGTCTGTAATTCAAAGAGTTTGAGTCTGTTGAGTCTCTCGTGATGAAGCCTCAAGGCATGGAGATGCAAATTACTTCGAGGAAGAAGAAGACGAAGAGTTGGTCAGATCGTGTAAACGATGAGGGTAAATGATCATTGAGAATGAGATACTCGTTGCATGGTACATGTGCGCCCTAAATGATTGTGTAGGCCAGCATGCTTCATCGCATAGTTACTGCCTGCACGATCGCTCGGTAAGTGTTACTTAGCGCTTGCTCTTTGATCGTCTAGACGATCATGCTTCATAGCATAATAGTCGTCTAGGCTTGCGTTTAAACTTGGTGCGCTGCACGATCAAGTGGCCTTCATGCTTCATCGCATAGTCAAAGGCACTCGATCATTGCTACACGATCGTGGTTACTCGCTTTGCTAGATGATCACAAAGAAGGGTTCGCCCGAGTGGTTCAAGACCTGGTTCGCTTGTTGAACTGGTTTACTCGATGGTTTAGTGTAATAAATAGATTTATTTCTGATTTTTTAGGCTAATCATCCTGGTTAATTAATTTTGGTGAATGTACATGAGATGTATGTTTAAATTATATGTCATATAGTATACCATATAGTTTTAAATCCCACCATAGGATATGCATTGGTACATCATCTTTATATTGTAAGAGCTATGATATAGTAGCTTGTATGATTAAATTACATAAGAGCATGCTCATGCATCATATAATATAAGAGTTATATTTATGAATGCATTAATCATATTCATGCATCATCTTTATATTATATGAGTTATAGTATAAGGGTGTATGAGAGCATGTATGCTTGGTTCATTGCTTTGTTATATAAGATTGTATAAAAGTAGCAATGAATGAACAATGCATGGAGCATGACACTTAGGATTATTTATAAGAGTTATGAATGCCTTGTATGTATTGCTTTGCATTGTGGTTGGTTTTAGTTGTTTCTTGTTATAAGTGTTATAATGGAAATTAGAACTAAAATCAATAAGAAAGAGTTGCATGCAAACTTAGGTGAACTCATTTTCTAAAAGGGTTTTAAAATTTGATTGAGATAGACCTAAGTTCATGTTTCTAATGAGATTAGATACCTAAGTTTAATCTTTTAAATCGGTTTAATAGGATTAAATTGATTTCCATAAAAGATTAAATTTGTATTAAATCTATCTATAAGAGACCTTTTTTCTAAGGTTGGTTCTAGAAGGTTGGGGTATTTAAGCTGATGGAAACGAAACATCCTTACCTGGGAACCTACCTAGAAAGGTGAATTAGATAGATTTACTGCAAGCATGCAATAGTTGATCAAAGACTTCGTTAAAAAGTTTAATGAATGATGATCAAAAGTTGTTTAACTTTTCAAAGTAAGAGTTACTTTTGGGAAAACCTAAAAAGTCACTGAGTTAAAATCACTAGCTGTGTTTTTTCTAAGTAAACTAAACCTTAGGTTATAAAATACTGAGTGGGAGGAAAAGATATATATGATATGTCAATTCCACTCACGTTTCTCCCTGAATGTTCATGCTATGAGATTCATGCTTGACCTCGTGGTGCCCTGGGAACATCCCCCTTCGGATAGCGTTTGCATGAGTCAATATTAAGGTGGATGGAGAGAGTATTTATAGTAAGTGGGTGAAGGATGTGTGTCAACATGTACTGCGGTCTCCTTCATTGTCGCACTGTAAGATCTTCTTGCATGGCCTCGTGGCGCCCTGAAAGCATCCCCCTTTGGACGATTTGTGTGGTTGGTCAATAACAAGGTGAACTTTAGAAATGGATAGGGTCGCTTTAATTATTGCCCCAATCAAATTTTTCCCTTTGAATTGGCTACTTGGGGCGAAACTCTAGGATCTAAAATGAAGGTCACACTTACGGGAAATTGTTAAGCATGTTAATGATTTCTTGACCAAATCAATGATGGCTAGTCGTTATAGGAAAAGAGTTTTTCTGGTATTAATGACTAGTTGAGAGTGGCTTTTGTCCTAAACCATCGAAGAGTCATTACAAAACTAGATGTCACACGGGGTTCATTTAGATTTTGGTAAACCAGATTGGATTTTATTTTTCAAGAGTATTTTCTAAAATCTAATGTAGATCAATGTGTTTTTTTTTCCAGCAACATACATGATTTTCCATTAGTTGCCTCTTTTATTTTGACCGATTACATACATTGGAAAGAGTCTCTTAAGACATTTTTTGTGGTGAATGACCTCGAATTTGTCATGGTTGAGGAATATCCTCTAGTCCCGACCCTTGATGCACCACGAAATGTTCATAATGTATATGAGGTATGCATGAAGGCTAATTCGATGGCTCGACTTCACATTTTGGCTAGCATACTTGATGCATTGACCAAAAGGGTTGAGAACATGGTCATTGAACGTAAGATCATGGACTTTTTTGAACGTTAGTTCTCACTTTTTGCGCGAAAAGGGATGGACGACAAAGAAACCAGTAGTGTCAGTTCCCAAGATAACCTCTAGTCTTTCTTGAATGTCAAGGGACTAAAAGAGAAAGCAATTGTTGCTGACTTTGAAGACATTCATCAACGAGAATTGTTCTCTGAAATGGAACTTAGAGCTTATATAGGTTCTGACACTAATCCCCTTACTCTCTAGAAGAGGAAGAAGTCTAAAGACAGTAAATGTGATTTATTTGTCTTGGAGACGTGTTTGGTAGAGAATGATGATTCTACCTGGATACTTGATTCAGGTGCTATTAATCATGTAAGTTCTTCGTACCAAGGATTTAGTTCCTGAAAAACGTCGGAAGATGGAGAGTTGACTCTTCAAGTCGGTACTAGTGAGGTTGTTTCAGCTATTGCTGTAGGCAGGCTGAAGTTATTTTTGGACAAGAAACATTATCTGTTCCTGGATAATATTTATGTAGTTTCTCATATCAAGAGGAACTTAATCTCAATTTCTTGTCTGATTGAACAAGGTTATACCATCTCTTTTTCTGAGAATAAAGTGTTTATTTTCAAGAATGGTATGGAGGTTGGTTTTGGTTCAATGGAAAATAACTTGTATATACTAAGGTCGTTAGTCATAAAAACTTTGCTTAATACTGAAATGTTCAGAACAGCGATAACTGCAAAAAGACCAAAGGTTTCTCCTAAGGAAAACGCCCATCTTTGGCATCTAAGGTTAGCTCACATCAACCTCAATACGATCGAGAAGTTGGTGAAATGTGGATTTCTAAATGGTTTAGAAGAAAACTCATTGTTGTTATGTGAATCATGCTTTGAAGGCAAAATGGCCAAACGACCTTTTACTGGAAAATGTTATAGAGCCAAGGAAATCTTGGAGCTTATACATTTAAACCTCTGTGGTCCGATGAGTGTTAAAGCTCGAGGTGTGTATGAATATTTCATCTCTATCATAGATGATTATTCAAGATATGGGTATCTATACCTAATGCAACGTAAGTCTGACGCTCTTGACAAGTTCAAGGAGTATAATGTTGAAGTTAAAAACTTATTAGGTAAGAAGATAAAAATATTACGATCTGATCGTGGTGGAGAGTATATGGACTTAGAATTTAAGAACTATATGATAGAACATGGAATCACGTCCCAACTCTCGACCCCAAGTACACCTCAGCAGAATGGTATATCATAATGGAGAAACAGAACCCTGTTGGACATGGTTTGGTCTATGATGAGTTATGCTCATCTTCTAGACTCGTTTTGGGGATTTTCAGTGGAGACTGCATGTTACATTTTGAACAATGTTCCCTCAAAGAGTGTTTATGAAATGCATTTTAAGCTATGGAGAGGCCATAAAGGTAATTTATGCCATTTCAAGATTTGGGGATGTTCGATTCATGTGCTAGTGGCTAACCCTAAGAAGTTGGAACCACGTTCGAAAGTTGCCTCTTTGTTCTCTACCCCAAGGAAACGAGGGGTGGATACTTTTATGATCCGAGTGAGAATAAGGTGTTTGTGTCGAAAAATGCTATCTTCTTGGAAGAAGACCACATCAGGGATCATAAACCACGAAGTATGCTTGTTTTAAATGAGATTTTTGGTGAGATACTGAGAGTTCAATGAGAGTTGTTAAATAGACTGATTGATCAACAAGAGTTGTTGATATCGGTTCATCTAATCAACCATCTCAAGAGTTGAGACTGCCTCGACGTAGTTGGAGGGTTGTGAACCCATCAAAACACTACATGGGTTTGACTGAAGCCCAAAACATCATATCTGATGTTGGAGTTGAGGATCTATTGCTTATAAACAGGTAATGGAGGATGTTGATAAAGATGAGTGGATTAAAGCCATGAATCAGGAAATGGAGTATATGTACTTCAATTCCGCCCGGGAATTATGGATCAGCCTGAGGAGGTAAAACCTATGGGGTGTAAGTGGATCTATAAGAGAAAATGAGGTGTAGATGGAAAGGTGCAGACCTTTAAGGCTAGACTCGTGGCAAAGGGTTATACCCAGGTCGAGGGAGTAAACTATAAGGAAACTTTCTCACTTGTTGTCATGTTGAAGTCTATTAGGATTCTTCTATCCATGGCCATATTTTAGGATTATGAGATATGGCAAATGGACGCCAAGACTGCCTTTCTGAATTGTAATCTTGAGAATACCATCTACATGGCTCAATCAGAGGGATTCATTGTTCAAGATGAAAAGCAAAAGGTTTGCAAGTTAAATAGGTTCATTTATG
Source organism: Benincasa hispida (assembly GCF_027475165.1). Lineage (NCBI taxonomy): Eukaryota > Viridiplantae > Streptophyta > Magnoliopsida > Cucurbitales > Cucurbitaceae > Benincasa > Benincasa hispida. The sequence goes on along the minus strand of NC_143488.1, from coordinate 75,659,899 downwards.
GGCTGAAACAAGCATCTAGATCGTGGAACATTAGATTTGGTAGTGCGATCAAATCATTTGCCTTTGATAAAAATGTTGATGAGCATTGTGTTTACAAGAAATCATCAACAGCTCAGTGGGAATGATGTAGGTTTTTTTACTAAAGTATGGAAATGGCTAGCCACCGAATTCCAAATGAAAGATTTATGAGAGGCGCAATTTGTTCTAGGGATTCAGATCATTTGGGATCGTAAGAACAAGAGGTTGACCTTGTCTCAGGCATCGTACATTAGCAAGATGTTGATCAGGTACTCGATGCAAAATTCTAAGAGGGGTTTATTAACCTTCAGGCATGGAATTATTTTGTCTAAGGTGCAATGTCCTAAGACACCTCAAGAGGTTGAGGAAATGAGACGGATTTCCTATGCTTCAACTGTTGGAAGCCTCATGTATACAATGTTATGTACTAGACCTTACATTTGCTATAAAGTAGGGATTGTCAGTCGATATCAGTCCAATCCAGGATTAGATCACTGGACGATGGTCAAAACAATCCTCAAGTATCTTTGAAGAACGAGGACTATATGCTCGTGTATGGAGATAAGGATTTGATCCTTATAGGATACACAGACTCCGACTTTCAGACTGATGTCGATTCTCGAAAATTGACATTAGGGTCAGTGTTCACTCTAAATGGAGGGGTTGTAGTTTGGCGAAGCATCAAGCAAGGATGCATCACGGACTTTACTGTAGAAGCCAAATACGTAGCCGCTTGTGAAGCTTCTAAAGAGGCTATTTGGCTTAGGAAGTTCCTTACAGATTTGGAAGTTTTTCCAAATATGTCTTTACCGATCACTCTCTATTGTGATAACAGTGGGGCTGTGAAAAATTCTAAGGAACCTCGAAGTCACTAAAGAGGCAAGCATATTGAGTGGAAGTATCATTTGATCAGGGAGATTATGCATCGCGGTGATGTGATAGTCACGAAGATCGCATCAGAGCACAACGTTGCTGATCCGTTTACAAAGGCTCTCACAGCTAAAGTATTCGAGGGTCATTTGGAGAGTATGGATCTACGGGACATGCGATACCTTATCTAGGGCAAGTGGGAGATGATACTAGGGTATAGAGTATGCCCTAGTTTATTGTATATTGTACTATTTTTATGTAGTACATTAGTCTCCCAAGGCATTAGGACAAGTGGGAGATTGTTGGGACTGGTATTCTAATTCTCCCGCTGGTCTCGTAATTTGTAAACATTTTGTACACACATTGTTATTAATAAAATAAGTGTTATTTTTTAAGCATTTATTCAATCAGATAAACTAGGATCGTTGGTTATTTCATGTAACTTAAGCATGTATGTGAGACATACATGTGGATCAAGCCTTAAGTAATAACCTAAATAGTCTGTAGTATAAGGATAAAGGAGGGATACCTTATCCTGGTGATACTACGGATATGGTCCGCTTTGTAGATGTTATAAGTGTTGTAAAGTGCTACAAATGGTTTGATCCTAACCATTCATGTGAAGACATGCAAGTGGGGGTATCCTATACAAATTTTGTATAAGACCGGACCACGTGACGACTAGTCTCTTTATATAACGTCGTTGATAATTGAGACTTACATTTCACTAAAATTACCATAGGTGACATGACCTTAATCCTGTGTGAGTTTTGAACTCCAGCCTATTAGGGCGGTTCTTTGATTAGTATGGGTGAGAGTGGCCAGATTGCCAACTCAACAACCTACCTTTTTGGGGATTCGTCTGATTGGAGAGTTGGGAACTCAGCTACACAAGACGAAATTCACTCCTTCCCCGAAGTAGGGGTAAGTAGATAAATTACTCTCTTAAGGACTGATTCTGGGTCTTAAACATAGAAGTCACACCCTCTCTTTGGAAGAGAGGACTCAGTCATAGTAGGACTATAACTTATTGTTTATTAGAAGAATCAGTTGTACTTAAGGAGTTAGATGTAACTACAGGGGAAAAACTGTAAATTAGCCCAGTTGTACTTACGAGTGACTTGTGAAGGGTCATCACACTGTTGATTGGTTATATGGACATAGAAATATATCTGTAGTACAAAGAGTGCAGCTGTCGGTCTTTAGTGGAGTGATGATAACGGGCAGAAATGCATGTTATCATAGTGCTAAGTTTTTAAACAATGTTGGATTGCATTGATGAAATATGTTAATTTGCATCCATTAAGCATCGATTTCATAATATTGTGATCGCATGCGTTCAACGCATTAAAACAGTTGATTTTTGTATTTTTGTGCAGAATACGCATTAATGCAATGCAAGAATTGCGATCATAGGAAATCACTAGTCGAGGGCAACTTCACCGCAAGGCTTTGCGATGATTGTGTTCGTAAACATTCGCCCGAGAACTATCGCCGCAACTGGGTCAACACAACATGGTGGGCGCATCTGGGTGAAAGGCTAATCAATCGCGATGGGACAGAAAGCTGATGATAATCGAATCCGAATTAAGTTGACAGCCGATAAGGTCACAAAGTACATTCAGCATTTTAGTGACAATTATTCGGCGCATCAGTCAGGAATTAAAGCCGTCCCATCTATACAACCAAAAGAGAGAAACCGTCTTTCACCATGGATGCTCTATAAATACCAAGGGCATTCTTCAGACGACGTGTTGACGAGTTGATCAGTTCGCCATATGTCTTTGTTCTTAGTTTTCTTTCATTTTAAGGCGGAAGCGAGGAAGGAGGTTATGCTGGCAGACCATTCTGGTAAGCTTGGGAGAGCGCCAGAAGCTTCAAGGGCAGAGAGAGGGCTGATGCCTGCGGAAGCAGGAACATCTTTAGAACCGAATAGAGATTTCAGTATAAAAGCCTCGGTCAGCAAGGAATTGCTACCATGCTCTCTACCTTTAACTTCCATTGTTATTTTGTACTCAAACTCATTTATAAAAATAGAATTTCCTTCTCATATCTGTTCGCTCTCTGTTATTTACGCATGAGTAGCTAAATCAGTTGAATGGGTTGAGAAATATTTAGCTAGCACAACTAGGGAATCTTCATTCTTTGCGATTATCTTGTATTATGTATGCTTCATTCGTCCATTAGAGATACTCGGGAGGGTAGTCTAAGGATAGGATCTAGACTTGGGAAGGTCAAGTTAGAATCTAACACATAATACAAGAGATAGGAGCTTAGGAATGAGCACTATTTTTTATTAATGCATCATATGCATCCTAGAGATAGGATATGATTGTATGCGGTCACCTTGCTTTCATGCATTTTGCATCATCGCATAGGATAAGAGTAGAGACTTAGGAATAAGCTCTATGGACACTTTTGCATTCAACATATGCGTCCTAGACTTAGGAGCATCGCATTTGCATTGGAAAATGACTTGTTGTGTATGGTTGTAACATGATCGCATAGTTTGACACATTCCCAAGTAACGTTAGCTATGAATTTTCTCAACCCGTTCATCGTATACTCATTGCATCTATCACACAACTGACTTTTCTCAAATCCGCCGCATTTGTTTATTTTCTCATTAACGCAATCAACAACAAACCAACAATTTATTTACTCGGTTATCGTAAGGTTTTCATAAAAATTACAACCGCAATCTGTTTTCATAAGTCCCTATATTCGACCCTGGACTTACTAGGAAACTCAGAGGAATTTACACTTGGATTCCGCTGGGGAAACTTGAGTGCACAATGCAATTCCATCAACCATATCATCCACATTTCCACTTCATAAAATCAAGCATCAAGTGACCAACAATTAACGGATGGTGGATCTCGTGACTAAAGAGTTTAGTCAGTTATTCACGTACTGTTGGAGTTTCAAGCTAGTGGTCCATAAGGTCTCCTTGGTAGCTCAATGGATTCAAGTTGAGAATAAGTTTTTGGGTTAGTTTGAAGTGTTCAATTTAACAATAGGAAATTTGATTATATATGATATAATTAAATTGGTTCAATTATATGTGATATAATTGATTAAATGTATTAGATACATTAATTGGAGAAATTGATATAAATATATTTTATATTAAAGGAGAAAAGAACTATGGTCTAAATATTACATATGATGTGATATTAAAACTATAGATTTTAAATATAATATGATAAGTTAGTTATTATATTTATTTATAATAAAAACAATTATGAGATAATTGCTTAGTTGGTTATTTTCTCCATTAACTGTGCAAGTGGGAGGTTAATTTCAGTTTTGAATAACTGAAGGATAAAATGAAAAGAATTTTCATTTTATGAACGATCGCTTCATTTAGTGAATTGCTAATCGTTGACTCACGAGAGACTACACGATAGCCCTCTAACGAGAGACTAAATGATCGTATAAACGATTAAGTGAGATTTGCTAAACGATCGTGTAAACGGTTAAGCGAAATTTTCTAGACGATCGTGTTGAGCGAGATTTGCTAAAAGATTGTGTAAAGCGAGATACTAAGCAATCGAGCAAGATTTTCTAAACAATCGTGTAAAGGATTGAGCGAGAGACTAAACGATCGGCTAAACAATTGCTCATGAGAGCGAGATATTGCTGTCCAATTGTTCATGAGAGCGAGAGATTTCCAGAAGAACTATTCTTCAAGGGTATGTCTCTCATTTCCTTTTGTTATTAGTAAGAAAGCATGATGTAATTTATTTTATAATGCATAACTATTCTTATATGTTTGTGACTACATTTATTCTTGCACAATGGGCTTGGAAAGATCTTGCTTCCGCTCCTAGAGATCTATGTTTAGATTTCCATCAATAACACCGTTCATGACAGAGACTTTTATTTTATTGAGGATGATGCCCTAAGGTCTCGTGTCCTGTAGTTTGTACGAACGCTTGTGATGTATAATATATGATATTTACTTCACTTTCTGACTTTGCACATTGAATGTTTTATTTGCTTTACCACAAACCAATAAACTAAAATCCCTAGTTGTCAATGTGTAACTTAAGCATGTATGTGGTGACATACAAATGGATCATGTCTTAAGTGATAACCAAAATGGTCGTATATGGATATAGAGGGAAACCTTATCCGGGTAACGCTATGGATGCAGCCCGCTTTGTGGAATAGTTACAAGTGTTATGACTTGCCACAGATGGTTTGATCCTGATCATTCGTGTGGGGACATGCGAGTGAGGGCGTCCTATACAAAGAGTTTGTATAAGGCTTGTCCATGAAGTGTTAATGTCTTGTTATATTACGCCATTCATGACAGAGATTTCACTTCACTAGGATGACCATAGGTAACATGACCTCAATCCTGAGTGAGTTGGGAACTCTTGCCATTGAGGGCAGTCCTTTAATTTGCATGGGTGTGAGTGGCCAGGTCGCCAACTCAAACCTACCACTTTGGGGATTCGTCTGATTTGGGAGCTGGGAATTAAGTTACACAAGATGGAATTCACTTATTTCTTGAAGCAAGGGTAAGTAGATAGATTGCTCCCTTAAGGGCTGATCCCAAGGCTTGAATGATGTGGCACCACACACCTTCTCGTGGCCCGAGAGGTGTTCACACATAGTAGGACTATGTTGTATTGTTCATTAGAGGGATCAGTGGTACTTAAGGAGTAAGATGTAACTACGGGGGCAATACGGTAAATTGGCCCAACTGTACTTACGAGCATCTCTGAAGGGTTATCCTACTGATGATTGGTTATATCCGATGGACACATAAATATATTTGTGGTTAGAAGAGTTCAGCTGTCGGTCTTTAGTAGAATGTCTGGCAGTTAACGGATGGTGGATCTCGTGGCTAAAGAGTTTAGTTAGTTATTCACGTACCGTTGGAGCTTCGAGCCATAGGTCCATAAAGTCCTCTTGGTAGCTTGGATACAAGTTGAGAATTAGTTTTTGGGTCAATTTGAAATGTTCAAATTGACAAGAGGGAGTTTGATTATATATGATATAATTGAACTGGTTAATTATATATGATATGATTGACTAAATGTATACATTAATTTTGGAGAAAATTGGATATAAATATGATTTATATCAAGTAGAGGAGAAAACACTATGGTTAATATATGATATCAAACTATAGATTATGAATATAATATGATTATATTTATCATTTTATTAATTGTACATTTATGGGATAATTGCCCAACGTTTTCTCCAAAACCATACAATAATGGGAAGTTCAATTCAGTTTTCGTAATTAAAGAATAAAATGAAAATTGGTTTCATTTTGCAAACACACACACACGCTAAATTGCTCATGAGGTGTTTGCATTCGATCGGTTAGTATATTCAGAGCTTTACTAAACGATCGTATAGACGATCGTCTAGCTTTTCCTACATGATCGTGTACCTCGCCAAACGATCAAGCATCTTGACTATACGATAGTCGTTGCCTTCTCCCACTTGCTTGATCGTTGTACACGATCTTTTTTCCTTCTCACCTCTACCAAATCCGAACAGAGCCCACACTTTGGATTCTCACTCTGAGAATACTAAGGGCTCCGAGTGATGGTGTTGTCCGCATTTTATTGCTGCTCGTGCGAAGCCGTTTGTGGTAGACGACCGGGGTGTTGCTGGACGATTGCTTGTTGTTCTAGCGAGAGCGAAAGGAGTATGTTCGTGGTGAGAGAAAGATTTGTCGTGAAGAAAGTCTTCAACTGCTAAATTCCTTGTTCTCTTGTGTTTTTATCTTTAAGCATGCCAGTAATTTTGTTATTTAATGCATATCTGTTTGTATAAATGTAAATGTTGAAATTCTGTCACAATGAATTGGAAAGATCTGCTTCCGCTCATAAGTATTCTTGTATAAGAGTTCCTTCACATTTCACTAGGATGACCATAGGTAACATAACCTCAATCCTGAATGAGTTGGGAACTTCTGCCTATGAGGGGCAGTTCTTTGATTTGTATGGGAATGGCCAGATCGCCGACTCAAACTTACTAATTTGGGGATTCGTCTTATTGGGGAGCTGGGAACTCAGTTACACAAGACGGAATTCACTCATTCCCCGATTTAGGGTTTAGTAGATATATTGCTCCCTTAAAGGCTGATTTCGGGACTTAAACAATGTGGCACCACAACTTCTCTTGGCCTAAGAAGGATTTACTCATAGTAGGACTATAATGTATTGTTCATTAGAGGAATCAGTGGTACTTAAGGAGTTAGATGTAATTACAGGGGAAAAACGGTAAATTGGCCCAACTTTACTTACGAGCGATTTGTGAAGGGTCATTGTACTGTTGATTGGTTATATTCAATGGACACAGAAATATGGGCTTTAGTGGAATGACCCATTAGTTAACGAATGGGGGTTAGATCGGTCTAATGAGTTTAGCCGAATAATCTCGGATCGTTGGAGCCCATGATCTGTAGGTCCTCGAGGTCCCCCTACTAGCTCGAAAATGGATTAGCTCTATAGTAGCGCGATAAGTTAATTTGAAATGTTCAAATTAGAATCAAACACAATTGAAGAATATATATTTAAATATTATTTAAATATATGAAGATGAAATTGTGTAAAAATTAATTTAATATTGCATATTAAATTAATTAGAATTATTTAAATTGTTTAAATAATTATTTATTAAATTTATAGAAAATTAATTTATGAAATTAATTTGTAAAATTAATAAATTTTGATTTTAGAAATCAATTATGATTTTAAAATCAAATTAGATTTTGGAAATAGAAAATTACACAAAAAGGAAAAACGATTTTTCAACTTCATCTTCAAGTTGCTCACAAAGAACCCAATATCTTCAACCTTCAATTCAAGCATGAGCTGCATCTTATGCAACAAATCTCTTTGCATGATAGTCTGCAATATATTGAAGAGATTGGAGTGAAGTTGGAGGATGGCAACCGAAAGAATTTTAGCTGAAATTCATGAGAAGAAGGTGTTCTTCTTTGGGTTGCTGCAGTGAGCATTCTCCAAGTTCCCTTTGATTCCAACTTATTTTGAGTCCCACAACTCAATCTAGAACACCAAGAGAATAGTATGGAAGATTTTGTGGTGGTCTGCATAAAGATTTGGAGGAATGAGCCACTGGAAATGAAGATTTCAACGGTTCTTCAAAGGTATTTCTTGAAACCCATTAAATTCTGTTTGAGCATGCTTTCGTTTTTACCAAAATTAATCAATTAGAGTGCTTATCGATCCTCATCGCATCCATTGCGTGCTGCTACCATCCCAACAATTGGTATCAAAGCATCAAATAAATATTCAATTCGGTTTAATTTTGGTTTGGTGGGTGTTTTATATGAAAATATGAAACTGTTGTACTAATATGGTTTTCTGAGATTTGGCCTTTAATTTCTCTTTGACTTCCCATTTAAATTTGTAATTGGCTCTTGCTTGATGAGCTTATATGTCTTCCTAAGAGTCTGTAATTTATTTGGAGTTATTAGAGTTGAAATTAAGCAGTAATTCGAAGAAAAAAGCGAAGAGGTCGAGTTGCAGATTCCAGAAAATCAGCCTCTGTACATATAGTCGTTGAGCTTCAGTAGCTAAACGATCGTTTAGCTTTATGCGTTAGACGATGTGAATAAAAACTAAACGATTGTGTAGCTTCAGGCGTTGATCGTTTAGGTGTTGTGTACTAGACGATCGTGTACTTGTGGAAGCTAAGCGATGCGTTGTATTGCTACACAATGGCACTACACGATCGTGTAGCTTTGGGTGGGAGCTAATCGATGCAGTGAGGAGCTATACGATAGCGTTGTACAATTGCTGACCACGATCGTTTACCTTTGATCAGGAGTTAAACGATGCGTTGAAATGCTAAGCGATAGCACTAAGCAATCGTTTACCTCTACGCGGCAGCTAAGCGATGCGTTGAAATGTTAAGCGATAGCATTAAGTGATCGTTTACCTATGTGTGACAGCTGAGCGATGCGTCGATTGTTGTGCGATAGCACGAAGCGATCGCTTACCTTATGTGTACGCTAAACGATCAAGATGCGGCGTTAGATGATGGTACTAAACGATCGTGTAGTAAATTGTCCGTGCTAAACGATGGAGCTGCGCGATAGTGTTAGATACTAAGCGATCATGTAGTGTCTTTTAGCACTAGACGATGACACTATACGATAGAAGGCAAACACTACACGATCATGTAGCTTTGTTAAGCGATATGCGTTGGTTGCTAAACGATCACGCAAACACTAAATGATCAGACAAAACGTATGACGAAGGCCGTCATTGCTAAATGATCAGTCTTAGCAAGATTTTGAGCGAGAACGAGAGAAGTTGGTTCGACCAATTCTCTTGAGGTCTAGTCCAGTTCAGCCTCAAATGGTTTTTGGCTGGTCCGGTTCAGGCTCTGTTGGTCCGATTCAGACGGTTCGAGTCCGATTCAAGCAGTTTCGAGTGGTTCGAGCGGTGTTGAAGTTTTTTTTTTTTGTAATAGTTAGGCTTTCGTTTTCTTGTTTTTGCCAAAACTAAAACTATATCAGTTTGTGTTTAATTATTTATGCATTGGATGTATGTTACAATTAAATAAATCTTGTATGTGGATACATTATGCCATTTAGATTTAAAATCCCACCATAGGAAGCATGCAACATGCATTGAAAGTATGTTATAGTTGGTATAATATTTAGTATGTATGTTAGGGTTTCTTGTATATAATATTAGTGTTATATTAAATATTGAACGAATGTATGTTGTGGATGTTTAGCATATCTAAAGTTTTATAAGTTGTTATAAAATTGGGTTAGATATTTAAAATCCAGTATGAAGAATAGCTGCATGCTCACATAGGTTAACTACTTGTTTTAAATAGTTAAAATAGATCGCTAAACTTGTAAAACTAGGGTTACAAACTTAACCGATATATAATCATGTCGAAGGCTAGGGGAATTTAAGTTGACGGTCTATGAAACACCTCCCACCTGGGGATTATGGCCAAATTATTGAGCATTGGTAACCGGTTTTATGAGTATTCATGAGTGATGTGAGGTAATAAAAGGGTTTATCACCTAGACATCGTAGGTTTAAGTCAGTTATAAGTGTTATACTTGGATAAACCACATAGACTTAGGGTTGTTTTTATTAGTCGGAAAAGAACCAAAGTATAAATTTACCCAAAAATTAGAACACTTCAGTGGTAGTCAATAACTTCTATATGATAGAGTTATTAGAAAATTTCAGCAGGAGATTAATAATCTATACGATATATTATTTTTAACTCTTACGTCCCTAAGGTAATTCTAAGCACATGGTGGCCAAAATGCACCCAACAATTGTCGGAAGTTCCAATGGTCAGGATAAGCTCTTTGACCCAAGCAGTTGAGAGAAATCTTCTGCATGGGAGACTCCTTGCAGTGAAAACACTCTAATTTTTCCAGGGACTATCTCTACCTTGCTTTTCTAGTTAGTTTAATTTTCTTGTTATTTTGGATATGCGGCTGCTTCATTGGTTATGGTGCGTTTGCTCCTTGTAGGTGCGAAAAATAATTCTCCTCGGTGCATAGTCAACGGAAGAATCCCCTCCATCCTTTAACGCATGGCTTCGATCACGTGAATTCCAACACATAATTGCATGCGTTAATTTACCTAAGGTCCTTTTCTTGTTATCCTTTATGAATTATCCTTTTGAAATTCTCCTTATCTGATTGCGTTCCTTTGCAATGCATCTATGATGGTACGTATAATTCACCGCATCCGCTAACTAAACATCGCAAGGCTCACCTTACTTTTAATAGTGTCTTCAAATTTTGAAAATCTTAAGTTTTTTTTTGTTCAAACCTTCGCTCAAACATTTGTTACCGCATTCCTGTTAATTTTATTTCTAGCTTTGCAGTGAGAACACTGCCAACCTCTAATTTGGGGGTGGCAGCGATCTCAGAGAATTGCGATCATTTCTATGTTTGAAAAAAAATGATGAGAATAACAACTCTACTGTCAACGCAATGGGGAAACCCATGTTGATAAGAATTAAGCTGTGAAAGGCACTTACCCGTAGTTGGATGTCCACATGACACATGTGGGGGCAAGCCAAAACGAAGGTAAGCCGCGAGGATCAACGCATAAGTGCAACTTCTCTATCCGGCGCAAGCCAAATTAAGCAAGACAAGAGTGAGTTGAATATGGAACGCAATAGAAGTTGGATGCTTGCAGGACACATGTGAGGGTAAGCCAAAACGAAGAGCGAAACCAGGTTCAACGCCGCATTCGAATAAGTCATCGCAAATTTTTTAAGTGTTTTGAACGAACGCATTCTCAAAAGCTAAACATAAAGTTGCGATGAATGAATAAAAAGTTTTTAAGCAAAGGCATGTCGGATTGAAAATTAGAGAAGATCTTTTTGAAGAAGCAGCCAAAGTGGAGGAGAGCATTGCGGCGATGGTTAGAGGTATGAGGAAATTATACTCTGAGAGGCTAGTCATCACAAAGGAAAGCCAGAAGGTGAGTTAGAATTTTTTGAGTATAACGCATGCTTGAGGACAAGCATGATTCTAAGTTTGGGGGTGTGATGACATGCAAAAATGCATATCATCTTAGGCCTTTTATTTAGAATTATGAGGGCTGTTAAGCAGAACATGCGGTAATTATGTTAGGAATTCATGAGAAAATGAGTTTGCGGCGTTCAGCATTAAGAATCTCGGCTAACCCACTATTATGCGTTATTATGCATTCAATGTCTATTTTTGTAGCAAACGCAGGAAGTGGATGTAGACGCAGAAGTCGGGCTATCACATAGACGACCGCATGCGGAGAAACTCTCCATTGCAAAGGCGAACGCATACGATCAACGCATGGGTGTTGCAGTAATCAGTCGCATGCGTCCATCACATAGGAATTGTGATCGTCAAGCGATTGCGGTCATCATGTAGAAGTTGCGGTAATCAAGCTAATGCGGTCACTGCATGATTGCGGCTACATGATAAACCATAATAGTGGGATGACCGCAAGGTTTGTGGAATGGACGCATCAACACATATCTCGGGAAAATCAAAAGATGATGTTGACATTTCACCTACCACGCCATTAGCAGCAGAGATTTAGAAAAGGACTAATGTGCCGCGAATGTCAGAATTAGAGTAGTCCATTAATGCTGTCGGCAATCAAGCTCTATAAATAGAAGCCGATGAGCAGAATTTCAGATCATCCAAGTTTCGACCTCGGGCAGATCCTTGTGATCCAGATAAACGCGTTAGAAGAAAGCTTGAGAGTTCTTCATCTCCTTCATCCATTCCGAGTAACGACCGGAGCCTTCGCCGGAGCTAGATCTCGAGAGAGTTAACTCCACCGCCCATCCATGGCACCACCAGCCGCTTTGACATACATTTGCTGGAAGCAAGTCATTGCTTCCAGCTGGTCCTTTCATTTTCTCTTCTTTTCTTATATTGCATTGTACTACATTTTGGATTAAGAAATTAATACATTGTGTGTTCAATGCATTTCTGTGTTTCCTCCGATTCCATCTCCATCTTTCTTTACTTAGCATCCTTAACTTTCATTGCATCACTTAGTGAGATTGTGAGAGTATCGCATACTTAGTCATGCGGATTAGAGATATGAAGTATGTAGCAAACCACCAGAAGGTGTGCGTTGTGCGAGTGTGTGAGAAAACCTTATTTGCTTAGTGTGAAGCTGTAGCAATGCCTATCTATAGGCAGATGCAACACTTGCCTATGAGTAAAGTCAGCAACAACTAACTGCCTAGGAGGGTAAGTGGTTGGTCGTATTAAGTAATGTAAGCTAGTGTTCATTAGAGATAGGAATAATCTTACGTCAACTAGGCTTTTGCGGTTACCTTGTCATATGTATGTGTCCAATACCCCTTTAGAGCTACTCGAGAGAGAGTTTAAAGAAAGAACCTAAGACTTGAGAGAGCTAGGTTAGAATTTAGACTCGAGAGAGCGAGATTAGATCTGCATAAGCAAGAATGGGGAACTTAGGAATAAGCTCCGTTTACTATTACACAGCTATGCACCCTACAAAGAGACATTGCATGTGTCCAAGAAGTTGGATGTGGTGGCGGAATGCAGTCATCTCAACCCTTTTACATACACATCGCATACGTCCTAGAATTAGTCTCAAGTGTGTGTAGCATGATCGCATAGCTTGCGTTGGCTGAGGTTGCCGTTGTGGTCAATCTTAAAGGTTGCGATGAAGACATCCTCATATTTTATCTATTTTTCCATCCATTCACTTCACGTCAATAGTTGTCGTGTCTCTACCTCTCATTCATATTCTCATTGTGTTGTCTATTAGTTAGGAGTAGGAGTAGTGTTAGCATAAAACCCCCTATCATTCTTTTATTCAACCGTCGCATACACATTACCGCATAACATTTAGTTACAAGTCCCTGAGTTCGACCTCGGATCACCCGAGAAACTTGCGTTCATGTTATACTTCGCGCGAGCATAAAGAAAACTTGTGACAGGAATGCATGGTCATCACATACATTCATTAACGCACAGTTTCACTCCAACGCATGACCACCGACGCATGATAATCAACACATAGCTTAAGAAATGCATCGCATATTGCGTCCCACTAATTTTAGTCATCAATCTTTGACGACTAATAATTAATTTTTCATCATCAAATGTTCAGCCCATGTGCTTGTGGCTAACCCTAAAAAGTTGGAACCTCAATCGAAAGTATGCCTATTTGTAGGTTACCCCAAAGAAACGAGAGGTGGATACTTCTATGATCCAAGTGAAAATAAAGAGTTTGTATCGAAAAACGCTACCTTCTTAGAAGAAGACCAATAAGGGAACGTAAGCCACGAAATAAACTTGTTTTAAATGAGATTTCTAATGAGACTACTGAGAGTTCAACAATAGTTGTTGAACAGGTTGATAGATCAACAAGAGTTGTTGATGTTAGTTCATCTAGTCAACTATCTCAAGAGTTGAGATTGCCTTGATGTAGTGGAAAGGTTGTAAACCCACCTATATGCTACATGGGTTTAACAGAAGCCCAAAACATCATATCTGATGATGGAGTTGAGGATCCGTTGTCTTACAAGCAAGCACTGGAAGATGTTTACAAACATGAATGGATTAAAGCCATGAATCAGGAAATGGAGTCTATGTACTTCAATTCTGTCTGGGAACTTGTGGATCAACTTGATGGGGTAAAACCTATAGGTTGTAAATGAATCTACAAGAGGAAAAGAGGTGTAGATGGAAAGGTACAGACCTAAGAGCAAAAAGTTTGCAAGCTTAATCTGTCCATTTATGGACTAAAACAAGCATCTAGATCTTGGAATATACAATTTGATACTGCAATCAAATCTTATGGCTTTGATCAAAATGTTGATGAGCCTTATGTTTACAAGAAAATCATCAACAACTCAGTAGCTTTCCTTGTGTTGTATGTTGATGATATCCTACTCATTTGGAATGATGTAGGTTTTCTGACCGACGTAAAGAAATGGTTAGCCGCCCAATTCCAAATGAAAGATTTGTGAGAGGCGTAGTTGGTTCTAGGGATCCAGGTCATAAGGGATCATAAGAACAAAAGGTTGGCCTTGTGTCAGGCATCGTACATTGACAAAAGGTTGGCCTTGTCTCAGGCATTATAAGATCAAAAGGTTGGCCTTGTCTCAGGCATCGTACATTGACAAAAGCTTGGCCTTGTCTCAGGCATTATAAGATCAAAAGGTTGGCCTTGTCTCAGGCATCGTACATTGACAAAAGCTTGGCCTTGTCTCAGGCATCATAAGATCAAGTACTCGATGTAGAATACCAAGAAGGGTTTATTACCTTTCAAGCATGGAATTTTTTTATCTAAGGAACAGTGTTCTAAGACACCTCAAGAGGTTGAGGAAATGAGACAAGTTCCCTATACATCGGCTGTTGGTAGCCTTATGTATGCAATGTTATGACCTAGACCTGACATTTGCTATGCAATAGGGATTGTCAGTCGATATCAGTCCAATCTAGGATTACATCACTAGACAGCAGTCAAAACGATCCTCAAGTAACTTCGGAGAACGAGGGACTATATGCTCGTGTATGGAGATAAGAATTTGATGCTTACAGGATACACAGACTTTGACTTTCATATTGATAGAGATTCTCGAAAATCGACATCAAGGTCAGTGTTCACTCTGAATGGAGGGGCTATAGTTTGTGAAACATCAAGCAAGGATACATTGCGGACTCCACTATGGAAGCCGAATATGTAGCTACTTGTGAAGCTGCTAAAGAGACTGTTTGGCTTAGTGTTCAAATATGTCTTTGTCGATCACACTTTATTGTGATAACAGCGGGGCTATGACAAATTCTAAGGAACCTCGGAGTCACCGAAGAGGCAAGCACATAGAATGGAAGTATCATTTGATCCGATAGATTGTGCATTGCGGTGATGTGATTGTCACGAAGATCGCGTCGGAGCACAACGTTGCTGATCCGTTTACAAAGGCTCTCATGGTTAAAGTGTTTGAGGGTCATCTAGAGAGTTCGGGTTTACGGGATATGCGACACCTTGTCTGGGGCAAGTGGAAGATGTTACTAGGGTATAAAGTATGCCCTAGTTTATTGTATTTTATACTGTTTTGTATTGTACATTAGTCTCCCGAGGCTTTAGGACAAGTGAGAGATTGTTGGGAATGGTGTCCTAAATCTCCTCGTAGTCTCGTAGTTTGTAAGCTTTGTAAACATATTGTTACTAATAAAATAAGTGTTATTTTATAAGCATTTACTCAATCCAATAAACTAAGATCTGAGGTTATTTTATGTAAATTTAAACAAGTATGTAGAGACATACAGGTAGATCTTATTTAAATTAATAACCTAAATGGTCTATAGTAGATGAATAAGGAGAGATACCTTATCCTTGTGACACTACGGATACGACCCGCTTTGTAGATGTTACAAGTATTGTAAAGTGCTACAAATGGTCTGATCATGATCATTCATGTAGAGACATGCGAACAGGGGTATCCTATACAAAGAGTTTGTATAAGACCGGACCACGAAATGATTAGTCTCTTTATATAATACCGTCGATAATAGAGACTTACATTTCACTAGGATGACCATAGGTGACATGAGCTTAATCCTGAGTGAGTTGGGAGCTTATGAGGGCGGTCATTTGATTTGTATGGGTAAGAGTGGCCAGATTGTCAACTCAACAAGCCTACCATTTTGGGAATTCGTCTGATTGGGGAGCTGGGAACTCAGCTACATAAGACGGAATTCACTCCTTCCCCAAAGCAGGAGTAAGTAGATAAATTGTTCCCTTAAGGAATGATTCCGGGTCTTGAACAAAGTGGCCACACCCTCTCTTGTGAAGAGAGGACTCAGCCATAGTGGGTCTATGACTTATTGTTCATTAGAGGAATCAGTGGTACTTAAGGAGTTAGATGTAACTACAGGGGCAAAAAGGTAAATTGGCCCAGTTGTACTTACGAGTGATTTGTGAAGAGTCGTCGCATTGTTGATTGGTTATATCCAATGGACACAAAAATATATCTGTAATGCAAAGAGTGCAACTGTCGGTCTTTAGTGGAATGCCTGACAGTTAACAAATGGTAGATATCAAGATTAAAGAGTTTAGTCAGTTATTCACGTACTGTTAGAGCTTCAAGTTACAGGTCCATAAGGTTCCCTTAGAAGCTCAATGGGTTCAAGTTGAGAATCGGGTTAGTTTGAAGTGTTCAAATTAACAAGAGAAAATTTGATTATATATGATATAATTAAATTGATTCAATTATATGTGATATAATTGATAAGTTTATTTGATACATTATTTGATTGGAGGAATTAATATAAATATAATTTATATTAAATTCCATAAAATAGAAAAAGGACTATTGTTTATATGTTGCATATCATGCAATATTAAAACTATAGGTTATAAATATAATATGATAAGTTAGTTATTGTATTTATTTATAATTTATTAATTATATGATAATTAATATTCTTTTTCTCAATAACGGACTTGAGTGGGAGGTTATTTGTGGTTGATGGTAACTGTGATATAAAAAGGAAATTTTTTTTTTCAAAATCATTTAAGTGCAAATTCGAAACATCTCACAAAAAAAGACTATCGAGCAAAAATGTTTTACTAAACGATAGCTTTAGAGCCTAAACGATCAAGTATTGAGTTTATTATGCGATAGTTACTCGTTGCTACACGATCGAGTAGCAAGTCTATACGATAGGTTTTTTCTTCTACTCGATTGATTAATCGTCTACTCGATCGTTTACCTCCTTTTTTCCTCTATCCAAAATTATACAAAGCCTACAACTCCTGGATTCTACCACCGAGAATACCAAGGTAACTTTGTGGTGATGTTCAGTTCTGTCTGAGGGTTGAGGATCGAGTTGCACTCGATTGTGATAGTGGTTTTTTCAGTTCGTGTTGTTTGTTATGTTGATCGTTGCGTTCGTGCTGTTTGGACACATTGGTGATTGATCGAAGAAAATACGTGAAGAAAGATTTCTTCAAAGGTATTATACTCGATCCTTTTGTATTTACTTTGATTAAGCATGTTGTAATTTAGTCTTTATGTATAATCGTTTCTATTAGACTGTAAATGTAAGTGTTCTTTCTCAATGAAGTTTGGAACGATCCACTTCTGCTCACTGGTTCTCTAGTTTTAAAGTTCCTTAAAAAAAGGTTATATAACAGTTTATCAGATACTTTAAAAGTTGAAGCTCGATTAAGATTCAACTACAAAAATTCAAGCCACAACAAATTTGGTGCAATATAATTGGTAGACAGATATTGTTTTTTAAAAATTTCAAAAGTTCAATCTCTCATATGTGGAATCATTGTCTTGAAAAAACGTGGAAATCAAGGAGTAAAATTGTAATTTAACCTATTTTAAATCTATGTTAATATACTATTTATTATTTATATTATATTTTGTTTTCCTAAATGCATTTATTAATTTGCCTTCGTTTATTTAGTTTCAACTGTAGTCAAATAATCTTGTGTCACATAGAGAAACTCTACTAAAATAATCCAACAACCATACAATGACATAATCTATACATTTAAAAAATAAATAAATATATTCAACACATTTATTTAGTTTTCTATTTTAACAATATTTTAAGATTAAATTTTCAATTCAACAAAAAAAAAATAGATAACTTTTCTAAAGCTTGATTTATCTATTTATATATTTGAAATAAAATTTGAAAATCCAACTACACAATTGAGAAAATGGTGAAAATATTTTGATGCTTAGCTCCCAAGTTAAATTTTCATTCTCTCCTTTATTTATTTATTTAATTTATTTATGGTATTTTTTCCAATGTAAAATTTCACCTTTTTCCTATTGGGTAATGGAATTGGAAAGTTTATTAATTTAAAAGTTTCCTAATATTAATCCTTTTCTCTAAACATTATAAATTCAGAATTTCACATATCTCTTCTTGCATTCACTCCTCGGCAGTACTTGTTGATACCAAAAATTGCACTGACAATAAATTTGTATTTTTTTAAGGAGAATAACTCGTTGTCCTACAAAAAGGTGAATATAGCTAACACCGGTGTGGTGTTTAGCAAAATTCACTCAGACGCTCAAATTAGAATCGGGTTTGAATTTGATTCTACCAGTAAAAACTTGTGTGAGTAAAAAAGCATACCTCTCTTTAGCATTACCTCTTGAATTATATAAGTCGGCCATAAGAAGTGTTTTTAGATGCTAACTCTTAATGCAGGGTGATGCTTGAATTTTATGAAGTGGAAATTATGGATAATAAGTGTTGGTGGATTGCGTTGTGCACTCAAGTTTCCCTAAAGGAATCCAAGTGTAAATTCCTCTGAGTTTCCTGGTAAGTCCAGGGTCGAACACAGGGACTTGTGAAAATAGTTGCGTTGGAGATTTTTATGAAAACTTGCAGTAACCAGTTGAATAAATAAGTGTTGGGTTGTTGTTGCATTAATGAAAATAATAACGAATACGGCAGAGTTCGAAAAGAGTTGGTAAACGAGAAATACGATGAATATGCGGTGAACGGGTTGTGAAGGGTGTCGGCTAACACTCCCTAGGATGCGTTCATGCCTTGCGATCATGCAATATGCATACAATAGTAAACCACCTCTCGGCGTGAATGCCATAGCTTCTAAGGCTAGAACGCGTGTGATAAATATGCGATAAGTCTACAGGGTTTACACATAAACCTCTACTCTATTTATGCGATGACAACATGACATTCACACAAATATGTGACCACATAATTAGGGGTGTTCAAATAACCTGACAACCCTAACAACCCGAACTACCCAACCCAAAATGTAAGGGTTGGGTTGGGATAGTTTTGTTCTTGGGTTGGGTTGAGTTGAATTTTTCTATTTTTATTGGGTTGGGTTGGGTTGTGGGTTGGCTAAAAAAAATCTGGATTGACCCAACCCAACCCGAATTATATATATATTCCTCTTTGTTTAAAGTTTGATTTCTTTATATTGATTAATTTTTGAATTTTTAATACTTTTCTTTTAAAATTGTTATGATATTTGTCTTTGTTTAATGTTTATAATAAATATCATAGATATTTGGTATTTAGCATCTTAATGTTATGAGATTTTAGTTATTAGTCATGTATTGTATATAAACTTACATCTTTTTCATTAAAAATAAAAAATAAGTTATAACCCGACAACCCAACCTAACCTAACCCGAATTTTAAAGGTTGGGTTGGGTTGGGTTGGAAACTTTATTTGGATCATTTGGGTTGCCAATCAAACCAACCCGAATTTTCGGGTTAGTCTAAAAAATACCTTCAACCCAACCCAACCCAACCCATGTAATCCCTTACACATAATATCATTCCTATTCCTAGGATGCATGCGATGCAAGTTGACAAACACAGCTTATCTCTAAGTCCCTATCTCTTGTTTATGCAAGTCTAATCTTGCTCTTTCGAGTCTAGATTCTAACCTAGCTCTCTCGAGACATTAGGTTCTTTCTTTAGATTCTCTCTCGAGTAACTCTAAAGGGGTATTTTGCACAACATAAAACAAGACAATCGCAAGCAATGAACTTCCTAGATCATGTTAGCTTAGTTCCTCTCAACCCATTCAACTAGTTTAGCTACTCATACGTATTAAGAGAGTGAGTAGATGTCGAAATAGAACTTCCATTGAATAGATATAAGATGAAGTACAGAATAACAATGCAAGTATAGTAAAAAGCCTGGAGCAATTTCTTGCTGCCAGGCGTTAACTGTTTCTACTCGTGCTCTAAAGATATTCTCGCTTTTGCGAGGGTCAGCCCACTCTCTACTCTTACGCCCCAAGGTTCTCTCTCAAGCTGCCTTGGACAATCTCCGGCGTCACCACTCTTCTCTTGCTCCGCCATAAAATGGAAAAGAAAACTATGAACAGAGGTATGAACTTGTAATGATGATGAGGTAATCGACTACTTAACTCCTTCTCTGAAGAATTCACTTTGTATTTATAGGGCATCAAAGGTAAAAGGCGGATTCTCTCTCTTGGTTGTACAGATGGGACAGCTTTAATTCCTGACTTATGCACCGGATAATTGTCACCGATAAAGCTGGATTTACTTTGTGACCGTTATCGGCTGTCAACTTAATGTGGATCCGACTGTCGTCAGCTTTCTATCCCATCGATCTGAATTGTCCTTTCGTCTGGATGCGTCTACTATGTTGCGGTGATTCTTCTTGGGTGCATGTTTACGAGCACGATCAACGCAAAGTCTTGCGGTGAAGTTGCGCTCGACCAATGTATTCCTATGATCGCATTCTTTATATTGCGTTAACGCATTATTCTGCATAAAAATAGAAAGATCAACTGCTCTAATGCATTGGACGCAAGCGACCGTAATATTATAGAATTTACGCTTAATGGACGCAATTTAACATATTTCATCTATGCAATCCAACATTGTTTAAGGATTTAGCACTATGATAACGTTCATTTATACTCGTTATCACAGGGATAGTTTCTTCTTTCAAATATAATGCAGGGCTAAAAGATCATGCAAAACTTCCTACACCAATTGACCAGCCTAACTGAAGGTGAAAATTAGGCTGTAGGGATGGTAGCCGACCCCTGTATTTTTTATGTATGATTTTTTTGGACTGACCTCATTGAGAGGTCAGCCGGGCCTATAGGCTCAGCTCTTACCCATGAGGGTTGGCACTTCTCAAGGTGCCGACCCCTTTTTCCTCTTGCTAGTCAGGCTATACAGTCCGACTACCAGCCCTTCATGCGCTGGCTTCTCCCAAAGGGAGGGGAGTCGACAGCCTAGCCAACTTTCCTTTTTTTTTTTTTCTTTTTTTATATTTCATATTTCCTTATTGATATTTATATATATATATATATACATATATACATATTATTTTTTCAACTAAGAATTTTTACGCACTTTTTATAAAAAAATTATAATTAGAATTTGATTTTATCATTAGTCAAATAATCTTGTTTCACATACAAAGACTCTAGTAAAATAATCCAACAACCATCCATATAATGATATAATCTATAAATTTTTTAAAAAAAACATATATATATTCAACACATTTATTTAGTTTTCTATTTTAACAATGTTTTAAGATTAATTTTTATATTCAAAAAAATATATAGATAACTTTTTTTTTCTAAAAGCTTGATTTTATCTATTTACATATTTTAAATAAAATATGAAATTCCAACTACACAATTTAGAGGGAATGGTGAAAATATTTTGATTCTTAGAATCCAAGTTAAATTTTCGTCCTCTCTTTTTTATTTATTTAATTTATTTATGGTATTTTTTTCAATGTAAAATTTAACCTTTTTCCTCTTGGGTAATGGAATTGGAAAGTTTATTAATTTAAAAGTTTTATAATATTAATCATTTTCTCAAACATTATAAATTCAGAATTTTACAATCTCTTCTTGTATTCACTCCTGGGTACTTCTTGTTCATACCAAAAATTGCACCAACGATAAATTTGTATTTGCTTTGGAGGAGAATAACTTGTTGTCCTGCAAAAAAGTGAATATAGCTAACATCTGTGTGGTGTTAAGCTAAATTTAATCCGACGTTCAAGTTAGAATCGGGTTTGAATTTGATTCTACTAGTAAAAACTTGTGTGAGTTAAGAAGCATACCTCTCTTTAGCATTACCTCTAGGTTATATAAGTCGTCCATATGATAACCGAATCTAGCTTGCCTCTTCGGATCTCAAGCCATTACTAATCATTAATTCATCTGTTTCCCACTGAATCATCATTCCATTACATATTTCAATCCTTGATGTGCTCGACTTTTAAGTGGAATTATGACTCTTGATTCACCAATCATTACTCTTAATGTAATCATACTTCTTTAATTCTGCATTAATTGAGTTATATAAACGGAAATGGGTAAATTACTAGCCTTCAGATTAACCATCTTAAAAGAAGTGTTTTTAAATGCTAACTCTATGCACAACAACAGTTTCATCTTTCAAATATAATGCATGATTATGTATGATTTTTTTGGGTGACACCATTGAGAGATCAGCCAGGCCCATAGGCCCAGGTACGGCCTGTGAGGGTTGGCGATTCACAAGGTGCCGACCCTATTTTTCCTCTTGCTAGTCGGGCCATACAGCCCGGCTGCTAGCCCTTCGCGGGCTGGCTTCTCCCAAAGGGAGAGGAGTCGGCAGCCTGGCCGACTTCCCTCTTTTTTTTTTTCCTTTTCTATATTTCATATTTCCTTATATATATATATATATATAATCATTTCAACTAAGAGTTTTTACACACTTTTTTTAAAAAAAATTATAATTACAATTTGATTTTATCATTAATCAAATAATCTTGTGTCACGTAGAAAAACTCTAGTAAAATAATCTAACAGCCATACATATAATGATATAATCTATAAATTTTTTAAAAAAACATATATATATTCAACATATTTATTTAGTTTTCTTTTTCAACAATGTTTTAATATTAATTTTTCAATTCAAAAAACAAAAAAAAAATAGATAACTTTTCTAAAGCATGATTTTATCTATTTATATATTTGAAATAAAATTTGAAAATCCAACTACACAATTGAGAGTGAATGGTGAAAATATTTTGATTCTTAGCGTCTAAGTTAAATTTTCGTCCTCTCCTTTTTTATTTATTTAATTTATTTATGATATTTTTTCTAATGTAAAATTTAACCATTTTCCTCTTGGGTAATAGAATTGGAAAGTTTATTAATTTAAAAGTTTCCTAATATTAATCCTTTTCTCTAAATGTTATAAATTTAGAATTTCACAATCTCTTCTTGCATTCACTCCTCGGCAGTACTTATTGTTGATACCAAAAATTGCACCAACGGTAAATTTGTATTTTCTTTGGAGAAGAATAACTTGTCCTGGCAAAAGATGAATATAGCTAACATAAGTGTGGTGTTAAGCCAAATTCACTTCGACGTTCAAGTTAGAATCAGGTTTGAATTTGATTGTACTAGTAAAACCTTGTGTGAGTTAAAAAGCATACCTCTGTTTAGCGTTACCTCTAGAATTATATAAGTTGTCCATGTGATAACCGAATCTAGCTCGCCTCTTCGGGCTTTAAGCCATTACTAATCATTAATTCATCTTTTTTTCCTACTGAATCATTACTATCCAGACCATTACACATTTCAATCCTTGATGTGCTGACTTTTGGGTGGAATTATGACTTTGATTCACCAATCATTACTCTCAATGTAATCATACTTCTTTAATTCCGCAATAATTGAGTTATTAAATGAAAATGGGTAAATTACTAGCCTTCAGATTAACCATCTTAAAAGAAGTGTTTTTAGATGCTAACTCTTAACGTATGCACAGGGACAGTTGCATCTTTCAAATATAATGCATGGCTAAAAGATCATGCAAAATTTCCTAAACCAATTGGGCTAGCCCAACTGAAGGTGAAAGTCCAACTGTGGGGGTTGGTAGCCGACCCCTATATTTTTTTATGTATGATTTTTTTGGGTTCACATCATTAAGAGGTCAGTAGGGCCCATAGGCCCAGCTGCTACCCATGATTGGTGCTTCTCGAGGTATCGACCCCCTTTTTTCCTCTTGCTAGTCGGGCTATACAGCTCAACTGCCAACCCGTTCTCCCAAATGGAGGGGAGTCAATAATCCAACAACCATACATATAATGATATAATCTATAAATTTTTTTAAAAAAACATATATATATATTCAACATATTTATTTAGTTTTCTATATTAACAATGTTTTAAGATTAATTTTTCTATTATAAAAAAAAACAGATAATTTTTTTTCTAAAGCTTGATTTTATCTATTTATATATTTTAAATAAAAGAGAGAATAACGAAAATATTTTGATTCTTAGCGCCCAAGTTAAATTTTCGCCCTCTCCTTTTTTTTTTATTTAATTTATTTATGATATTTTTTCCAATGTAAAATTTCACCTTTTTCCTCTTGGGTAATGAAATTTGAAATTTTATTAATTTAAAAGTTTCCTAATATTAATCCTTTTCTCCAAACATTATAAATTCAAAATTTCACAATCTCCTTGCATTCACTCATCGACAGTACTTCTTGTTGATACCAAAAATTACACCTACGGTAAATTTGTATTTGCTTTGGAGGAGAATAACTTGTTTTCCTGCAAAAAGGTGAATATAGCTACCATCGGTGTGGTGATGAGCGAAATTGACTTTGAAGTTCAAGTTAGAATCGAGTTTGAATTTGATTGTACTAGTAAAAACTTGTGTGAGTTAAAAAACATACCTTTATTTTGCATTACATCTAGAATTATATAAGTCGTCCATGTGATAATCGAATCTAGCTAGCTTGCCTCTTCGGCTTCCAAACCATTACTAATCATTAATTCATCTGTTTCCCATTGAATCATCACTATCCAGACCATTACACATTTCAATCCTTGATGTGCTCGACTTTTGGATGGAATATAATGCAGGGCTAAAAGATCATGCAAAACTTCCTACACCAATTGGGCTAGCCCAACTAAAGGTGAAAATCGGGCTGTGGGGATTGATAGCCAACCCCTATATTTTTTATGTATGATTTCTTTGGGCTGACATCATTGAGAGGTTAACTAAGCCCATAGGCCCAGCTACTACCCATGAGGGTTAGCACTTCTCGAGGTCTCGACCCCTTTTTTCCTCTTGCTAGTCGGGCTATACAGCCCGGCTGCTAGCCCTTTGCGGGCTGGGTTCTCCCAAAAGGAGGGGAATCGACAACTTGGTCGACTTCCATCTTTTTTTTTATATATATATTTCATATTTTCTTATTGATATATATATATATACATATTATTTTTTCAATTAATAATTTTTACGCACTTTTTTTTTAAAAAAATATAATTAGAATTTGATTTTATCATTAGTCAAATAATCTTGTGTCACGTAGAAAAACTCTAATAAAATAATCTAACAGGCCATACATATAATGATATAATCTATAAATTAAAAAAAATATTTATATATATTCAACATATTTATTTAGTTTTCTATTTTAACAATGCTTTAAGATTAATTTTTCAATTCAAAAAAAAAAAGATAAAATATTTTTCTAAAGCTTGATTTTATCTATTTATATATTTGAAATAAAATTTGAAAATCCAACAACACAATTAAGAGTGAATGGTGAAAATATTTTGATTCTTAGCGCCCAAGTTAAATTTCTTCTCCTTTTTTATTTATTTAATTTATTTATGGTATTTTTTTCAAGGAAAAATTTAACATTTTTCTTATTGGGTAATGGAATTGGAAAGTTTATTAATTTAAAAGTTTTCTAATATTAATCATTTTCTCCAAACATTATAAATTCAGAATTTCACAATCTCTTCTTGCATTCACTCCTCGGCAGTACTTCTTGTTGATACCAAAAATTGCACCATGGTAAATTTGTGTTTGCTTTGGAGGAGAATAACTTGTTGTCCTGCAAAAAGATGAATATAGCTAACATCGGTGTGGTGTTGAGTCAAATTCACTTTGACGTTCAAGTTAGAATCGGGTTTGAATTTGATTGTACTAGTGAAAACTTGTGTGAGATAAAAAGCATACCTTTGTTTAGCATTACCTCAAGAATTATATAAGTCGTCCATATGATAATCGAATCTAGCTTGCCTCTTCGGCTTCCAAGCCATTACTAATCATTAATTCATCTTTTTTTCCTACTGAATCATCACTATCCAAACCATTAGACATTTCAGTCCTTGATGTGCTCGACTCTTGGGTGGAATTTATGACTCTTGATTCACCAATCATTATTCTCAATGTAATCATACTTCTTTAATTCCGCAATAATTAAGTTATATAAACGGAAATGGGTAAATTACTAGCCTTCAGATTAACCATCTTAAAAGAAGTGTTTTAGAATGCTAACTCCTTAACGTATGCACAGGGACAGTTTCATCTTTCAAATATAATGCATGGCTAAAAGACCACGCAATCCTACACCAATTGGGCCAGCCCAACTGAAGGCGAAAGTCCGGCTGTGGGGGTTGGTTGTCGACCCCTATATTTTTTATGTATGATTTTTTTAGGTTGACATCATTGAAAGGTGAGCCGGGCCCATAGGTTCAGCTGCTACCCGTGAGGGTTGACGCTTCTCGAGGTGTCGATCCCCTTTTTTCCTCTTGCTAGTCGGGCTATACAGCCTGGCTGCTAGCCCTTCACAAGATGGCTTCTCCCAAAGGGAGGGGAGTCAGCAGCTTGGCCGACTTCTCTCCTCTTTTTTTTTTCTTTTTTTTATATTTCATATTTCTTTATTGATATTTATATATATATATATATATATTATTCTGCATGTACAAGATACAATATTGCTCTTAACCAAAAGCCATTTGAAAGCTTATTAGCTTGGCTTTCACATTCGGGCTGTTTATCGAGCTTGGTTGGGTTTCCTTAGCTCGAACGGGTCAGACTAATTAAAGCACCTTCTTAGCTCAACTACCTTTGCCTAAACTTTGGATTTAATTATGTTATCTAGGTTTATTTCACCCTCAATAGTTGCCCTTCTCTCGAGCTGGGCAGCTCAAATTCTCTAGATGAAGCCTAGTTCGAGACTTACTTCTCAAACCTTCAGGGTATCCATGCCTTAGCTTGAGTAGGTAACGAGCCTCATTTTCCATGCCAAAAATCCTTCTAAAAAGGGTTCACCTAGCTACCCCAACTTATCATACTCCAATCTTCATCTTCCACCCCTAATTCTTCAAGGTAATTTGAAGCTTGGTTTATATTTTTTTTCTATCTATAGAGAATACCTGAGCCTTAGTTCCTAGGATCGATGTGTCAACTAACCTGGACAATCCTGACTTCATCCCTAATCAAAAGGCTCCAAACCATGCTCGTAGGGAGCGTGGGTTCCAAAGTGACGACTTGGCTTCCCACGCCTTTCCCTCGAGTCCACTAAACATAGATGCCCTAAATTCCCTTAGGAGAAAATTTCGAATTCTTGACTCCGTTCGCATGAGAGTTCCTTCCCTAGGTGAACATCCATCTAACTCACCCTTAGGCGAAGTGGCTTTCTACCCAGTTATGTTTACCTTTGGATTCAGACTTCCTCTCTACCCTTTTATTCAACAATTCTTAGCTTATGTAAACATGACACCTTTCCAATTATTTCCAAATTCTTATTGTGTGCTATTAGGGTGCTACGTCCTCTAGCTCCAATTGGGTAACTCTAATCGCATCACAATGGAGGAATTTATGTCCCTTCATACCCTTAAGAAAATAAATTATTCCTCGAAAATAAATTATTCCCTTCATACCCAGCTATGGAGGAATTTATGTTTTTTGTCCAACCAGTCCAAAGGGGTGGAGCAAACAATGGTTTTTCATCAGCAGTGACTGGCTCGCACCAAATTGTGGAGAGCCTTCTTTACTGGTCCCGATCGAGTTTCGGACTTCTAGTAAATTTCTCACACGTTCGCTCGATTGAGACCTACTTTTATAATTTATTCTAACTTCCCTCTATTTATTTTTATGCAGTTGATTACAAGCCTACCTTGACTCACACGGCTATCATGTTTCAAGACTGAACTCTTTCGACTGACAATTTTTTCCATTACAGACTCAACTTAGTTCAACAAGGATTTCTAGACAGCTTTGAGCTCGAACCATCTACCCACATAAGTCTGACTGATGCTCACTTTCAAAAAAAAAAAAAAGGAAAAACCATTGTAGAGAATTACTCTAAAGTTTATTCTTCTCTTTTTTTTTCTTTTTAGGAATGAAACCTCGTAAAAGCTTGCGTCAAAGAATACGCAACAGACTAGGGGCCAACGCACGTGTCAACCAATTTCGCCTTTCAAACCCCCTTCCCATGACTTCCACGGGTGAGTCAAGGGGGTCTGACCCTGCCCAGAATCCAACTGATGAACCATATTCCCAACGTCCCTATATTTGCACTTCACCTTGGCATAACATCTCTACCCCGATTGTGACCATTCCAACTTCTTCAACTGCTAAAAGATCTACTCCGTCCTCCTCACACCCTTTTGACTTCAACGGACCATACGAGTTCGATAGTGACAAAATTTCCTTCCTTACCAGGGTATGGCTCAATGGACTAGTGAAAAAGAAAAAGTGCCAGCTCAATGGCATGCCGACTCCAGATCAGGTATTACACAAGCCCAACAGCATCCTCGCATGGTAAGTTACTCTATAAGATCATGCCTTTATATCTTTCATGCGGCTGTATTTATTCTCATCTTTCTCATTTTCATAGGCATCCTATGAAATGATGATGTCTTACCAGAAATTAAGCAACGAAATAGAGCTTCATAGGCAAAACCATGCAAAATTGTGTGAGGAGATGGAGGTCCTCAAGAAAAATTCTGTTTCACGTAGAGAATTTGACTAAGTTTTGGCTTTGTATGCTGAGGTGTCCACCCGACTTGCCTATTCTCAAGCATCCTTAGCCACACTACAATCTCAGCATGATGCTTCAGTCAATAAGTTGAATGAGACTCCATCTGTAGTGAACACTGAATTGGAAGAGGCCCGGGGCAAGCTTTCAGATGCCAAATACTTGGTCGAGAGATTTCAAAAAACTGAGACATACTGCTAGATGGAGGACAACTGCCTTCATTGTGGGGTTATGCTTAATTTTATATGCAGCTCAGGCTGATAGTTCAAGCTTGCAGTTTAGTTGAGCCAAATTTGTAACTTCGACATTTGATGCGGAGCTTTGTGTTTATTTTTATTTACAGCTTAATTTACGGGGATTTACTTATTCAACTTTTACTTAACCAAAGTTGCAGCTCACCTTTGCTTGTAAGTCAAGCTTGTAGCTTGCCTATCAAATTATGTGATATTTCAACTTCTGTGTTTATTTTTTTTTCAAAGATTATTGCTCATTGCCCCTCACTCATGCACGAGTAACTTTATGTATGAAAGAAAAGACCTCGTTGCTTGAGTAAAGAAAAACCTTGAATTGAAAGAAATTGTGAATCCTTTGCTGAAAGTTTGAAGTAAATCTGGGAAGTATAAAGTCGTTTATCATGAGAACATAAAGAAAAACCTACTGAATATAAATTTTCAGGTGTTCGGCATTCCATGGGTGAGGTAAGCTTTTCCTGCTTAGGTTAGTCAAGCCGTATGTTCGAGGTCGAATGACTTTGGCTACTTGATAAGGGCCCTCCTAATTTAGTCCCAAAGCCCCACTACCAAGATCTTAAGTGTTGGGCATGACTCGCCTAAGGATTAGGTCCCCCACTCTAAAGTGTCGTTTGCACATACGGGAATTATAATATCATGCAACCCGGATCTTATACTCTGCCACCCATAGATTCGTTATTTCACGATGCTCTTCCATGAGGTCTAGATATAGACGAAGTGTTTCATCATTCTCAACTAGATTGAATCGCTCGACCCTTGGGGAACGAATTCCGATCTCAACTGGCACCATGGTTTCTGTTTTGAAGGAAAACGATGAAGGAGTCTCACCCGTCGAAGCTCGTGACGTCGTCTGATAGGCCCACAACACATTCGATAGCTCTCCATACCACAATCCCTTTAATCCTTCTAGCCCACCCTTGAGATTTCGCTTAATGATGTTATTGACAGCTTTAATCTGCCCATTAGCTTACGGATGGACTGGAGATGGAAAATAATGTTTGATACCGAGGCTAGTACAAGATTAACGAAACATTGTGTTGTAAAATTGACGACCATTGTCAGTAATCAGGACATATGGTATATCGAATCGACATATGATGTTATTCCAAATGAAATTGGTTACTTTTTGCTTGGTAATTGTTGCTAGAGCTTCGGCCTCTGTCCATTTGGTAAAGTAATTGACAACAACAATAGTGAACTTGAAGGAATTAGACATGAGGATTTCCATGAGTAGCGAAAGGATCGTTCTAAATTTTAATCGTATATGAACAACAACAATTACAGTACACAAATGGAAACAACAAGCTATGTGCAAAACCGAAATTACAACATGCTCTACTAAACGATCAAGGGATAGAACTAACATACCTTTGAAGATTCATCTTCAACACCCTTTATCACGAATGCTCGAACAACCAGCAAGATTGCAACTCGAATGCTCAAACACTTCGACTACTATACTGCAAGATCACAGTGATCTCGAACACAACGATCACCCAGATCACGAACACAGCGAACGCAACGAATGACCTCCACAGAACCCTCGACTTGTGTCGAGTTGAGCATGATACCACCACAATGGCTACTTGGTATTCTCAGTGTGAGAATCCAGAAGTGTGGGCTCTATGTGAACTTGGTTAGAGGACGAGACCGGTGGAG
Source organism: Benincasa hispida (assembly GCF_027475165.1). NCBI lineage: Eukaryota > Viridiplantae > Streptophyta > Magnoliopsida > Cucurbitales > Cucurbitaceae > Benincasa > Benincasa hispida. The sequence continues at coordinate 75,629,267 of NC_143488.1, read as the reverse complement.
AATAATCGTGTATACGATTGAGCAAGTGGAAAATGACAGTGTCTATCATATAGACGATGCCCAATCATTTAACAAAAGTTATGCAATTGTTTAGCAAAAGTTGCACGACCGTTTAGCAAACCGGCCAACTGAGTGTCTATCGTATAGAAACACTCCACAGTAGTCTAGTCTTTCCAAGTTGTCGTTTAGTAAATCATATTTACTTGACAACCTTTTCGTGAGTAATTTCTGAGAATGGAAATCTTAAATCAATAACTACTAAAATTAGGAAAACACTTTTCCTTTTATCTCACGGTTACCATGAAACCACCAATAACCTCACACTCAATTGGTTATTAGAGAAAAAGAGATAATTATCCAATAATTAATATTATTATAAATATATATGATAGCCAACTTACCATACTATATTTATAACCTATAGTTTTAATATTTGATCTCATGAAAGATATGAACCATAGCTCTTTTTCTATTCCATGGTACTTAATGTAAATCTCATTTACATTAATCCTCCAGTAGATACATCTCATACACCATACCGATCATATCATATATAATCGAATTACCTCTTGTCAATTTGAACATTTCAAATCAACACCAAGAACTGATCCTCAACTTGAATCCATTGAGCTACCAAGGGGACCTTATGGACCTGTAGCTCGAAGCTCCAATGTACGTGAATAAGTGACTAAACTCTTTAGTCACGGGTTCCACCATCTGTTAATTTCCAGGCACTCCACTAAAAACCAACAGCTGAACTCTTCTTACTACAAATATATTATGTGTCCATCTTAACCAATCAATAGTGCGATAACCCTTCACAAATCGCTCGTAAGTACAACTGGGTCAATAACTGTTATGCCCATGTAGTTACATCTAACTACTTAAGTACCACTGATCTCTCTAATGAACATAAGTCATAGTCCTACTATGACTGAGTCCTCTTTTCCAAAAAGAAGTTGTGGCCACTATGTTCAAGCCTTGAAATCAGCCCTTAAGGAGTAATCTATCTACTTACCCCTACTTTGGGAAAGGAGTGAATTTCATCTTGTGTAACTGAGTTCCCAACTCCCAAATCAGACAAGTCCCAAAAAGGTAGGCATGTTGAGTTGGCAATCTAGCCACTCTCACCCATACTAATCAAAGGACTGCCCTTAAAAGCAGGTGTAACATCCCCAATTTCAGAAAAATTTAAGTTAATTATCTAAAATTATTGAGTTTAAATTTTCCATTCATTTGGAAAATTGGGATTAAAGTGAAATAATTGAAAAACTTTTATTGGTTAAATTGAATTTAATTGATTAAATATTCGAACTGATTATCTTGAAAATATTGAATTTTGCTTCTCTTTGATTTTGGATTTTAGGGCCAACTTAAAAAAATAAAATAAAGAGATAATTAATTTCATGTGGTTTTGAATTGATTTAAATATTTTAAAAGATTTAATTTGTATCAAATTGATGGATCTTATGCCCTTTAATTTTGGTTTTTGAAGCCTAAATTAAAATAATTTGAAAAGTTAATTGATTTATAAATTTAATAGAATTTTTGGAGATTTTGGAGATATTGTGATAAAATATTTTATTTATCTTTTCAAAATTGAAAAAAATAAAATAATTGAGATTTTTTTTTAAAATTAAATGAGAATGAAACAAGGCCAAAAATTGGGAAAACCGATAGCTTCCACAAAATTGTCGATTTCTAGAGTTTGAACCGTTGGATTGTGCTCAAATTTGGTCACCCTGTTCGAGACATATAGAATTTCATTTTAAGCAGTTGGATCGTTGTTTGAAGCTCTGGTTTGTTCATAATCGCTTCTGAATAAAATCTGTAAAACTAAAAATTCCCGTTCTCTCTCACTCTCGCAAACCCTCCTCATGCAAGATCCTCACTATCAGCTGCTAACCTAAACAAATTATGTCATTTGACAGCAACACCTATTGCCTATCTATGGTAGCCATGAGCCAACACGCCATCAGCCGCCACTGCCCGATCTTTGCCGAAATCTTGAGAAGAACCTTGGGTAAGACTTATTTTTCCTTATAATTTGGGAGGTGAAATTCACCTATTTGATTTTGGGTTAAATTAGTAACCTCTCTTTGGTGTGGAACTTAGATTCAAGATTTGGAAGTTTTTAGGCATTGACCATCAAGCTAGAGACCATTTTTCGTTTTGCATAAATTTGGTAAAGATCGGTAAGTTCTGGGTAAGAGCGGTTGAGTTTAGAAGGTTCTATATTTCCCATTAAATTTTGGTTTTCTTTTTGGTTGATGCTGATTATATTTGGAATTTAGATCCAAGATTGGAGTACTTCAGAGTGCGCAACGTGTTGTCCAGTAGATTCGAGTTCGTTTGGCAAGTAGTTTGTATTTTTAAGGTTCTAAGTCGTCATCCATTGAGTTTTAAAATCTGCTAAGAGGAAATTTTGGAGTCGAAATCTTGCGAGTGTCTGTTGATCAAGTTTCGTTTGGGGGACTCAATTCAGGATTTATTTGGTTTGAGATCATTAGCTTGGATTAATATCTGAATTTGACTTCGAGGTAAGTAATCTTACTACTGGAACTACCAACGGGCCAAGCACAAGATGTATGCTAGCATGATGGATGAATGTTATGGTAGAATGACAACATGATGAACTAATAGTTTAGTATAACCGATATATGTACTTGCTTGAGGATTTGAAAGATGTATTTGTGCACATAGATACTTGAATGCTAGCATGAGATGATATTTAATTTAATGAGGTTGTATGTGATCTATGGATATTGAGGCATGTGTGTCTGTTGTAGAGCCATGATGTTGAGGCATATATGTATGTCATAGAACCGTATTGTGATAATTATGGTGTCGAGCCTATGATAGTGGTTTTACTGATTAGTTAGAATGTCCACTAGGTTTGTGTTTCTTTCGGGATTCACCAGTTTGTGTTTTTTTCGGGATTCACCAGTTATTGTGTCTCATTCGGGATTCACCAGTTTGTGTTTCCTTCGAGATTCACCAATTATTGTATTTCCTTTGGGATTCACCAGATATTGTGTTTCCTTCAGGATTCACCAGTTTGTGTTTCCTTTGGGTTGGGATTCACCAATTTGTGTTTCCTTTGGGATTCACCAGTTATTGTATTTCTTTCATGATTCACCAGAGGTAGTGGGCATATTTAGCTACAGTAGGATAGAACTCAGTTTTTCATGTATGTATGTGTCCCATGAGGACTAGGACAATTTATATGTTCCACCAGAGGTAGGCATCTAAAGGACATAGATGCCTAACCTGACTCTAGTAGTGGGGTTACTTACTGAGTATTTTATACTCATTCTTTCTCATATTGTTGTTTCAGGTAAAGGTAGAAATGCACTGGCGACAGACAAGCGGAATTCGTGATTGAGCCACTGGGACTATTTTTATGCTTCCGCTCATGAGATTTAGATTTCTTTTCATGTTTTTCTTAACTTTCAGTTTAGATGTTTAAAACTTACTATTAAGAATCGTTTTCAGACTTATTTATTATCATTTATGATTTATGGATACCCTACTATTATCATTTATGTCGACGCCCCACTGTGCGAACGGCCAAGGGCTCATAATGTTTGTGATAGGTTCAGGAGGCTGTTTAGGTAGAATTTCAAATCTCTTAAATCAATCGCAAGATGTGGTGAATTTACATACATCTCGAGCTAGTGTAAGCCAATAACAACCTAAGCAAATTATTTTCTTTACACGGGATCGGGCCCCAAAGTAATTGTCACACAGTTCCTCTTAAATTTCCCATATGATTTAATCAACCTTATCTAAATCAACACATTTTAGTAGAGGGAGAGATTATCCTCTCTTGTACAGTCTTACATTGTTTATCACATAGTGGACAACCTTGCAGCTTAACCATCGAGCTTCAACTTTATCATTTGGTAATATCCTTTCTTCCAGAAATTTGATTATGGGGGTCATCCAACTGCTTTGCTCGGTTTGTGTTTGGTCGTCTATCTCCATAGCTTCTTCCCTCAATATGCTGGTTGCATTCAAAACCTCTACAGGTACTATTCTACTTAGATCGGCATCATAAGCTGCTCTCGATCGGGCTACGGAGTCGGCATTGGTATTTTGAGATCGTGGTATCTGCTTTATCTCGCACTTGTTAAATGAGCCTAGCATTTTCTTGACTTCTGCTAGATAAATAGCCATTCTACAATCTTTGGTCTGGTATGTCTCGGCTACCTGATTGACAATAATTTGGGAATCACTGTAAATAACCAGGTTGGTGACTCCAACTCCAATAGCTAGTCGCGGTCCAGCTAAGAGTGCTTCATGTACTACCTCATTATTTGAGGCCCGAAACTTGAACCTTAGGGCATACTCAAGGTGTCCTCCCTCTAGTGACAACAACAACAATCCGGCTCCATAGCCCTTTCTATTGGACGATCCATCCACATAAAGCTCCCTGAGGGGTTGTAATAGCTCTCAGTTTCTGGAAATATTTCAGTCATGCATACCTCCATGTTGTCACCCAGTAAGGCACATGGAGTGAACTCAGTGATAAAGCCAACTATAGCTTGGTTCTTCATTGCAGCTCGAGGGCAAAAATGGTGTCATACTCGCCCAATTCGACCGCTCATTTCATCAATCTGTCTAATGCTTTTGCCTTTTGCAGCATTAACTCAATTGAGAAGCTAGTTAAAACCATTACTTTATGTGCTTGGAAATACGAGCGTAACCTCCGGGCAGATACTACCAAGGCAAGGGCAAGCTTCTCTAACTGAGGGTATCTCGTCTCTGCCCCTACCATCGATTTAATGGTGTAGTATACCGATGACCGTTGACCTTCGTTCTTCTTGATTAGAACAAAACGAACTACAGAATCAGACACGAAAAGGTTTAAGAAAAGTTCTTCGCTTAGTACAGGTTTGCAAAGGAGTAGAACCAAGCTCAAATAATCTTTAAGTTGCTTGATTGTCTGCTCACATTCCTCCGTCCATTCAAAGTTAGCTTTTCTATTTAATACTTTAAAGAATGGAAGTCATTTATCAGTAGCTCGACTTACAAAACGATTAAGAGCTGCTATCTTCCCGTTCAGACTTTACAGTTGTTTTATCGTTTTAGGAGACTCTATCTCGAGCACGATTCGTATTTTGTCTGGATTTGCCTCAATTCCTCTCTGGTTCACCATAAATCCGAGACAATTACCAGAGGCCACTCTAAAAGCATACTTTTCAGGGTTCAGCTTCATTTGATATCTCCTCAAGATTTCAAAGGCTCGACAAGGTCATCTACATGGCGGTTCAATTTCTTGCTTTTAACCAGCATGTCATCCACGTATAACTCCATATTTCTGCCAATAAGAGGAGCAAACATTTTATTCACGAGGCGTTGATAAGTTGCTCCTGCATTCTTGAGCCCAAACGACATCACCGCATAACAATAAAGACCCCGACTGGTTACAAAAGAGGTTTTCTCTTAATATGAGGGATGCATTCTAATTTGGTTATACCCTGAGTAAGCATCCATGAAGCTCAATAGCTCGTGGTCGGCAGTAGCATCGATGAGTTTGTCTATTCTCGGGAGTGGAAAACTATCCTACGGGCAGGCTTTATTAAGATCGATGAAATCAATGCACATTCTCCATTTTCCATTAGCTTTCCTGGCGAGCACTACATTGGACAACCATTGTGGGTAGTGGACCTCTCAGATAAAATTTTTCTGCAATAAGTTGTCGACCTGCTCAACTATTATTTCATTATGAGCTTGATTAAAAGCCCGCCTTCTTTGGAGCACTGGTTTGTGGCTTGGATCAATACTGAGTCGGAGCACCATTATTTGCGGGTCCATCCCTGGCATGTCGTCCGTAGACCAGGAAAATACATCTACATTGTTTCTTAGAAAAGCTATAATAGCTTTCTTCTCATCAACTCTTAGCCTCTCCTGATGCTAACTCTTTGAGTGTCAGATAGCAGCAGAATAGATTCTAACAGCTTGGTCGGCTCGCCTTGGAGTCTGGGCTTAACTGTCGATTCGGGATTGGCAACGTCATTCGATTCCACCTCACCAACGGGCAGGTCTCTCACCAGGAAAGTTGAGGCTTGAGTCTTGACATCAGACTTTTCTATGGCATGACAAAATTTCTCATTTCCTTTTCTAGCAACACTACTAATGACGTGTACCACCTCTACTTTGCCTTGTGGATTTATCATGGCAATCTTATAGCATTCTGGTAGCATCAATTGTTCCCCTCTCACAATTCCAACTCCACCTGGGGTTGGGAATTTCAACAACTGATGATAAGTGGATGGAACAACTTTCACTTGATGGAGGGATGGTCTTCCTAAGATGACATTGTAGATTGATCTGTCGTCTACCACCAAGAACTCCACCATAACTGTCATGCAGGCCATGCATCCGCCAAAGGTGACTAGAAGTTCTATGCCACCCTCGGAGTATACTGTCTGGCCACTGAACCCCAATAGCGGGGTAATGTTTCTTTTTAAACGCTTTCATCCCAACCTCATGGCATTGAAGGCGCGGAGAGATAAGATGTCCGCCGAGCTACCTCCGTCCACTAAAATTCAATGTACCTCGACATTCACAATGGTCAGCGATACTACTAAGGCGTCATTGTGAGGTTGGTGTAGATTTTCCTCCTCTTCCTCAGAAAAGTTAATAACTTGACCTACCAGAATAGTAGAATATACTTCTTGGGCTCTTGGAGACAATTGGGCTTCCCACGCTCTATTCTTTCACTTTCTTCCTGAATCGCCCCCTACCGGTCAACCTATAATCATCTTGATTTCTTTGGGCGGAGTGGGCGTGTGATCTCTTCTTCTTTAAGCCATTTTACTTTGACTACCATTCTGGTCTCTACTTTCTCCCACATATTCCTTTAGTTGTCCTCGTTGAATTAAAATTTTTATGGCTTCCTTGAGGTCAAAACATTCTACATTGGTATGGCCATGGTCTGGGTGGAAGAGACAATATTTGTCTCTGTTTCTTTGATGTGACCTTGCCTTTAGCTTTGTTGGCCATTTCAACATTTCTTTGTCTTGAATCTCTATTAACATCTACTCCACAGGGACTATCGTGGGTGTGTAATGTTCAAACTTGCCAGATGGCAAGCCTTTTCGGGCTATTTTTTCCAGTGCCATAGGTCGCTCTTCCATCCTTCTCTTCTTGTTCCCATGTCAGTCTTCCTCTTCTTGGCCTCTTTATCTTTGGTAGTCCGAACGAATGGTCTTCTCTTCTTTCTTACCATCTCTCGAGCGAAGGAGCTCCCCGGCACTCATGTACTTCTGTGCCCTAGAAAGAAGTTCAACATAGGTTGTAACGGCTTTCTTGCCTAAAGACCAGAGGAACTTCTCGTCTCTAAGCCCATCTACGATGGCTGTCAAGGCAACAACATCAGTATAACCTTCATTCTGCAAAGCTTCGTTGTTAAATCTCATGACATATTCTCTTAGTGATTCATTCCTTCCATGCTTTATGGTGAGCAGATAAGTGGAAGGTTTTCTCTGATCCCGACCCCCTAGGAACTGGGTAATGAACGCTCTTGCCAGTTCTCATAATGAAGTTATTAATCTCCTTTTTAGCTTTCTGAACCATTTTCAGGTTAGACCAGTAAGAGTAAACAAGAATGCCTGACACTTAGTAGCGTCTCGGACTCCATGGAGTTCTATCCATGACCAAAATGTATCTAGATGCTCTACCGGATCCTTTAATCCATCATAGGGCTTTATGGTAGGTAATTTGAATTTGGGGGGTACCAGGTCCTGCATGATCTCAGTGAAGGGTGGGTCTACCTAATCCAACAAATTATCAAGTCCAACCTTTCATGATCTTGAGCCTTCTTGATGTCTCCTAGTTGGTTTTGAATGTGTTGTAACTCGACCGTCCACAGTCGGCTATCTGCTTCTCTGTCATCCTTGGCTTGTTTCCTTTGCCTTTGGTTGATGAGATCCCATAAGTCTGTACCCAGGTCAGATTTATCTGTCTACTCCATCTTCCGAGTTTCTGCTCAGTCACCTCTCCAGATTGTTGACCGCCTCTGATACATGTGTGACCTTCTGGGTTGACTCTTAACTGGAGCATAATTTCAAACAGTAGGAGTTCGAGAATGGCGATCAAAAGGTACATGTTTCTTTAGGTTTGGGTTGTTGCACGCCGATCATTCCCTTCCAATATCAACCTCTACAATGCCTTTGGTTCAAGAGCTTCGGACTCTCCTACCCCTTCAACCGATGGACCGTTACCTTGGCTGGGTCTCAGGCCACCGTGGTGGTGCTTGGGCCCAACAAATTGTGCTTTTACTTCCCGTCACGCTTATTTTCCTCATGAGGGTATATCGCATTCTGCTTGATGGCCTTGATGATGTGGTTTGGTCGTCTGAGCAGCTCCATGATCTGGCTCAGATCCTGACCTAAGCTATCTACTTTGGCAGCTAGAGCCGCATACTCTAGAGTTGTCTTATTTCCAAGCTGGTGGGTCTCCCCCACGTGATTTTGTGGGTTTTCGCCTTGGATGGCGTTCACAATTCGAATTATCCCCGTCAAATGGTTAAAGCACAGAACGTGATGGTATGGCTAAAAGATGATGTTATTTCTCCCCACAGACGACGGCAACTGTTGATACCAAAAATTGCACCAATAGTAAATTTGTATTTGCTTTGGAGGAGAATAACTTGTTATCCTGCAAAAAGGTTAATATAGCTAACACCTGTGTGGTGTTGACCCAAATTCACTCTGACGCTTAAGTTAGAATCGGGTTTGAATTTTATTCTTCTAGTAAAAACTTGTGTGAGTTAAAAAACATACCTCTCTTTAGTTGTACCTGTTGAATTATATAAGTCGTCCATGTGATAACAAAATCTAGCTTGCCTCTTCGGTTTTAAAGCCATTACTAGTCATTAATTCATCTGTTTTCCCATTGAATCATCACTATTCGGACTGTTACACATTTCAACCCTTGATGTGCTCGACTTTTGGGTGGAATTATGACTCTTGATTCACCAATCATTACTCTCAACGTAATCATACTTCTTTAATACCAAAATAATTGAGTTACATAAATGGAAATGGGTAAAACCCTTCAGATTAACCATCTAAAAAGAAGTGTTTTTAGATGCTAACTCTTAATGCATGCACATGGACAGTTTCATCTTTCAAATCAAATGCATGGCTAAAAGATCATGCAAAACTTCCTACACCAATTGGGTCAGCCCAACTGAAGGTGAAAATTGGGCTGTTGGGGTTGGTAGCCGACCCCTATATTTTTTATGTGTGATTTTTTTGGGTTGACCTCGTTCAAAGGTTAGCCGGGCCCATAGGCCCAACTACCAACCTGTGAGGGTTGACGTTTCTCGAGGTGGGGATCGACAGACCCCCCCTCCCTCCCTCCCTTTTTCCTCTTGCTAGCTGGGCTATACAGCCCGGCTGCCAACCTTTCCCAGGCTGGCTTCTTCCATAAGGAGGGGAGTCGGCAGCTTGGCCGACTTCCCTCCTCCTTTTTTTTTCTTTTTCTTTTTTATATTTCATATTTCCTTATATATATATATTGTTCTACATGTATAAGATACAATATTGCTCTTAACCAAAAGCCATTTGAAATTTTATTAGCTTGGCTTTCACATTCTGGCTGTCTGTCAAGCTTGGTTCGCTTTCCTTAGCTCGAACGAGTCAGGCTAAATAAAGCACCTTCTTAGCTCAACTGAATTTGCCTAAACCTTAGATTTAATTATGTTATCTAAGTTTAATTTCACTCTCCACACTTCTATTATTTTTCATTTATTGCCCACTCTTCTGAGTCTTTGTATATTTACGCTTCATTGTTGCGATATACGTAAAATATGGTATTTCGGACGACATTGTTTTGGAGATTTTAAATCGAGTTCCCCTACATAAAGCTGAAAAATACAAGCTCTCTCAAAATTTCACGCCAAAGCTAGCTTACTATAAAGATTTAGTTGCATAACATCACTGTGGACCCTTCTTAGATGGCTTCTTCCTCCAAACCCTTGGATACAAAAACTGTTTATCTTTTATTTCTCCACAACCCAACTCTTTCTCCTTGGATTTTTTGTTTAGTTTCCTCTCGAGAGGTGACGTTCAAATTCGAGTTGTTGCTCCCAATGGTATTCTTTTATGTGAAACCCGACACCCATTCCATCCCAGATAATGTTTTTACACCATTTGTAAGCTTTCTACACAACAATGGCAAGGTCTTCCCATTCTGAGGACTCGTTACTTCACAAAAAATATTGTTATGCATGTCCTATAATCAGACCCTCTCCACTTCAAAATCCTTCGTTTATCCAAGGATCAAATTCCTTCATAATGCCCTTTGTCGTATTCATACACCATATGCGAGCTTTTTTATTATAAAACTTGATGGAGGAAGCTACTAGACGACATGAAGAGTTATTCAAGCATTATGATTTCTCATTCTCTTGTTGTGTTTGCTTCTGGATCGGCTCATTGGAAAATAGGTGATGGAAGGTTTATATATGCTTTCGACTTTTCCTCTGAAACCTGGTCTAAAATTGATATGCCAAACATGAGAAACAATGAAAAAGCTACATGGAACACCAAACTTATGGAGTATGAAGGTAAATTAGGAATAATGTAAGAGTTTAACAAACCTAAATATTCAACGGAGCTATGGGTAATGGAAAATTACTCTCATAAATTTTGGACAAAAAGATGTGATTTCTTGGGGGTCTATGCCTATGACTTTGTATGGATCAGAAGTTTCGATGACATGGTTATATTAGAGTAAAATAGTATTTACTAATTTAGAGACAGGCAAGCGCAATTACAAAGAGTCAGAACAAACCTATTTAGGAGCACCAATGGTATTTCCATTTTTCTCGTATTTTATGTCGTGGAATTTTGACCCTCTCATGCGTACAATCAAGCCAAAGGCCATGATCAAGATTGTTCGTAAACGTCTAATGGGCATCCAAAATAATGTCCATGTTTTAATTTCTTTTTATTTTTATTTTGCTCATTATAATCACTACTTGTGTACTATCCTACTTAAGATTATTAATTACACTCTTCAAAATTCTTAATTGAATTATATGATGTATTGTGTGTTGGGATTGGTGTCCTAATTCTCCCAGAGTCTCGTAGTTTGTAAACACTATACACACTGTTATGAATAAAATAAGAGTTGTTTTATTTTGCATTTACTCATATCCAATAAACAAAGCTCCATGGTTATTGTACGAAAACATAAGCATGTATATGAGATATACAAGTGGATCATGCCTTAAGTAATAACCTAAACAAGTCTGTAGTATAAGGATTAAATGAGGGATTTCTTATTCTGATGACACTACGGATACGACCCGCTTTGTAGAGGTTTACAAGCATTGTGAACTACTACAGATGGTTGATCCTAATCATTCATGTGAAGACATGCGAGCAGGGGTGTCCTATACAAAGAGTTTGTATAAGACCAAACCACGAGATGACTAGTCTCTTTATATCACGCCGTTGATACTTGAGACTTACATCTCACCTAAATGACCATAGGTGACATGACCTTAATCCTCAGTATTTTAGGAACTCCTGGCTTTGAGGGCGGTCTTTTGATTAGTATGGGTGAGAGTGGCCAGACTGCCAACTCAATATGTCTACCTTTTTGGGGATTCGTCTGATTTGCGAGCTAGGAACTCAGCTACACAAGACAGAATTCACTCCTTCCCCGAAGTAGGGGTAAGTAGATAGATTGTTCCCCTAAAGGCTGATTCCAGGTCTTGAACATAGTGGCCACAGCCTCTCTTTGGAAGAGGAGACTCAATCATAGTAGGACTATGACTTATGTTCATTAGAGGGATCAGTAGTACTTAAGAAGTTATATGTAACTACAGGGGCATAACGGTAAATTGGCCCAACTATACTTATGAGTGATCTGTGAAGGGTTATCGCACTATTGATTGATTGATATAGACACAAAATATATTTGTAATAAGGAGAGGGCAGTTGTCGGTCTTTAGTGGAGTACACGGCAGTTACGAATGGTGGATCCCATGACTAAAAAGTTTAGTCATTATTCACATACCGTTGGAGCTTCAAGCTACAGGTCCATAAGGTCCCCTTGGCAGCTCAATAGATTCAAGTTGAGAATCAGTTTTTGGGGTTGATTTGAAATGTTCAAATTGGCAAGAAGAAATTCAATTATATATAATATAATTGGTGTGATGTATGAGATACATCAAGTGGGGGATTAATGTAAATATGATTTACATTAAGTATCATAAAATAGAAAAATAACTATGGTTTATATGTTTCATGAGATGAAATATTAAAACTATAGGTTATAAATATAATATGGTAAATTGTTATCATATTTATTTATAATAATATTAATTGTTTGATAATTATCTCTTTTTCTCTAATAACCAATTGAGTGGGAGGTTATTGGTGATTTTATGGTAACCATGAGATAAAAGGAAAAAGGTTTTCCTAAATTTAAAAGAGTTACTTGATTCGAAAATTTTCTCACGGACAAGGCTATTAAGTGAAAGTGTTTCACTAAGCGATAGCATTAGAGAGACTAAACAATCATGGACATTATCTATACTATAGTTCATCAGCTAGTCGTAGCTAAACGATCACGTGGCATTGTCTATACGATAGGCTGTCATCTTCTACATGATTGAGCACATCGTCTATACGATAAACTGTGTCATCTCCCACTTGCTCAATCGTCTACACGATTGTTCCTCCAGTCTCTTCCTTTAACCAAGATCATACATAGCCCACAACTCCTGGATTCTCACACCGAGAATACTAAGGTAACCATTGGGGTGGTGTTCTCACTCAACTCGATTGATATCAAGGTTCTGGAGGTCGTTCGTTGGGTTCGTGTTGTTGTTCCGGTCGTTGTGTTCAAAGGCTGAGGTGCTGTTCTTGGACACATTGAAGAATGGTTCTTCAAAGGTACGTATACTCTATCCCTTGATCTCATCTTAAAGCATGTGGTAATTTCGTATTGTCATGACCTGTTAGTTTCCATTTTGTGACTGTAATTGTTTATGTTTAATTTCGAATGGAATTTAGAACGATCCTTCCACTGTTCATGGAAATCATCATGTCTAATTTCCTTCATTGTGTACACAATTACTTTAATAAATCGGTTATGTTTTAAACTCGAATAAGATCTTATTCAAATTTTATCAATAATACTTTTATCATCAATTATTGTAATTACATGTTGAAGAAACCTAGCAATTAGCTTTATTATCCAAAGCATAAATTATGCTTACGGACACAATTTTTAAATTTGAGGTCAAATTTGGAAATTTAGGGAATGAATGTTTAAAGTCTCTTCTATTTGTTTGTTATTCTTAAATAGAATTCAAAATATATATTGAATTGAAAAAAGTTTAAACAAGCATATTTGTGTTTTTGGGATGAGAAAGAAAAAAGTGATGTACAAGAGGCTGCTGATAAATTTCCTTTATATTGAAATATATGGTTTTTAATTTATTATCATTATTGAATAGATGTTTTTAATTTTATTGACAAGTCTTGTTCATATTGATTATTATAATTCATTTTTATTTAAATACTACTTTAGTCAATGTATTTTTGTCTTTGCTTCAATTTGATTTGTGTACTTTTAAAATGTTCAATTTAGTAACTGTAGTTTCAAAATGTTCGTGTTGATCCTATATTTTCAAAAAAAAAAAAAAAGACTAATTTAGTCTCTATTTTGCCATAATTAACATAAAATTTAAAAGAAAAGAGATAAATATGAAAATCAAAGTAACAAAATACTCACTTTTTAAAAGTATAAGGATCAAAGTATACATCTTTGAAATAATTGAAGTAATATTTAAACCTATATGACTTTAATTTTTTAGTACAACAATTGTGAGGATGAGGATAAAAACCTCCCACCCCTAGGATGAAAGGTCATGCTAATTAAGTTCACCGTGCTTAATTTCTTACAATTCGGACACTGAAAATTTTTACATCCAAGCCCACTCCATATAACAATCTTATCACTAATACAATTCCATAGAGACGTAGGGAAAGGCTGTAAGCCTACCTTTGGCATAGATTTGGTTAAACACCTCCGCCTCGACAACAATTCGTATCGACATGGAATCAGTTTTGAGAAAGGCTCCGATTGTCTAGACAAGGTCTAGAGACCTTCTAATTTATATACTGCGACTAAAGGTCAATGGTTTTCGCACATAAATGCCCCATAGATGCAACCATTTCCATTATTCTCTATAAAATTCCGAAGTCATATACTAATAGCTTCAAATTGTTTGCAATATAGAAATGTTAGACGTCAAACTCATTAACCAACAAGCATAACTATGAAATGGAAAGAAAAAAATATCAAGTACGACCTTGTACTCCAGAGCATCAGAAGATGAATCCAATTATCTTATTAGAATTTTGAAGGACATTTACTACAATGGTATTAGCTTAGACAATATAGTAAAACTGAAAGCAAGAATTCTTTTCTTTTATTGGTTTAAAAAAAAATAAATTGATTAATTATAGTGTATTTGATAAAGAGAAATGCAAAGAAATATCACTTTGTTTCGAAGGTTTATTTTAACAATATGCTTTCGTTATAAACTAAATGAAGAGAGAAAGAAGAAGGAATCGAAGGATGTACAGAAAAACAAGAGGATAGGGTATGATATGTACATTTTATTAAAATAATTGATTAATTATAGAGTATTTGATAGAGTAACAGGAAAATAAAATTCATCAAATACTACAAATGAACAGGATAGTAAAGAAGGTGAGGAGGAGAATACAAATCAAGAAGAAACAAATAAAGACGCTGATGAAGAAACAAAAGACAATGAAGGACAAACTTCAAAAACCCAAGAAGACACAACAACGTCAGGTGAAGAATCATCAAATCAAGAAGATGGAAAAAGCTTACCTTGAATACAATCAACAAATTGTTGGAACGAAGAATCTAATGGAATATAAGCCTCAACAACATGATAATCGTGGTATTGTGAACTTTTATTCCATATACTCTGAAAAATAATTGTTACTCGTTGTAGAGGCAGCAAAAATAGAAAGATTGAAACAATGGATAGTTACTTGTTTGTAGAAAATACAAATTTTATTGAGATATTGATAACATGAAGAGTATATCCATAATATTAAATAATATAATAAGATGATGACGAATAAAAGATGATTAAAAAATATATAATAAAATGATAAGTAAAATCCTAATCAAAGTTACAAAATTTATTTCAAATTTAAAATAAAAAAAAAACAAATAAGATAATTAAAAATCTAAAGATATATTATAAATTAAAATCAAAATAGTAAATAAACAAATTGAAGATTGATTAGTTATGAATATTTTCGAAGAGTGGTTCAATCAAATCAAATCAAATCTAATATGGAACTGCCAATTCAAATTTCAAAATGAGAGAAAAATACAACACCTATCTTTAGGTTGAAATCTCACTTACGATTCTAATTACAATGTATTATTGAGAATTGAGAATTGATACACAATCTAAAAAGTTGTTATCCAACTATACCAAGAAGACCTCTCCAATTTTGCTATCTTCACCAATTTCTCAAAACTATTTAATCTTGAAGTCCTATGATGTTTGAGCTTTTGGGCCTGAAATCCAATCCCATGATCAATGTTTGTTGACTCAAATCCAATACAAGGCCCAGCCCAGCCCAGCCCAGCCCAATAAGAAGTTATAGCTAACGCATTCCTTTCAAAATTATATAATATTGTTAATTTCTAAACAATTTCTTTATATTCAATTTCACATTTCCTATCTGTATAATAATTATCCAATTTATGTGAAAAACTTAAAAGGGAGGTGTTTGACATGTGTTGGGCGTGAACAATATGTGGGATAGGAGTTCGAACATCTGACTTATTGATTAAAAATATATATTTTATGAGCTTATTTTATAAAAATATAAAAAAAATATATGTAATCAATTACAAATAAATTCATATTGTAGAACTATGAACACACATCCTTACCTCTTGATATCCGATCGAGGATTGAGTCTTTTAAATTAGGCATGTCCAATTTAAAAGGTCCATTATTGAAACCATAAAAAATGTCATGAAAAAAGTTTAGAAACTTCACTTTTTATATAATCTTAAAAAAGTAATAATAATAATTTCAATTTCGATAACTTTATTATTCAACACAATTTGAATATATTAAAAAATGTAAACAACTACAATTTGGCGACTCAAAATTTAGTGGCTGATGGTATAGTTTGGCGGATAACGAATGAGATTGAATCTTATTGTTGGTGGGATGTTTTTCATAATTGACTAGTATGTTGATTGAGGCAGGTTTGGCCCCGTTATTCGTATAATTGTATGATTTCTACTTTCACAAAATAAAATAAAATAAATTTAGATAGAGAGTGCTTGTTGTAATTGCGTAGGATTAGGAGAGTAATGAAATCAAGATTCTAATTTATTTAGATTTTTTTTTATTTTTTTTCTTGTATTCTTAGTTCAACAATAAGTTGACAATAAGAATCTCTAGTCTATTGATCGAAAAAATATATTAACTAATTGAACTATATTAAAATTGGTATATAAGTATTTCTATTCTCACAATTCTTTCATTATAATTAATCTATTACTTATTGGGCAAAAAATGGCACCTATTGCATGTAAATATTGTAGGTTAAATTATAAATTTAATCTAAACATTCAAATTACAAATTTATTTAAGGAGCTTTAATATATTTTTAAAAATTTACGAAGTTACTAAACACAAATTTAAAAATTTAGAATTTCATTACACAAAATTTCATATGTTTTTTACTTCTTCGAGTTTCATTCTTTTTTTTTCTTTGATTTCATTTTATTATGTTTTTTCTTAAAAGAATAGGTACTTTAAACACAACCAAAATTGAAGACGTCGTTTGGTAACCATTTCGTATTTTTAGTTTTAGTTTTCTAAAATTAAACTTATTTTCCCACATATTATTATAATAGTTTATATTTTTTTTTTTTTGGTAAGTATAGGAGTTGAATTTTTTACCAAATCCCAAAAATAAAATCAAAATTTTAGATATATATTTTTTTTTAGTTTTAAAAATTTGACTTAATTTTTTAAAACATAGGTAAAAAGTAGATATATCATAAAACAATAAATTTAGAGGTGGTAGTGGTATTGATATACTTAATTTTCAAAAACTAAGAATAAAAAACCAAACGGTCACCAAAAAGGCCTAAAATAATTGATTTTTTTTAGAAAATGGAATTTTGTTCTTTTCAAATCTGATTAGGAAGATTTTCAATTGTTAAACTAAAATCATAGACTAAAAATATGAATTAATTTTAGGATTGTTTATGAACTAATCTATATTAAAAATGTAACATTATTTGAAAATTCGAAAGTATCAAGAATAAAATAAAGTAATTCTTAAATATTTAAACAAAAATGATATTTTAAATCTAAAATAGATTTTTTTTTTTTTTTTTTTTTTTTTGAGAAACATAAGAGAGAATATAAAATGAGACTTTCATATAATTTATTAGTTAAATTTAATTTATATAAGCTACATAGACGAGTTAAAAACATTTTCAAATTTTTGGTAAATTGTTTTTAGAAAAAGAATCAATAGTGAATTTATACTTACTATGGATAAAATTGAAGCTGAAATTCATAAGAGATTCTCTCTCTATGGTCCATGTTTCTCTCATCATTCAGCTCTCAATCACATGGCAAAATAACAGACACTGTTAGACTTCTCATTACCCATATTTTTCCTTTCAATTTTATAAATGTAACACAAAGAAAAAGGTGAGAAGAGAGGGACAATGATTCATTGATCATTCTGTTCATAGAGAGTTTGTATGAATATAGTAGAGAGAGTCAGAGAACAATATATACCTGATTGTACTCTGGTTTGAACTTCATTTTTTCTGCTCAGTACTTGAATGAAGACGATATGTGTGGCTGTTCTTTAGAGTGGATGTAGACACTGATAGGGCCGAACCACTATAACTTCTATTGTTGCTTCTCCTTTCTTTATCTCTTGTTTTCCTTCTTAGTTTGAGCTTTGATATTTCTTCTTCCTCTTCTTGCTCAAGCTGTTAATAAAACCAAAAAAGAGGTTTCTATAGAATTGGTATGGCAACCCTGAAGGGGTGAATAGGATTTAATCAAACTAATTAAAATTTTTTACTAATGTGACCCCAATTAAACAAATTAACAAACTTTTTGTTAACAAGTAATTTAAACAATAAACTTATACAAATAATTTCATTTTGAATTAAACAAGAAATTAACCATCACACTTTAAAACACAATTTTTATATCTAATAAAAGGATTGATGAAGGATATATAAATTTAAGAATTACCATATATGAGTATTTAAATATAAGAAAAAAATTGTAAATAATTTCAAGCAATAAAATTTAAGAATAAATTAATTATAAAATTAAATAGTTGAGGGATAGAGAAAATGACACCGAGAATTTTATAGTGGGTTGGTACAATCGGCCTATATCCACTTCCCCATTTTCTCTTGGGTTTGTCACTTAAGCTTAACTTTTTCTATGATTTAGAGTTGAACCATACAACGTTCTTTTTTCAGACGCAAGAACAAACTCGATCATTTCTACAGTTGAGGATCAAACCATTACAACTCTTTTTCCGAGATCAAAAGCATCCCCTACAATGGATTTGAAATGAAGTACAATATGAGGAAAACTCTCGCAAAGAGTAGATTCACAAATTAAAGATCTCATGAATCAATCCTCACAATTTAAAATATCTCTCTCAAGAAGAAGATGAAAAGAAGAGTATTGAAACTTGGAGAGAGCAACAATGGAAGCTTTGTATTTTCGGAAATGATTGAAAATTATGAAAATTGTTCTAAACATTTGGAGAATAATATGAAAATTATCCACGAAATAAATTTCTCTTGAAATCTCGTGCGAACAACCACATTCAGTTTGGATCATTGGATCTTGGAAAAGAAAATTGAATAGTAGAGATTTAAACTCAACTAGCCATTAAGCACAAAAATAATAATATAATAATATATTTATTTTTAAAATATTTTCTTTTAAAACCTAACAAAAAGTAAAAGTTCATCATGTGTTCAACTAGCCGTTAGACACAAACATAAAATAATATTAAATTTATTTTCTTTTTAAATTCATTTTCATTTTAAAATCAATCCAAAAAACAAAAGTCCACCATGTGTCATTTCTCCTATGCTCCAAGTTATTAGGAATATCACTCCCGTTTGTAAATGTTAACATATTCTATTTATCAATAAAAGTATTATTGAGTATTTTATTCAATAAATTGTTATTGATATTGCATTTTGTTATAAAAATATAATAAACGAATCCATGGCTATAATATGAATAACTTTATGTGGAGACATAAAAGAGGATCAAGTTTTAGTATATAGCCAAAATTATCTATAAGTATATGGATGAGATTAGTAACTCATCCTAGTAACACTATTGGATGCGACCCATTTTGTATACTGATACAAATGATGTGATCACAAAATCATTCATGTGGAGATATGTGAGTGGAGGCATCCTATGCAATGTGTTTGCATAAGACCGAACATTGAAATAGTCACTTTTCTTTATAATGACCATTTACTGTTAAAACTGGCTATTTTAAACTTACTGACCTAGGGTAACTCGATCTTAATCCCAAGCTAACTATGAACTTCTGTTTATTCGGGATTATCCTTTTATCGGCATAGGTGGGAGTATCCAACAACATTGTTCAATAAGCCTCACATTTTGGGGATAAGGCTGGATAGATAGCCGGGGACATAGTTCTCCAAGATGAAATTCACTCCTACCCGATTTAGGGTTAGTAGAAAGGTTGTTTTTTTAAGTGCTGATTCCTGGTCTTGAACAACGGGGCCTCGCCATCTCGAACGAGAGGGATATGGTTTATAAGTTGGACTAAAACCAATTGTTCAAACGGATGATTAGTGGGAACCTAAGAAGCAAAATGTATTTACAGGAGTAGAAAGGTAAACTTGACCTAGCTGTAAATACGGACAACCTGTGAAAGATCGACTTACTAATTATGGTTAAAAAATGGATAGAAATATATCTACAGTGAGAAGAGTGCAACTATCAAGGTATAGTAGTGTGTCTCAGTAGTTAACGAATATTGATTAATTTGATCTAAAGAGTTTAGCCAATTAACCTCAAATCATTAGAGCTCATGATCTGTAAGTCCATTAGGTCCCTCTACTATCTCCTCAAATTATCTTGGATTAGTTAACTGAGTAGATTTGAAAAGTTGAGATTCAAAATTAGGGTTTTTGAATTTGAAGTGTTCAAACTTAATTAGGGTTTCCATTAATTGTATTTAATACACTTGAAACGATTAATTTTGTTGAAAATTAAACGAAATTGGAGAGTTAAAAAATATTTAAATATTTAATAAGGTGAAATATTTTTTTATATTAAATTGAATTAATTAAATTAGTTTAATTAATTATCTAATTTTCTTCAATTTTGAAATTTGTTCAAAATTGGTAATTTGATTCATTATTTATTTTTTTTTTTTGAAAATTCAAAATTATGAAAATTGAATTTTTGAAAATTCAGTTCTAATTTAAATTTATTAATCAAATTAAGTTAATAAAATTGTTTTTAAAGTAGAGAGTGGAAAAATCCAACACCTCATGCCACTTCAATTACAATTGAAATTGAAGTGGCATCAGCCTTTTACTCAAATCTGCATGGTTTACTTGTATAAATTAAAGATTTGAACTTCAATTGTTGATCCATGCATTCAAAATTTTATACTGAAACTCTGCTGCACCAGAAACCCTTCAAACCCTCTTCACTCTCATTCAAATTTAGCTCAAATTTAGAGATTTCGCCTTTCAATCTGAGTTAGAGAATAGAAAGAAGGTGTCTATGGTGGTCCATAGTTGATTTGAAGATATAACTCGTGGAGAGAAGCTAGTTTTGAAGAGATTCATCAAAGGTTGTATCTCATGAAACTCTTTCTCTGCAAAATTTGTTTTTAGCATGCTTTTGAACTCAAATTAAGTGTAATTAAAGTGCTTATAGATTATGATTTGTTCCGTTGCATGTTGGTCTACTCTATCAATTAGTATCAGAGAATAATTTAAGTACTTAATTATCGTTAATTTGAGTTTGATGGGTGTGTTTTCATAAGTTGTATGAAAATGGTGAACTGATATGGTTTTTTCTGAGTTTTGGCATTAAATTCTCTTCAATTTTGTTGTAATTCTTGTAATTGATCCTTGATTGATGGGCCTTAATGTGTGGTTAAGAGTATATAATTCGACACGAGTCATTAGGGTTGAAATTAGGATGTAATTGAAGAAAGAAGCTGCGGAGGTCATTAGCAGAAAACTGAAGTTTCAGCGACTACCTCGCAACGTTGTGCACTGTGCTTGAAGCGTCACGACGTTGTTCTTCGTTCCAGTCCAGAATTTTGACGATAACCCTATGGTGTTGCAACGCTGGGACGCACCGTTGCGACGTTGTTCATCCCAGCCCAACATACACGCACGAGCCTAAATTGGTGGTCCAAGTGAATCGGTCCAATCGGTTTGGGTCAAGGAGGTGTGGTTCGACCTGATTAAGCCTGGTTCAACCCAATTTTGAGCATTAGAGGTTTGGGGTAGTTCGAGTGGTCCAAAAGTATTTTAGAGCCAGTTTTTGCTGATTTATGTAATAATTTAGGCCTTTTTTTGCTTGGGAATGTCAAAACTAGACCATATCAGTTTTTGTTTAATTATTTATACATGTGATGTATGTTATAATTAAATAAATCTTGTATGTGCATATAGTATGCCATGTACATTTAAAATCCCACCATAGGAAGCATGCTACTTGCATTGAAAGTATATTATAAGATGTTATAATATATAGTATGCATGTTTAGGATTTCAATTGTTTTAATAAGTATTATATTAAATGATGAGATATCTATGTTTGTTATGGATCAATGCATGTCTATTTTTTTTTAAGTTGTTATAAAATTGGGTTAGACATTTAAAATTCATAACAAAGATAAGTTGCATGCTCACGTAAGATTAACCACGTGTTTTAATAGTTAAAATAGGTCGTTATCTTATAAAACTTGGGTTACAAACTCAACCAGTATATAATCCTGTCTAAGGCTGTGGGTATTTAAGTTGACGGTCTACTGAACACCTACCTGGGGATTATGACCAAATAATTGAGCTTTGTTAACCGGTTCTATAAGTACACATGAGCAATGTAAGGTTTTAAAACTGGTTTATTAACTATACATCGTAGGTTAAATCCAAATATAATCGTTATACTTTGATAGATCATATAGACTTGGGTCGTTTAAAATTAGCCGGAATATATCTAAATAAGAGAATACCCAAACATTTAGAACACTTCAGTGGGAGATTAACAATATATACAATATATAATTTTTAGCTCTCACATCCCCAAAAGTTCACACTATGGATCCATGGTCGGTTTTGTTTCGCTTTTACCGTGACTGCTTCATTCGGAAAGTGTTTGCATAGGTTGATAACAAGGTGAATGGGGAAGTAGTCCATAGTAAGTGGGTGAAGAAAATGTGTCAACATATCCTATGTTCTCCTCCATTATTTTGAACCGTAAGACTCCTATGTTCCGCCTACTGTCATTTTTTAGGCGGCACAAGCGAGTCATTAATTACGGCGATTCCTTCAGAGGGTTGTAACATAGGATTTGGAAAAATCCAACCTTAAAAAATGAATAGGGTTTTATGGTTCCTTTTTTTAACATTGTTTTCCAATTCGAGGGCATGTTCATATCATTCTATAAGATCTGAAAATGGCGGGTCATACTTACAAGAGTTACTAAATGTTAGTAAAGTTCTTGACCGAGAACGGTAACCAAAAAAACTATAGGAATAAGAGTTATTTTGGATATAGTATTTGGTCAAAATTGTCTTACTCCAGTGAAGGAGTATTTGACTGCCCCTCGGTAGCATCTGTTCTAAACACACTAAAGTATCTTTGCAAATAAATAAAGAAATATGAGTACTTTATTATTTTCTGCTAAAATTGGATTTAGATGCATAAGATTAATAGAATTTTTTTATTTTTCAGCAATGTCAAACTCGATTATACAACTTCTTGCTTCTAACGAATTCAATGGATAAGGTTACTCTAATTGGAAATCGAATATAAATACAATATTAGTGGTTGACGACCTGAGGTTTGTTTTAACAGAGGAATGTTATCCGCTTTTCGGTTCAAATACTAATTGGTAACTTGTAGAAATACAAGTTATTTATACTGTTTTATTTAGATTATGTGGTAAAAAGAAGGAAAAAGTTGCGTCGACCGTATAGAAATTGGCTTAGAAATGCAAAAGTTGTAAAGTGTCGTAAGCACACCCGCTAACCCCTTGCAATGGAAAAATGGAATGTCCAAGTCTTTATTTTGCAGGAAATAGGTCATTGCATGCGATGATCGCTCGAGGACAAAAAGAGCAATGCATTCGCACTGCATTCGACGGTCAATAGAGAACGAAAAAGAACAACACAATTGCAGTGCATGCAACGATCGATCATGGACGGAAAGATCAACGCATTTTGCACAGCATGCGGCGATCGATCCTAGATAAAAGATCAACACATTTGCACCGCATGTGATGATTGATCGTAGATGAAAAGAGCGATGCATTCCTAAGGAATTCTGAAATTGTACACCTTTTTTGTTGTACGATCTGACAAATTGAATGTGGAACAGAGCGGACGTTTCCACCAAGCCGTGGCAGAAAAAACAGCTTTTCGGAGTAGAACCACTGACGCAGGAGGTGCCAAGGTCTATAAATAGCTACATCAATTTCAAAGAAAGAAGGCTGGTTTAAAGAGACAACTTAGAGAAAATCCGGGAGAAAGACGAGACAAGATCGAAAGGAAAGTCTTAGGAGAAAGAAATTCATTCCCATTCCCGAAGAGATGTTCTATGCAAAGATCATTTCTACCTGGAAAACAAGACTGAGAAAGAAATTCAACCACCACATTCCTCCCACATGTCGGCAAGAAAATCGTCTCCGATCGGGATCCATGTCAAGACATTGGCACGTTTACCTTATTGTTCTTACTTTCTATCCATCAACTGTGTTCATTTCTAATCTTTCATTCATCCATCTGTACTAAACGCTTTATCGTTATCTTTTAATATCATTATCATATTCATCGTCATCTCTCTGTTTTTCACCATACATTTATCTTCCCTTTCTTTCACTATGTGTAACTAATCCTCAGAGTAAGGGGGAAGGATTAAGCGAGTAAGTTAATCCTTGTTGAGGAAATCGGTTAAGTTTAGCTAACGCGTTCTCAACGGAGGATTAAGCGAGTAAGTTAATCCTTGTTGAAGAAATTGGCTAAGTTTAGCTAACGTGTTCTCAACGGCATCTTCATCTGTGAAAGCAGAAGTGAAGATGTTATTCCTCCTCTTGAAAGAAAGTTGGAAGAATGCGTTAACTAAAGAAAGAAGTATTTCCAGAGATGGAAACAACCTTGCGTTTGCAACGTTCATCCCTGATTCACCATAGACATATGGGAATGCGGCCGATCACTGAGAGGTGTAAGCCAATGGAAAGCGGAACCTTAGTTGCGTTTACAACAGGATTGACAAACTTGCGATGTTCTTTCCCCCAACCCATTCTCTTTCTGACACATTTCACAAGACTTGTCATCGCATTCCATTAGATACTTGCACATCTTCACAGACAGTCCTCAATTTGTTTATTTAATTGTTTATTTATTTACTTGTTATCGCATCTTATTTTATCACCGCAATTTATTTTATTACCGCATTTTACTTTATCATCGCATTTTACTTTTCACTACATTTTATCTTTCCAAACCAATTCATTATTATTTTATTCTCGGTCACATATATCACATTAGTATCGCATCAATCACCGCAATCCCCGTGTTCGACCTCAGATCACTCTGAGAAACTTGCATTGGAATTATACTTGGTTCCAACG
This sequence comes from Benincasa hispida, assembly GCF_027475165.1. NCBI lineage: Eukaryota > Viridiplantae > Streptophyta > Magnoliopsida > Cucurbitales > Cucurbitaceae > Benincasa > Benincasa hispida. The sequence goes on along the minus strand of NC_143488.1, from coordinate 75,604,288 downwards.
CAAAAAAACTTGTGACACGTGCGTACTACAAGAACGCATATCAACATCATCGCACATTATTTTAGAACGTAGTATCGCATTTATTATTATCGAAAGCGCACACATCATCATCCACATCACTTCATCATCACATTATCCATTTCCATCCATCCTTTGCGGCGGCATTACATTCGTTCCGTCCGCCGTAATTGAAATTCATTCAATAAGTGTTTGCGTAAATTACAAATTCCAAGTTAACACTAACCAAAATGTTTGGAAAGTTTATGATAGATGGGTAAGGCTAATGAGAAGGCAAGAGCCTGCATCTTGGCGAGCATATCTAATGTGCTCAATAAGAAACATGAAGCCATGCCCATTGCTCGTGAGATTATGACATCATTGTAGGAAATGTTCGGGCAACCGTCATCTTCAGTATGATATAAGGCTATAAAATATGTTTATAACTCACACATGAAAGATTGAACCAATGTTAGAGAGTATGTCTTGGATATGATGGTCCATTTTAACATTGCAGAAGCTCACGACGCTATCATAAATGAGACTAGTCAAGTTAGTATGACCTTGGAGTCTCTTCCGAAAAACTGCTTGAACTTCCAAACTAATGTTGTAATGAATAAGATTAATTACAACTTGACTACTCTATTGAACGAACTCCAGACTTACCAATTGATGATAAAATTAAAAGAAAGTGAAGCAAACGTTGTTTCACAGAAAAAAATTCTAAAGGGATCATCTTCGGGAATGAAACCTTCAGACAAAAAAAAACCTATCCTTTCCTCTTCTTAAGATAAAAGTATCCAAATGAAGAAGAAGGGAAAAGGGAAGAAGAAACCTGTTGCTAAAAAAACCAAGGCTCCTAAAGGAAAATGTTTTCATTGTGGAGAAGATGGACATTGGAAACACAATTTCCCGAAATATCTAGCTGAAAATAGAGCAGAAAAGGAAAAACAAGGCAAATCAGATTTACTTGTAATTGGAACATGCTTAGTGGAAAATACTCACTTAACCTGGATATTAGATCCAGGCACCACTAACCATGTTTGCACTTTTCTAGTTCTTGGACTCAACTCTCAGAACACGAAATGACTTTCAAGGTTGGAACAGGAGAACTCATTTCAGCTAAAGCAGTGGGAGACATCAAGTTATATTTTGGAGAATCTTTCATTTTTTTTTTTTTAAAGAATGTATATTATGCACCCAAAATGAAAAGAAACTTGATCTCCAAATCTTGTTTGTTAAAAAATATGTATAAAGTATCTTTTAAAATCAATGAAGTGTCGTTTTTTCAAGAGCTATTCATATTTGTTCTGCTAGACTTGAAAATAACTTGTATGTATTAAAACCAACTGAAGCAAAAGTCATTTTAAATATAGAGATGTTTAAAACGGTAGAAACTCAAAATAAAAGACGAAGAATTTCTCCTAACGCCAATCTTTGGCACCTTAGGCTTGGTCACATAAATCTCAACAAGATTGAGAGATTGGTAAAAAAAAAAAAAAGTGTCATCTAAATTAGTTAGAAGACAGTTCTTTATCGTCGTGTGAATCGTGTCTCAAAGGAAAAATGACTAAAAGATCTTTTGTTGCAAAAGGTCTTCGTGCCAAAGAACCTTTAGAACTTGTACATTCAGACCTTTGTGCTCCGATGAATATTAAAGCTCGAGGAGGATATGAATATTTCTTCAATTTTGTTGATGACTATTCGAGATAAGGCTATATTTATTTATTGAATCACAAGTCTGAAACTCTCGAAAAGTTCAGATTTAAGACTGAAGTTGAAAACTTGTTGGGTAAAAGAATTAAAACACTTCGATCAGATCGAGATGGTGAATATTTAGATTTACAATTCCATAACTATTTAATGGATCATGGAATTCGATCCCAACTCATAGCACCTAAAACACCACAAAAAAATGGTGTTGCAAAAAGGAGAAATCAAACCTTGTTAGACATAGTTCATTCAATGATGAGTTATGCTCAGTTACCTCAATCCTTTTAGGGGTATGCAGTACAAATTACAGTATATATTCTGATCATGGCTCCCTCAAAAAGTGTTTCAGAAACACAGTATGAGTTATGGAGAGTACGTAAAAGTAGTTTACGTCACTTCCGAATCTGGGGATGTCCGACACACGTGTTGGTGCAAATTCCTAAGAAATTAGAATGATGTTCGAAATTATACTTATTTGTAGGATGCCCTAAGGAAACAAAAGATGGATTGTTTTATAATCCCCGAAAAGATAAAGTATTTGTATCGAAAAATGTTACATTCTTGGAAGAAGATCATATTAGAAATCATCAACCCGCATTAAACTGGTATTGAATGAAATGATCAAAGATATTATAGACAAATCAACAAAAGTTGTTGATCAAGCTAGTCCATCAACAACAGTTTTTGCCACATCACATCCTTTACTAGAGTTGAGAATGCCTCGATGTAGTGGAAGGATTGTTCATCAGCCTGAATGCTACATGGGTTTAACAGAAATTCAGGACATCATACTTGATGATGGCCTAGAGGATCCATTGACCTTTAAACAGGTAATGGGTGATGTTGATAGGGAACAATGGATAAAAGCATAGACGTGAAAATGAAGTCAATGTACTTCAATGTTGTCTAGGAACTTGTAGATCAACCATATGGGGTTAAACCTATAGGCTGTAAATGGATTTACAAGAGACGAGACCAAACTGGCAAGGTACAAACCTATAAAGCCAGACTCGTGGCAAAAGGTTTTACCTAAAGAGAGGGGATGGACTATGAAGAAACCTTCTCTCTTGTTGCCATAATTAAATCAATAAGAATACTTTTGTCTGCTACCACATATTATGACTATGAAATATGGTAAATGGATATCAAGACAATCTTCTTGAATGGCTATCTTGATGAAAGTATTTATATGTCTCAACCAGATGGATTCATTGAACAGGATCAAGAACAAAAAGTTTGTAAGCTTAAATTATCCATTTATGGGTTAAAATAAGCTTCTAAATTTTGGAATACACTGCGATCAAATCTTATGGTTTTAAACATAATGTTGATATACCTTGTGTATACAAAAAAAATAGTCAACAAAACTACAGCTTTCCTGGTCCTTTATGTTGATGATATCTTGCTCATTGGGAATGAGACAAGTTTCCTTACTGACGTAAAGAGATGGTTAGCATCACAATTTCAAATGAAAGTTTGAGAGATGCACAATACATTATTGGGATCCAAATAGTTCGAAATCGCAAGAATCGGATGCTAGTCCTATCTCAAACATCTTATATTGACAAAAGGTTGTCGAGGTATAATATGCAAATTCCAAAAAGTGTATGGTACCTTTTAGACATGGAATTCATTTGTCAAATGAGCAATGTCCTAAGGCACCTGAAGAAGTTGAGAAAATAAAAAGAATTCCATATGCTTCAGCAGTAGGGAGTCTAATGTACGCTATGTTATGTACACGTCCTAACATATGCTTTGCAGTAGGAATCGTCAGCAGGTACCAATCTAACCCTGGACATTATCATTGTACTGCTGTCAAAAATATCCTCAAGTATCGTCAGAGAATGAGAGACTATATGCTTTTGTATGGACCTAAGAATTTGATCTTTACAAGATAAACTGATTCTGATTTTCAAACTAATGTAGATTCTAGGAAATCTACTTCAGGATTCTTTTTCACTCTTAACAGAGAAGTTATAGTGTAAAGAAGCATCAAATAGAGTTGTATAGCTGACTGCATGATGGAAGCATAATATGTAGTTGCATGCGAAGCAACTAAAGAAGCAGTGTGGCTATGCAAGTTCCTGTCAGATTTGGAAGTAGTTCTAAATATGCATCTGCCAATTACCCTGTATTGCGACAACAACAGTGCAGTTGCCAATTCCAAGGAACCAAGAAGTCACAAACGTGGAAAACACAGAAAAAAAAGTACCATCTCATCAAGGAGATAGTACACCAAGAAAATGTGATAGTCACGAAGATAACCTCAGAAGATAAACTTGTTGATCTGTTTACGAAAGCCCTCTCGGCTAAAGTGTTCGAAGGCCACCTGGTTGGACTAGGACTACGAGCTTCATAATCTAGAGCAAGTGGGAGAATGTCAAGGGTATACAGATGCGCTAGTTTATTGTATTGTCTCTATTTTCTCAACATTGTAAACATTATATATTAGCATATATTTGTAACTCACTGGAGTATTAGTCCAAGTGGGAGATTCTTGAGAATTTCCTAAAACTCGTAGTTCGTAAATGTTAACATATTCTATTTATCAATAAAAGTATTATTTAGTATTTTATTCAATAAATTGTTATTGATATTGCATTTTGTTATAAAAATTCAATAAATGAATCCATGATTATACTATGAATACTTTAACTCGATGTGGAGGCATAAAAGAGGATCAAGTTTTAGTATATAGCCAAAATGATCCATAAGTATATGGATGAGATTGGGTACCTCATCTTGATGACACAATTAGATGCGGCCCATTTTGTATACTGATACAAATGATGTGATCCTAAAATCATAAATGTGGAGACATGTGAGAAGGGCATCCTATGCAATGAGTTTGCATAAGACCTGACCTCAAAATAGTCACTTTTCTTTATAATGACCGTTTACTATTAAAATTGACTATTTCAAACTTACTGGCCTAGGGTAACTCGATCTTAATCCTGAGCTAACTATGAACTCCTGTTTATTCGAGATTATTCTTTGATCTGCATAGGTGAGAGTAGTCTAACAGCAGAACTCAATCAGTCTCACATTTTGGGGATAAGACCGAATAGATAGCTGGGGACATAGTTCTGCAAGATGAAATTCACTCCTACCTGACTTAGGGTTAGCAGAAAGGTTGTTCTCTTAAGCGTTGATACCTAGTCTTGAACAATGGGGCCCCGCTCTTTCGTGATCGAGAGGGATATGGTTTATAAGTTGTACTATAAACCAGTTGTTCAAATGGAGGATCAGTGAGAACCTAAGGAGCAAGATGCATTTACAAGGGTAAAACGATAACCTTGACCTAGCTGTAAATACGAACGATCTGTGAATGATCGACTTACTAATTATGGTTAAAAAAATAGACAAAAATATATCTACAGTGAGGAAAGTGCAACTATCGAGCTATAGTGGTGTGTCTCAGTAGTTAACAAATATTTATTAATTCGGTCTAAGAGTTTAGCCAATTAACCCCAAATCGTCGGAACTCATGATCTATAGGTCCATTAGGTTTCTCTACTAGCTCGTAAAACTATCTTGGATTAGTGATGGTAGATTTGAAAAGTTGAGATTTGAAAGGTTTTGAATTTGAAGTGTTCAAATTCAATTAGGGTTTCCATTAATTGTATTTGATACAGTTGAAATGTTTAATTTTATTGAAAATTAAATGAAATTGGAGAGTTCAAAAATATTTAAATAATGATTTAAATATTTAATGAGATGAAATATTTTTTATATTAAATTTAATTAATTAAATTACTTTAATTAATTATCCAATTTTATTCAATTTTGAATTTGTTCAAAATTGATAATTTGATTTTTTTTTTTTTTTTTTGCAAATTCAAAATTATGAAAATTAAATTAAAAATTGAATTTTTGAAAAATCAGTTTTAATTTAAATTAATTAATCAAAATAAGTTAATAAAATTGTTTTTAAAATAGAAAGTGGGAAAATCCAAGCACTCAAATAAACACCTCACGACACTTCAATTTCAGCCTTTTACTCAAATTTACATGGTTTACTTGTATAAATTGAAGATTTGTACTTCAATTGTTGACTCATGCATTCAAATTTTATGTTGAAACTCTACTGCACTAGAAACCCTTCAAACCCCTTCACTCACATTCAAATTCAGCTCAAATTTAGAGATTTCACCTTTAAATCTGAGTTAGAGAATAGTAGAGAAGGTATCTGTGGTGGACCGTAGCTGGTTTGAAGATCTAACTCGTGGGGAGAAGCTGGTTTTGAAAGGTTGTATCTCATGAAATCATTTCTCTGCAAAATTTGTTTTTAGCATGCTTTTGAACATAAATTAAGCATAATTAGAGTGCTTATTGATTTTGATTTCTTCCTTTGCATGTTAATTTACTCTATCAAAAGTGGCACCTTTCAATTGGTCCATTTTGATTAAAAAAAAAAAAAGTCACGTCATCAACTCAAGATTTTTTCGTTAGGCTTGTTTCACCTATATCTTCTTCGTTTTAGCTTCGATTTGGGCGATTTAAATTGTTTTGGAATCGTTGTTTCAAACTCTACACAATAAACACTTCAAAACACTAAAAATTTCTATAAATAAAAGCATATTTATTATCATCAAAATATTAATTAATTAATTAATTTGAGGTTAAGAACTAAAAAGGCAACAGTTTCCTCCTTGGTGAGCTTCAAGTTGCATGTGAAAAGAGGTAAGGAACACTTTTGTTTATATTTGTTTCTTCAGCTGGTGATTTCATTAGGCAAGTTTGTGACAGGTGTGTTACATGCCCTTTCCCACATAGCTAAAACTCTATTTCTGTCACATAAGTTTTATAACAATTGCCATCAGAGCTTTGAGAAATAATCAATGGCTATTGAAGAGTATGAGATAGAAAAGTTCATCAATGACTTTAATCTGTGGTCAAAGAATATTAAGCTAATCTTGACGTATCAAAAGGCCATAAAAGGCCTAGATTATCCTAAAACATTACCTGATAGCTTAACACAAGAAGAGAAACAAAGTATTGATGAAGTGTCATATAGAACTATGTTATTGAATGTGACTGATAATGTGCTTAAGCAAGTAATTGATGAAAATTCAGCATATGAGGTTTGGAACAAATTACAAGCCTTATATGTAAGGAAAGATGTGCCTAATTAGATTTTCTTAAAGGAAAGGTTGTTCTCATTCAAAATGAATGCTTCTAAATCTTTGGATGTGAACCTTGATGAATTTAAAAACTAACCTTATCAATAAACAAAATAGAGATAGCATCTCAACTAAGGCAGTGATTACTGCCATAAGGTGTAAAGAACTTGAACTTAAGTAAAAAACTAAGAGTTCTGAAAGTGGTGAGACCTTATTTTCAAAAGGAAAGGGGAATCACTTAAAAAAGAATAGTCTCACAAAGGATCAGAGATTTCATAACAGAAACCAGTAATTAAGTGCTATCGTTGTCACAAAAAAGGACATATCAAAAGGAACTGTCCAAAGAGGGAAAAAAATGGAATTTAAAGACTTGAATAAGACAAGAGAACATGGAAAGGTAGACTTCACTATTGGGGATGAAGCATATGTGTATTCTAAGACCCTAGCTACAACTAATGATGAGGCCATGAAAGTAAACATTGAGGATAAGGAAAACTGGGTCATTGACTCAGATTGTACCTTTCATATGACTTCTAATAAGAAGTGGTTTACATCTTACAAATAGTGGGATGGAGGCTTAGTGTTTATGGGAAATAATCATGGGTGTAAGATTGTAGGAATAGGGTCTACTATGCTAAGATTAGAAGACAGTAGAGAGATATTGCTTAATAATGTGAGGCATGTTCTTGAAATTCAAAGGAACCTAATCTTAGTTGGAATGCTTAATGAGATAAGTTACTTTATCACAATGAGTGGCGGGTCACTGAAAGTCCTAAAAGAGTCTAATACACTTTTTGAAGCCCTTAAGCATAACGGCTTATATATTATCAAAAATGTTAGGGCAAAAGACCACAGACTGATAGCTCAAAGTGGAAAGGATGAGGAACTTGAATAATGGCATAAAAGACTATCTCATATCAATGAAGGTGGTTTAAAAGAGCTTTCTCAAATAGGGAATTATTAAGACCAGATGCACTAAACGCCTTAACTTTTGTGAACACCGTGTGTATGGAAAGTCTAAGAGAACTAAATATACAAAATGAGAGCATACCACCAAATATATCTTGGGATATATTCATGTTGACTTGTGGGATCTTTCTAGGACTCCATCTTTAGGTGGTTCAAGATATTTCTTATCACTTATTGATGATTACTCTAGGAAGGTATGGACTTGCATTCTTAAGTCTAAGGAGCAGACCTTTGAAAAGTTTAAAGACCGGAAGATAAATTTTGAAAGTCAAACTGATAAGAAAGTAAAGCATCTTAGAACAGACAATGGTTTGGAATTTCTTGGAGGACCTTTCAATCAGTTTTTCTCAGAGAATGGAATTACAAGACATACAACCACTCCTTATACTCCACAACAGAATGGAGTAGCTGAACGAATGAATAAGACAATTATGGAAAGGTGAAGATGTATGTTGTCTAAAGCTAACTTACCTTACTCTTTTTGGGTAGAAGCAGTGGCTACAGCAACCTTTACTATCAAAAGAAGTCCATGTACCACAATTGATCTAAAAACTACTGAAGAAATGTAAAGTGGTAAAAAGCCTTATCTGTGTAACTTAAATGTGTTCGGTTGTGTTGCTTTTATGCATACCAAATAAGGAAAGTTAGATCCTAGGCCTTTTAAATGTATGTTCTTGGGTAATCCTGAAGCCACAAAAGGATTCAAACTTTGGGACTTCAAATCTAGAAAAAGAATTGTGAGCAGGGATGTTATTTTAAGAGAAAACGAGTTTTATTTTATTCAAAACACAAAAATTGTTGGTACTAAGGAAAATTCTGAAGCATTTAGCTCTAAGTCTAAGATGGAGCTATATAAAAAGGGGAAAGAGAAAGTTGGAAAAGACCATTAAGAGGATGAGACAGAGGAAATTCATAAAACTAATTCAACCAGTGAGTTAGAGCCACAACAAACTGAACCTGTTGATGAAGATTTATCAAACTACACCCTATCTAGAGATAGACAAAAGAGAGAGATCAGACTTCCTATAAAGGTACTCCCAAAATAACTATGCTTCATATGCATGAAATACTTTTGATGACTTAGAATGTGATGAACCCAAATCATATGAAGAAGTTGTTAACAACAGAGAGAGTTCTTCTTGGAAAAGTGCAATAAAAGAAGAATTAGATTCTCTTTAAAAAAATAAAAAAATAAATAAATAAAAAAACATACATTAAATTTTGTTCCTCTTCCTCCAGAAAAAAGGCTAATTTATTGTGAATGAGTAATAAAAAATAAATTAGAAAAAGCCACTAAAGAATGAGTAAAATTTAAAGCTATGCTGGTAGCAAAGGGCTTCACACAGAAAGAAGGGATAGATCATATAAAAATCTTCTCATCTGTGGTGAAACCCGCTTCTATCCAATTACTCCTAGCTATTGTTGCTACTAAAGGTCTAGAACTTGAACATATGGATGTGAAAAAAAAAACTTTTCTACATGAAAAACTAGAGGAAGATATCTATATAAAGCATTCTGAAGGAAATGAAAAGTCTATGAATAAGGATCTTGTTTGTAAACTAAATAAATCCCTATATGGGCTTAAGCAATCTCCTAGGTATTGTTATAGGAGGTTTGATGAGTTCATCACTAGAATTAATTAAGAGAAGCAAATTTGATTCATGTGTCTACCTAAAGGAGACCTCAAATCAAGAAAAGATCTATCTCTTTCTGTATGTAGATGATATATCGTTAGCTGGAAAAGATGAAAGAGGGTCAAACAAGGTCAAGAAACTACTGTCTAAAGAATTTGAGAATGAAAAACCTAGGAGCAGCAAGTAAAATCCTAGGAATGGAGATTACTAGAAATAGAACTGTAGGAGAACTATATATTCATCAAAGTGAATATGCAAAGAAAATACTAAAGAAGTTTAATATGTTTGAAGTTAAAGTACTCTCCTAGCCCAACATTTTAAACTTTTAGTTTTGGATTCTCCTAAAAATAATGAAGAGGCCAAGAGAATGGAAAAAGTGTCATACTCTAATGCCACAAGGAGTCTCATGTATCTAATGGTGCGTACAATACCTGATCTTGCACACTGCTCTAGTCTAATTAATAGATGTATGTGAAGGAACTAGTATGAGGAGAACCTTGAGCGGAAGCAGATCGACCAAATTCCATTAATTATCGAATACAATATTTACAGTAAACATACAAACAGATATGCATTTAAATTAAATTACAACATGTTATTCAAGAAAAAAAAGAGTAGGTTTTCAAGAATTTCACCTTTGAAGACTTTTTTCTTCACGAATCCTCCCTCGAACGGTCACGAACAACTTGAAGACCTTCTTTAAGAATTTCTCAAACCAAAACCCAGACACAACCACAATGTTACCTTGGTATTCTCGGGGTGAGAACCCAGGAGTGGTGGGCTCTGACTATTTTGGTTAGAAGGGAAAAGTCTTAAGGTGGAGGAAGAAAATTGAGAGCTTTCTCATAAGACAAACTCACAGAACTTTTCTGTAACAACAGTCTCAATCGTTCAATAGCAATCGTATAGTAGAAGAGAAAGAAAAACTATTTTTCTTTTTATTCCTCTTGCCATAAAAAATATAACCACTCACTAAAGTGGGTGGAGAGAAAAGATGGAAAAGGGAGTTGTAACTCTCTTCCTTATTATTCAAATAATAATAATATAATATAAATAAATATGATAACTAACTTATCATATTATATTTATATTAAATTATATGTTATATCAAATATAACATACAATCTATAGCTTTAATATTGTATCACATACAATATAAACTATAGATTTTTTTTCTATTATATGGCATTTAATATAAATCATATTTATATTAAATTTAACAATTATGAATCACATTCATAGAATATATATCTGAATTTCATTCAAATATTTATTTCCTCCCATTAAGATACAATGTATCAAATGCATTATGACAATCATATCACATATAATTGAAACAATTTAATTATATCATATATAATTAAATTCCTCTATTAATTTGAACAATTCAAATTAATCTAAAAACTGATTCTTAACTAAATCCTTTTGAGCTACCAAGGGGACCTCATGGACCTATAGCTAGAAGCTCAAACAGTACATGAATAATTAATTAAACTCTTTAATTACATTATCTACCATCCGTTAACTCTCGGACACTTTACTAAAGACCGACAGCTACATTTTTCGTACTACAGATATATTTCTTTTTCCATTGGATATAACCAATCAACAATACGATGACCCTTCACAAGTTGCTCGTAAGTACAGCTAGACCAAATTACCGTTTTGTTCCTATAGTTACATTTAACTTCTTAAGTACCACTGATCCCTCTAATGAATAGTCCCACGATGACTAAACCCCTCTGAGGCCAGGAGAGGGTGTGGTGTCATATTGTTCAAGAACCAGAATCAGCCCTTAAAGGAGAAATTTATCTACTTACCCCTGCCTCGGGGAAGGAGTGAATTCCATCTTATATAGCTGTGTTCCCAGCTTCTCAATCAGATGAATCCTCAAAATAGTAGGCTTGTTGAGTCGGCGATCTGGCCACTCTTACCCATACAAATCAAATAACCACCCTCATAGGCAAGAGTTCACAACTCACTCAGGATTCAAGTCATGTTACCTATGGTCATCCTAGTGAAATGTAAGTCTCTATTATGAACGATGTTATATAATGAGACTGATCATTTTGTGGTCCGGTCTTATACAAATTCCTTTATATAGAATATCCTCGCTCGCATGTCTAACATATGAATGATCAAGATCAAATCATTTGTAGCACTTTACAACAATTGTAACACTTACAAAACGGGTCATACTCGTAGTGTCTCCAGGATAAGGTACCCAGTCTTATCCATATACTACAGACCATTTAGGTTATCACTTAAACATGATCCACCCTTATGTCTCCACATACATGTTTAAGTTATAAAGATAACTTTGGATGTTAGCGTATTGGTTTGTGGTTAATGCAACTAAAATATCACATATTTTATAAAAAATGAATAAAATATCACATATTTTATTAAATACAAAATGAGTTTACTCATACAATGTTTACAAACTATAGAATCCTACGAGATTTAGGGTATCACCCCTAACAGTATGAGTAATCCAGGAAAGAACCACTGGGGGCAACTAAATGGATTTTTTTTTATATTTAAATGGATCAAAAAACAAATGATTACTTTACAAACATCTTGTTGGGAATGTCTTAAAACTCACAGTTCATAAGTTTTAAACATATTCTATTGTGCAAAAAAAGTATTACTGAGACTTCATTCAGTAAAGGTGTTACTGAAATTGCATTTTGTTATAAAATCCAATAAATGAACCCATGACTATATTATGAATACTTAAACTTTATGTAGAGACATAAAAAATGATCAAGTTTTAGTATATAGCCAAAAAGGTTTATAAGTATATGGATGAGGTTGGACACCTCATCCTGGGGACACTATGGATGCAGCCCACTTTGTATAATTGATACAAACGATGTGATTCCAAAATCGTTCATGTGGAGACATGCGAGTGGAGACATCCTATGCAAAAGACATTTACATAAGACCAAACCACGAAATAGTCATTTTTCTTTATAACAATTGTTTACTGTTAAAACTGACTATTTCAAATCAATGACCCAATGTAACTCAATCTTAATCTTGAGATAACTATGAACTCCTGATTATTTGGGATTATCCTTTGATCTGCATAGGTGAGAGTGATTCAACATCACCACTCAATAAGCCTCCCACTTTGGGGATAAAACCAAATAGATAGCTAGGGACATAGTCCTGCAAGAAGAAATTCACTCCTACCTATCTTAAGGTTAGTAGATAGATCGTTCCCTTAAGTACTGATTCCTGAACTTGTACAAAGGGGCTCCGCCCTCTAATGACAGAGAGGGAAAAGGTTTATTGATTGGACTATAAACCAATTGTTCAATAGAGAATCAGTGGAGACTTAAGGAGGAAGATGTATTTACAAATGGTAAAATGGTCATTTTGACCTAGTTATAAATACAGGCGACCTGTGAAGAATCGACTTACTAATTATGGTTAAATCAAGTGGAAAGAAATATATCTATAGTGAGGAGAGTGCAACTACTGAGCTATAGTGGTATGTCTCGGTAGTTAACGAATATTGATTAATTCGATTTAAAGAGTTTAGCCAATTAATCTCAAATCGTTGGAGCTCATGATCGGTAGGTCCATAAGATCCCTCTACTAACTCGTAAAAGCTTAAACCTTAGATTAGAATATTGAGTGAATTTGAAATGTTCAAATTCAATTTAAGGTTTGGATAATTGTATTTGATATAATTAACGTTTAAATTTATTGAAATTAAACGTATTTGGAGAGTTTAATATATTTAAATAATTATTTAAACATTGATTACATGAATAGAATTCATAGGATTCATAGGATTCATGTTTGAATTAGGTATTTTATTAACTTAATATTTGATATTAAATTATTATTTAATTAATTAAATTAAATTAAATTCATTTTTAAAAGAAATTTAATTTTCTGAAATTGAACTTAAATTATATTTAATTTAGTTTTAAATTAAATGTAATTAAAATTGGAAAAATTGGATTAAGTGGATTTGTCCTAATTTTAGTTTAAGTGGATTTTTCCACAAATTAACACCTAGTCCACTTTGTTAGTGCCTTTTGAGGTGTCAATTGGTTGATTAATTAAGTGCTTGCATGTTTAAGTTGAATAAATATTTCTGATTTGATCAGATTTAAGTGGATGCAACTGGTTTTGAAAATTTATTCTGCTAAATTTTTTTTCCTCTCTCAAACCCTCTCCAAACCACTTCCAATTCCCTATCAATTAAGAGTTCTACCACTCAATCCAAGGCTGAGATTAGTAGAGAAGGCACTCTTGGTGGTCTACTTAAGAAATTAAAGGTCAATTTCGTGGAGCTTGCAAGGAAATAGTGGAAATCTACAAAGGTATTCAAACTGAAACCCTATTGTTTAAAAACGATGAGTTTACATGCTCATTACTTAAATTAATGTAATTAGAGTACTTAACGATTCGGTTAACTTTCGTGTATTGCATGTTTACTCTAACATATCCTAAGTTTAGTGATTTGGAGCTATATGGATATGTAGATTCTAATTATACTGGAGTTTTGGATAAAAGAAGATCTCTGACTGGTTATACTTTTGTGTTGGGGGAAATGTGATCTCCTGGAAATCTAATCTTCAAACAGTAGTGGAACTCTCAACTACAAAATCAAAATTCATAACTATGACCAAGACAATAAAAGAAGAGATTTGGCTTAGAGAAATCTTAGAAGAACGAGGGTTCATTCAACAAACAATCTATGTATTATACGACAATCAAAATACAATACATCTATCAAAGAATCAACAATTCCGTAAAAGGCCAAAACACATAGATGTGAAGTTACATTTTATCAAAGATATAATTGAAGAAGGAACAGTTAAAATAGTGAAAGTCAAGTCAGAAGATAATGCAGCAAAAATGTTAACTAAGGTCGTTACTCGAACTAAACTTGAGCATTGTCTAAAATTGCTTAAGGTTACTGATTTACAAAATGAGTAACAACAAAAACAAGGAACAGTCACAAGCAAGTCTAAATTCAAGGTGAAGAATTATTAAGAATCGATGGTCAATTTATACTTGAAATTCACAAGAGATTCTCTCTCTGTCAATGAAACCAAAGAGAGGTTTTCTCCTTGGTCAGCTTCAATTGAACACTTATGTTTATCTTAGTTTCTTTAGTTGATGATTTCAGTAGCCAAGTTTGCGACAGGTGCGTTATGTGCCCTTTCCCACGTAGCTAAAACTCTATTTTTGCAACATGAGTTTTATAACATATATGTATATAAAATATTGATAGATAAACTTATAGATCATGGAATTTTATATTTTTTCCAAATTTTTAATTAGGTGCCAAATACATTTCTAAATCTTTTAAATGTCAAATAGGTCGTAGCCTATATTAAAATTTTAAAAATTAATTAATCAATTAGATATAAAATTTATATTTATGTCTAATGAGACTCTAAATCTTCAATTTTGTGTCATGAATTTTGAAAAAAATTATCAATTAAGCAAACCTATTGGGTATAAAATTAAAAATATTGTCCAGTTCAAGGACCAAGTAGACACAAAATTCAAAACTAATTTGAACTTTGGATCTGCCATGTATCTATGTACGTATATTTATATATATAAGTCTAATGATTTGATTTTTCGAATTCTTTAATTAGGACCATTACTACAAACCTACAGCTTCAAAATTGAAAACAGTTAATCATTAAAGATTAAGAGTAAATATTTTTTAAATGAATGAACTTCACTAAAATAAAATAAAGCTTTATAATATGAAGTTTAGTTCTAGATTCTAAAATTTTGGTAAACATAAATAAATAAATGAATAAAATATTTAAATTTAAAATTATAAGACTCAACGATCCTCTTCTAAAAATTCAAAATTTCTTAAAACTGTAACACTGAGCGAAAGAATATTCACTAGTTGTAGGATGTATGTAATTGAGCACAAAACATGCTGAAAGGATCAATATTAGTTTGTGGGTCAACTTTCATTTCTAGAAGCATTTAAAACAAGTAAGGATGACATTATCAGATCGTAGAAGATGTAGTGGAATGTGGAGGCCATCAAATGTCAAATCTTGATAGGAAGCATTACAATGATTGTGTTACCATAGTTAACCTATTATAATAATTATTTTATAAAATATCTCAACTTCTAGAATAAAGAGAAAGTCAGATTGAAGACCATTTTGGAAAATTAGTAAATTGCAAGTTAGTGATTTCTACCGATTTGTGACTTATCTTTATTATAGTGTTTTTTGTCCATTGTAATTTTCATCTTTGTGGTGGAGTCCGCAAAAAATGTGACATGACTTAGGTTAATGGGTATAAATCATTATAATTTGTTTTTTTAATTATAATTTACTTTCTGTTTACTGTCCTTTTTCTATACAATTATTGTTTCACCTTCTATTGAAGATACATTCAGAATATTGCAAACCTTTAAATTTATCAATTTGTATCAACTTCATCACATTGCATTTGAAAATTAAACAATTGTTACAGCCTAATCCTTAACTATAAAATGTATTGCAATTTTAATCATTTGATAAATTTTGCTCCACATTTGATTTAAAAATTTCTCTGATGTGTTTGATGAATTATAAAACATAGGTATGATTATATGAAATTGATAAAAACTTCAAGAAAAATGTTTGAGTTTTTTTTTTTTTTTTTTTTTTGAAATTTATATATGTTGGTAAAGTTAAGAAGTGGTTAATTAGTGTATCGATCAAACTTATTTTTGTGTTCCAAAATGAACTTAGCTCAATATTGATCCACATTAGTTCAATATTAATGGTGGTTTTTTTTTTCTTTAAAGATAGAGGTTTGATCCCTTTCTTGTAATTGTTGTACTAAAAAAACTTCTTTTTTTAAAAAAAAATTGAGTTATTGAAGATTTTTTTTCATTATTTTCTATTAAATTAATGGGTAAATTAGTGAAATTTGAATTAAGGGTAAAAATTAAACATCTATTTAAATTTAGGGTTCAAGTTGATGAAATTAAAAGTTTTTTTTAACCTAAATTGATATTGTATATATGTATGTATATATATATTTGCAAAGACGATATATTGTTAAAAGAGAGAGAACCTCACAGCCTGAGGTCAAGACACAAATAAAACACTACCAAATATTAGATAATGAACGAAGGCAAAAACTAACCAAAATACCAAAAAAAACATACATAACTCAAGGAAAAAGGTCCTATGATTAATAGTTCGTTAACTCTTCACTTAGAACCATAAATAAAAAATTTATATATATTTAATTTCAAGGTCCATAAAATTTCAAAGTTTGTAAGAATTTAAATTTAATTGTTAAAATTTTAAGATTTATGTATATTTTGTTAAAGTATTGAGATTAAATTGTAAATCTTAAAATTTAAGAACTAAATTTAAATTATTACAAAATTAAAATTAGGTTAAATTATATGTTCAGCTTATAAATTGTGAGGTTTGTATCTATTTGGTCCATAAATTTTTAAAAATATCTGATGGATTCTCGAAATTTCGGTTTTGTATCTAATAGATTTACGAGTTAGATTTTTTTTTTTTTTTGACAAATTCAATTTTTTTAAAAATTAATTGATCTATTAGATTTAAATATAAATTTTATATCTAAATGAAATCTTAAACTTTTTAATTTTAGTTGAGTAGGTATGATAATTTTATAAAAATTATAAGCTAAACAATTAAATTTATAATTTAAAAAATTTATAATCTTTAAGGGGTGTTTGGGGTGCAGGTTCGGAATAAAAAATTGAGAAGTAAATCCTTGGAGCTTATTTAAGGGGGTTCTAAGTCTTGGAGTGCAGACATGGGTTCATGTAATTTGATTTTGTTTTTCTATTTCTTAGTGGTTATTTTATGAACAGTATAATCTTTAATGCATTTTTTTATTAGTTTTTATGATAATTTTGAAAGAAAGTTTTAATTCATCCATTTTAAAATTTAATTTATATTCGCGCTGTCATTTTAATCCTAAATTAATTCATTTGATCTATTAATTTTCATGACAATAATGCTGAAATGGCAATCGACATTCGTTGACGGTCATAATGATGGATCGATCGTCGAAGGTAACAATGGTCTGTCGATCTCTGACGGTCACGAAAATCAGCCGTTGAGGGTCACGACATTTATTCGTTGATCATCACTACAGTTAGTAATTGAACAACCACTATGATAGATCATTATCAGTCACGACGGTCAATTGTCGATGATTAAGATGGTTTTCTATTGACAATGAAGATGGTTGGTTGCCGACATTCAAGATGAGTGATCGCTAATGATCAATCATGAAAATTGACTGATGATTGTTGTCAATGATCATCAATGATAATTGATAAGAGGTAGAAAATAAAAGAGAAATTTTCTTAAACCTATGAAATTCATTAAAGGAAAAAAAAAAAACATATTCAACCCTATGAGTTTGATTTCTTAATTTGGAGAATTTTATTTCAATGGCCCAAATATAAATTTGACCTAGTCAGACCTCTTAATTTAACTTAAATGTTCTTTTTTTCCCCTTTCATAAAGAAATGATGTGAAAAAGAAGAGAGAAGATATATTGAATGTAAAGAAGAATCCAAAGAGAAGTCACTTTCATGGCCAAATGGGTGTAGTACAAGTGTACAACAAAAGTTATTGCCCACTCCCTCGAGGCCCCAAACACTACCATGTAATTAATATTTTGTAGATCTTTTCCTATGTATTTTCATTTTCATTTGTTTTTTTTAATACAACAAATGAATTATGGAAATTTGAATTTTAAACTTCTAAAATAAAACATATATCAATGAATATCAAATTATACTCATTTTGACTTTTATGAACAAACATGCTCATTAGTTCATGTATTTATTAGAGATAAATTAATTATAACAAAACGAATATGGTAAATATTATCCTTTAAAGATAAATACACGATTTAAAAATAGTTGAATTAGTAAAAAAGAAAAAGAAAAAACTATCCCCTATTATTTCATAAATTATATATAAAATATACCAAATATGTTACAAATGTAAAATGAATATAATGACGTTTAACTTTTGAAAAAAAATCTTTATATACTATTCTAAATATTTCATAAAATTATTTTGGACGATTATTTCATTAATATTCATATATATTGATATATATTTTGTGATATAGATATCTCAAAATTAGTATCGGTGTAAAGATAATTCAACTAACATAAAATATGTCAAAATTAACTTAAGTCAATCAATGTTAATTGACATGACTTTTTTTTTTAGAAGTCAGAAATTTGATCTCTCATCTACCATTATTATACTCGAGAAGAAAAAAAACAAAAAAACAAAATAAAATATTTACTTTTTAATTAGGAAATTTTCACTAAGAAAATTCTCTTTTTATTTAATATTATTTGAAGCCTAAAAAAGGGTCTCGAAATTAAGTAGAGCCGTATAAGGATTCTGACACGTGATGAGACAAACTGAGTAAGTGTGTGACTCTCCAGCTCAGCTTTATCCATTTTCGATCCAATCCTTTTGCTGACTCATCACCATTCATTTGTGGGACCCAATGGAGCCTTCATACGAATAATTATATCCTTATCCACTTAAACACTGTGAGTTGTGAGTGTGAGATAGGTTATCAAAATTTGATATTTTTTTTTTCCCTCACTTTTTTTTTAAAGGATTTATTTTTCTATTTATAGATTTAACTTTTTTTAAAAAAATATATTAAATTTTGAGTCTAGTATTTATTTTAATATCTAAATTTTAAAACGTTACACATTTATTTCTTTAAATTTTGAATTTGGTTTTAAGTTAGTTGATGTGTTTCATAATATTACAATTATATCCTCGAAATTTGAATTTTGTTTCAATTAAAGGTTTCTACAATTTAAGTTTTACACTTTTAATCTCGATTTTTCAATTAATATTTACATTATATTATATTTTGTCTTTAGCGTTATTTTTATTAATTAATTTAAAAGAATTAAAGGAATTGTAGTTGATTAATAAGTTTTAATATTTTTCATCATGATTAAAATTTTTATTTCATAATTATTTTAAATTAATTAATAGATTTTAACGCTAGTTATTAAAATGAGTATTTAAGGAAAAAAATTAAATTTAAAAGTGTAAATCTTGAATCTTCGAGATCAAATGAAAACAAAACTCAAATTTCAAAGGTAAAATTGCAAGATTTTTAAAAATAAGAACTGAATTGAAATCAAACTCAGAATTTAAAAATTAAATGCATAACATTTTAAAATTTAGGAACCAAATAAAAACTACACCTTTAAAATAGAAAAAAAAAAAGAAAAAAAGAAAAAAAAAATCCTTTTAACTTTAAAAAAATGACTCAATTAATTCATTGCATTTTCAAAATGCAAGAAACTTCTTTAATGCATCGTCCAACTGATTTACTTACAACATAAATCATGATAAATCACATTTCCAATTAATTTAATATATGAAGGAGGTAAACAATAGAGAGAAGCAGAGACTAAACGATCGTTGTCAAGAAACTAAACGACAGAGGCAAGAGTCTATACGACAGAGATGGGAGTGTAGATGATAGGGGTAGGAGACTACACGACAGGATTGAGCGTGTAAACGATAGAGGCAAGACGCTACATGATAGAGCCGAGAGTGTAAACGATAGCGTATATACGATAGGATGTAAATGATAGAGACAATATACGATCAGCCTTCAACGATAATGAGAGCCCGTTGTGTAGTAGCTATTTATTACCTATATATATATATTACCACATGGCGTAATAACAGTGGTTTAATATAACAACCATGAGAGAGAAAGAAGAAAATAACAATCAGATAGTGGAACATGAAATGTTGAAGAAAACTAGCAGAAAACGAAAGGAGAAATTTGTTGTAATTTAACAGACGTGAACACTCTTTTTATCAAATGATAGATTATGCCTACAATCAATTTAATGTACATTTTCAAATTATGATGATGCTTTATACTAATTTTTTAAAAAATATATTCTTAACTTCTTTAAATTTTGAAAATCTGAGGTTCTGTAAAATGTTCCATCCTTTCAAAAATTTGTAAACCAACCATATATTTCTAATAAATTTCAAATCTATTATATAATTATGGTAAGTTAGAAAAAAAACACTATTAGAAGGAAAAAAAGTCCTATTAAAAATGAACCTTGTCTTAGTATTGTTTTTTTCTGTTTGTTGATGATTGTAGGGACACTAAAGATTCCTTCAGCATCAATGTCTCTTTAATAGTCTTCCTAAAGCTATTTATATATATTAGCCTTTTTTTTCTCAATAAAGTACATTAGAAAATAGTTTCGACGAACCTATCTCAACTTATATCAACTATGTATGATAATTTTGAAGTTAGATGTTCGATTTTTCTATTTTATAATTTAAAAAAATAAATACAGTCTAAAATACAATTAAATTTTCTTTTAATTAATGTGAATATAAGTTGGATGTGTTGATAAAGTCTAAAAAGACAACTTTTTAATGAATTTTTTATATCATTAAAGATAGAGACTTAACTTAACTTAATAAAAAATTAAAAATAAAATTAAAAAAATAAATTTAAATACTATTTTGGTGTCTCTATTTTGAGTCATATTCTTTTTTAGACCTATATTTTTCATAAATCTAAAATAGTCCTTCAATTTTTTTTAATTCAAATTCATTAAATAATAATAATAATTTTTACATATATATATAAAAAAAAAAAAAGAAGTACATAAATTAGATTAAAAAAAGATTAAACCCATAGTATATAAGTCAAAAAAGTATTTAAATAAAGAAAAGATATGAAACTTTCATATTGAATAAAATTATATATTTATCCACATATTGACATCTCAAAGCATAATTTTAAAATTTTAAATAAAATAAATAATTGTCCAATCGACTATACTTCAATTAATGAAATAGAGGTTAGAGAATCAAATATTTACTCCAATTCAAATATAGAAGATCCTTCTAGCCAAAATTCAATGTATTGTTATCCTTATAAAAGAAAATTAAATCGTTCCTTTTAAAGATATATTTAAATTGACTTGAAAAAAATATTTTTTTAAAAGAATCATCTTTATTTAAATATTTTTTATAAAAATGATTAGAAATATACTTTAAAAATTATTTTGAATAGTTATTAAATATTTTAATTTTCTAAGATAAACCCTCGAAAATACATTTATATGGACCTTAAATCATCTTAAAAAATAATTTATTAAAGATATATGAAATAATGCTAAAGAAAAAACTTTGAGAAAAGAAAGAATAGTCAAAACCACTAATTTTTGTCACCCTAATCCTTATCCTTTCCACTTCTTTTCTTCCCTTTTTTTGACCCCTTGATTGGTATCAGCCAAAACCAGAATGTCATTATATAGACACAAATATAATAATGTTTAAACGTGATTTATTTTGCGAAAACGACACTTTTTTTTTAAAAAAAAAATAGATGATATTATTATACAACAATAAGGAGGATCCCACAGTCCGAACCAAGACAACAAAGCACAAGCAAAGACAGGACAACAAAACGCAAACAAAGTCAACAAGATAAAACCTGAACATAACTAAACATAAACGTAAAAAAACCCCAAGCACAAGGGAGAAAGTCAGAGAAGAGTTAAATTTTTAATATTTTATGAGATTCATTTGATACTAAATTGAATGCTTATATATTTATTACATATTATGAGTTAAATTTGAAAGTTTAGATACCTAAAAAAATGAAAATTTAGATATTTATTAATCATAATTTTCAAAACTAAGGATTAATGTAATTTTAAATACATTGATATGTTGCGTATTATGTCCTAAAACTCGTGGTTTGTAAATAATGAACATATTTTATTTTACAATAAAGTTGTTATTGAGGTTTATTTAGTAAAGAAGTTACTGAATATGTGAATTGCACTTAAAAACCCTAAATCTAATAAACTAAGAACCCTTGGCTATTACATGAATACTTGAACTATATGTGGAGACATAAAAGTTGATACCTTATCTAGGGACACTATGAATGCGGTCCACTTTGTATTTGATACAAAC
The DNA here is from genome assembly GCF_027475165.1 of Benincasa hispida. NCBI lineage: Eukaryota > Viridiplantae > Streptophyta > Magnoliopsida > Cucurbitales > Cucurbitaceae > Benincasa > Benincasa hispida. The sequence goes on along the minus strand of NC_143488.1, from coordinate 75,581,833 downwards.
AATGCGATCTTGAATCGTTCATGTGGAGATGTGCGAGTGGGGGCATCCTATGCAATGAGTTTGCATAAGACCGGACCGCGAAATAGTCAATTTTACTTTATAACATCGTTTACTATTAAGACCGACTATTTAAATACGATGACCTAGATAACTCGATCTTAATTTTAAGCTAACTATGAACTTCTATTTATTCAGGATTATCTTTTAATCTGCATGGAGGAGAGTGGCACGAGTTCATTGACTTAATAAGCCCCTAATTTTAGGGATAAGATCGAGTAGATAGCTGGAGACATAGTCCTACAAGATGGAACTCACTCCTACCCGATTCTAGGGTTAGTAGATAGATTGTTCTCTCAAGTGCTAACTCTGGACCTTGAACAAGGGCCCCACCCTCTCATTGGTCTGAGAGGGACTTGGTTTGGTGGTTGGACCACAAACCAGTTGTTCAATTCATTAGAGAATTAGTAGGACTTAAGAAACAAAGAAGAGTGCAGCTATTGGGCTATAGTGGAGTGTCTCGGTAGTTAATGAATGTTTGTTAACTAGGTTAAAGAGTTTAGTCGATTAATCTCGAATCATTGAAGCTCATATGATGCATTGTAGTATGGTAAAATTAATTATTAATAATTTTACTATACTCCTAAACATAATTACTCGACTAGTTAGGTATGTAGTTTCCACCGAAGAAAATAGAAATTCGTATAGATATCTTCTATTTCATATGATGTTGAACTAGAATGAAATCACATGTGCATATAATAGGTGGTTTTCTTTGAGATGGACGATTTTTCTTTAAAATTAAAGCATTTAGATACAAGTCAATATTGAGAATATCTAATGTACGTTGTCGTGGGTAGTTGTCATTATCAATTTTCTTGTGTCATAATATTTAATTTATTTAAAAAATTAATAAATATTTATAAGGAAAATAAACTTTAAATATCTTAGTATGTAAACAAACAGACATTGGAATAATTACCTCATTTAGAAAAAAAAAATTATCATAGATGCATTGTAGTGCAAAATTCGAGCCATTTAAAAAAAGGAAAAAAAATATTAAGATAAACAGAATTAAATTTTTCTATTAAACAGTCCGTCGTAAGAAGGTTGAAGGGTCTGTTAAATTTGATAATTTAGAATATATTAATGTGATTTTATAAAATTTAAAATGTAACTTAATTACAGAAGTTTAAAAATAAAATTATACATAAGGAAGTTTGATTGAAAAGAATAACTTTGGATTAAATTTTAGTTTATAGGTAAATAATTAATTAATTATCACTGTAAATTAACTCTTAATAACTAAAATATATTATACTATTAAAGTAATATAAATACAACATTGCGAAAAGGACAAACCTAAACCTTCAAATTATTAACTTTTATTTTGATTACCTATTTAATTTAAAATTTTTATTTTATTTTATATCATTTGATTTGTTACTTAATTTCAAGCTTCAATTTAAACTAACTTAATATTTTAAAATATTTTATAAATTAATTATTTGATAATCAAACATTTCATTTTGTTCCCTAATTTACGTAAATATTTTAGACTTTCTCAAAATAATTTGTACATTGTGCTTGACCATGTTTCATCTTGTCCTCAAATTTATATAAATATAATGTATACACAAATGCCAATCTATAAATATTTACACCTACACGATAATTAATCTTTAATCATTTTTTTTATTTTTTTTTATGTGATTCTTATTTCAATCTTTCTTGAAGATGCCTAAGTGTACTTCAGTTTGTGTTTCCAAATTTGAATTTTAGGAAAATTTTTATCTATGTTTTCAAAATTAATATAGAATATTTTTTCCCAATTACATTTTTTTAAATAAAAATAATGCATTTTAAATACCAACAAAATCGGTTTTTTTATGATTTTAATATGTGTATTTTTGGGGATTTTTCTTATTGGAAAATATTTTTGTTTAGATACAATGCACGTCGAATACTAACAAAATCTAATTTTTTATGGTTTAAAAATATGAAATATTCGGAATTAAATTAGTTATGATTTGTGTATTTTAGTTATAGGTTAATTATTAATTATTTATGTCCAATAAAAAACAATGAGCGGCCCATGTGGTCGCAACCGCTGCTTTATAAGCACTTTTTTATCTTTAAATCAGTTTAATTTAATGTATATTATATTATATAATAGTGAGATTGTAGTCTTAGTTAGCCCGTCTATATCTATATTATTTTATTGTTAACCTGTCGGTGCAATTGTGTCAATTATCAACTCAAAGCTCAATCATTTGACCTATTAATCATCGTATTTAATAAAAATTGAGTTTTTGAAAGTTGTCCACATTGTTCCAGATAAGGGAAAGAAAAAGATCTTTCTAAAGGTTCCTGCTCTTATCCGTCTTGATATTTTGGTATGTTTCTAGAAACTTATCTTTAAAATGGGGAAAACAAAATTTATTTTGTGTTTCTTTGTATTTTTTTTTTCCTTCTTTTTACCATAGGAGAAAGAATATAAAGATTGGTATAAATTTTATGACTTCATATTTTTTTTTAAGTTCACGTTTATATTGTTTTATTCGGAATAATTTTACGATTAAATTATAAGTTTGTTCTCCACACTTTGAAGTTTTGTATTTGTTAGGGGTGATTTTAGACTAAAAAATATAATTGACATAAAATAGAGATAGAAGTGAGAAGAAGATTTAGGTCAAAAGTATAGTATACAAAGTGAACTTAGGGAGAGTTGGCTTGGGCCTAACAAAGCGAACTTAAGGAAGAGGGTTGGCTTAGGCCTTGACCCAAGTCAAGGCCGAGCCTAACAAAATGGCCAATGAGACACGACTCTCGTATTTTCCGACTCGAGGAGATAAAGGGTTATCCTAATATAGATCTAAAACTCTATGGAGAATATCTTAAGATAATTATTCCTATAAAAATATCATTGTAGAACTCCAACAAATTAAGTTCATTCTCCACTCACAAACTATTAGCTTACACTAATCTACTCTCTGACTTAAGCATTAGAACATGTGTGGCAAGCACCACATTGGTACTTAAATCTTCCTGTTTTGTAATTCACATTCTTTTCCTATCAAACAATTTTATTGTTGTTGTCATGTGAAAGTCATACTACTTTTATTATCCAAATTTAGCCTTAACAATTTCCTATTTGATTTATTTGCTTCTTCAAACGTGCTTAATAGATTCTTGAACTTTCAATTTTTTTTTAAAACCATTAAAATCTGTGTCTTATATTTTCATAAACTTTACAAATACCTAATTAGGGTCTCTAAACTTTCGATTTTGTTTCTAGTAGATCTACAATATTTGAAAATTTTAAAAATCAATTACTTCATAGATATAATCTAAACTTTATGTCTAATGGAATTCTAAAAATTCGACTTTATGTTTAAAAGATCCATAAATTTTAAAAATATTCAATAGATCAAAAGCATACTACACAAAGTTGTGCAAGTAAAGCTCATCAAGTCATGTACAATCACTTTAACCGAGTCTGAGAAATCTCACCTTGACTATAATACTTTTGGCCGAGGTTGATACGACCTCGACTCGGTCAACCTGATATGGAATAATCCACCTTCGGTGCTGAAAGCTGACCTAGAAATGACTTTGGTGCATATCATTAGAATCCCTCCCCAACCTGACGACACGTGTTTAATTTTAAAAATAAGTCGTTTTATAACAAAAAAAATTAAAGTACTTGACAATCACTCGAAATAGTTTTTGAAAAACTTTTAAAATATATTTAAAATATTTTTTTTTAAAAAAAAAGTTTAGATAAAAAAGATTTTTTGAAAAACACTTTTTTCTCTCGTCAGTTTAAACATGTCTCAAGTACATGGAATTACTAAACTTACAGTAAAATGGTCGCTTCAAGTTTCTTATAAATAGCAAAACTCTATTGAAGCATGTGATATTACTATCTTATTCAACTTAACAACAAAAACTTTTAATTAAGTACTAACTTAACTTCAAAATCAGAGTGTGTTGGGACAACATCATATATCGGTGTTAGACTTCTATATAGAGAATTTCACCTCATCCAATGATATTTAATAAAATATAAAACACAATAATTAAGATTCCGTTTGATCTAACATATAAGTTATAATAAATCAAACGTCTTATCTAATCCTAAGAGATCAAAGAAAAGCCACATATTTAAGGTGGTATATTTATGCTACCAACTGCTAAATTATTACACCATAGAATATGCTATAATCATATTTTCTTATGCTATAATCAGTTTACCAAATTGTAATATTAATTAATATATTTTATTAGGTATAAGAATTTTATATTATCTATTAATATTCGTAATTGCCTTGGTGATTAGATAAGAATATTCTTTCATAGACGTAGTTGTATACATTTGTTTGACTTTCATCCTTAATGAGCATTTATTTTGGTATGTTGAGTCCTCTATCTTCACTTTTTTTTACTACGATAATGTTAAAAAATCAATCTTCAACCTCTAAAATAAAAGGTCAAAGTCATATCAATTATTATAAACTATTCTCACTTTTACTTTATTTATTTAATTATTTATTTTTGTTGGTTTAATTACCTTAAGTTATTCTCTGTTTGGCTTCACTTTATTTTATTTGATTTTTTGTTAGTTTAATTGTGCCGTGTGTGCCTATCTTCAAAGAAAGAAAACTAAATTTTTTAAGGTTGCATTTGATAACTATTTGATCTTTTTATTTTAAAAAATTGTTGATGAGAGTAGGTCGCTTCACGTCCTTGTACACATATTTGAGTTTATTTGCAAAAGAACTCACCCCAATGTGATATCAAACCACATATTCTCTAATATTTAAATTACCACAAAGTACTCCAAATGACTAAGCACTAAAAATTACATACCTCGTTAGATGGTATAGGCATGCTATTTATAAATCTCATCATCTCTCACGCAAGGCTTGTGCACCTATAGCAGTGTTAGCTTGGAGGAATGTCGAGATTGTAATGTGAGGGATTAGTGTGCTCGACTCATCCATTTCTTTTTTCGTGAAATAGTAATGAGTTTAGCTCAATTTTCTCGATGATTACCCTCCTTTTTAAGAATCTGCAGGCCCTAGAGTTTCATTGAATTTGAGGATATTCTGTGGGTTTGGACTTGGATAAATACAACTCCTAACGAAAGTTATGCTTGTTTTCTAATAAATTTGATTTTCCTAACTAAACACTTGAATTCTCAACCAGATTTTAAAAGTAAAAATAACTTTTAAAATATTATTCTTTTTAATTTTTTTTTTTTTTAACTTTTATAACTTGACTTGGTTTTATGAAAATACTCTTAAAAGATAGGGAACAATTTAAACAAAACAATAGATGAAAAACGTTTTTTTTAATCTTTTTAAAAATAAAAAAATAGCTACCAAATGACATCTGATTATTTTTAGTTGAATTTCGAGATCTTAATATTTATAAACAACCATTCATCTTTGTGCAAGAATTTACCAGAGATTATTACCATGGAATTGGCCTCCAATTTTGTTTTTGGTGTTTAAGGGCTAAGCATAAATGCTTGTTTTATAATCTACTTTCTAAAATGTAATAAGAAATGAAGCTAATTTTTAAAACTTAAAAATGTAGTTTTGTTTTTTAAATTTGACAAAAAAAAATCAATATTTTGTAAAGAAATGTCAAACTTTATGAATGCCCCCATTTGATAACTCCCTACGATATTTGAGTGTCAAAAATCTCGTAGGATATTAAACCTTAAATAGATGGTAATTTTTTTTTCTACGAGTGAGAGAATTGATCCTCTGACTTTGACATTAATAGTTTAAGTTTTATGTTAATTGATCAATGCTCATTAGGGTTGGCAACAGGGTGGGGTGGGGTCAGGGATGCACTCCCCATCTCCGTCTCCGTGGGAATTTGTAATCTTCGTCCCCACTCCATTTTCCATTTTGGGAGACAAGGAATCCTTGTTCGGGGATTGGATCCGCTGGAGAAAAATTTCCCATTTATACTCATATTTTTAATTATTATTTATTTATTTAAATTAATAATTAAAAAAGTATTAAAGATTTTTTAGTTTAAAATTAGTTATATTATGCATTAGATGCAATTATATAAAAAAAATTAAAGAATCATAAAAATTAATAAAATAATAATTTATAGATATAAATATTAAAAAATAAAAAAAAATTTGAGTCGGGGTAAGGGAGGGGATAGGATGGGGATACCCTCCCTCCTTGTCCTATTCCCGAACAGAGACTCGTTTTGTGTTTCCAGTTTGATCCTATCTCGATCAAATCATGGATTTTCTGTCCCGATAAAGGTGAATACTCATAGGGATCCAACCCATGAGAATTTTTTGCCAACCCTAATGCTCATACTAATCAGAGTACTCGTTAATTTAAATTTTTACTAACTACACTTATTATGCATTAATATGCACAATAAACATACTCAAATACTGATTAAACACATAAGTTTTAACTCTTAGACTTCATACCAAACAAATGAAGTTGACTAAAATTGTGAGCCACACATTTCCGTTCATTAGCTTAGAAAAAAAAAGGAAAAATTATTAACCTCTCTCTAATGGAACTATATATAACATAGATTAAATAAATAGAAGTCTTTCAAATCCTAAAGAAGTTTTAGACTTGTTAAAATTGGGAGCTACAAATACCCTAACAATATAATTTAACCATTGATTTAATTATCATTTCTATTTTCTCCAACCATATATAGTTAATTAATTTAGGTATCCTATTTATTTTGGCCATCTAACTATTAAGGTTATATTTTCATGTAAAAAAAACTATTAATGTTATATTTTGATTCTTCAAATTTAAAATAATATAATTTTGTATTCTCAAATATATATCAAGCATACTATTTTGTATTTTCTAATATAAAGTATCTATAAGTCATTGGCTTATCATTTATGTGATAATTTATATCACTAGCTAACATATAATTTTTGCATATGAAGTATATAACTAATAAACCAATATAAAAAAATATATATCATCAATATACAATTTTTGTATCATATATAAATTATATTACTAACATAATATAATGTACATATAGATACTTACAATTGTGTGTTAATTTTAGAGTGCAACAACAAACCGAAAATCCGAAAATCCAAACCAATCTAAATCGATCCAATGATTTAGTTTGGTTTTTTTAAAAAAAAAAAAAAAAAAAAAATTGGACATCTTAGTTTGTATTTGGAGAAAACCAAAAAGTATTTGTTCGGATCGGTTCTTTATTAGAAAAATCAATCAAAATCGAACCAAAACAATGATTTATATATTCTTCATTAGGCATCTTTTAGTATTTTAATTATTATGGTGTAGGTATATTTGTTGTTTAGAAAAAGACCAATTATTATAGCGCGCGTATGTTTTTTATTTAAAAAAGTGCCAATAAAAAAATGTCAAATTTCAATTTATAAAAAAAAGAAATAGACCAAATTTTAATTTCAAATCAGCAAAAAAAAAAAAAAAAAAGATCAATTCAAATACAAAGTAGAAATAAAAATAAAAATTTGGAAGAAAAAATGTCAAAAATCGAGAACCAAATCAATAACAAACCGATCTAAGTAAATCCAATCCATTGGTTATATTCTTTGTTGGATATTGGTTTTGATCCATTCTTTGTAAAACCAATTGGTTTGGTTTGGTTCTTGGTTGATTCTAAAACCAACAAAACTGAATCAACTGTCACCAAATTTTTTATCCTTAAACATATCAAGTTGTATAGATCTCCACCGTAAATTTTCAATTTCATCAAATTTAACCCTAAACTTAGATAAGTCTAGCAATTTTTACTTCCTATTAATTTTTATTAATTTTCCAATTAAAAGAAATATACAAATCTCCATAAACACGTTATCTCAAACAAAATCAAACTTACACAAAATTAAGTTTCATTAATACATGACTTGGTCATTAAATAATTTTGCCAAAACTCACACATTTCAACGAAATGTAGTTATTAATGTCATTTCTCTATCAGATCCTATTAAATTTGTACCTTACTTGCATTTCATGATTTATTAAACACATCTAAAAATACATGGAATTCAAAATGATCTAATAAAAATTATTAATACTTTTTTGAAATCTAAGATTAAAATTGCACCACTTATTTAGATTTGAAGTGAATCTTGATGAAATTTAAAATCTATGATAAAAATTATACCCTAAATTTTTGGATTATATAAGTTAGAATTTTAAACTAATTACTATGTCAATTAAAATGTTAATTTTTTTTAAATGAATGAATTTAGAATCCAGAATTCCATTCTAATAATATTAATGCATAATTTTCATGTGTGTGTAAAACTACTTTAAATGCATAACTAAATTGATTCGTTTAAAAACTTCATTATTGGATTTATTTAATTTTTTTTATTCTAAATTTAATATGAAATTACTAATTTTAACAAAAGGAAGAGAAAGGGAAAATTATCCAATGGGTGGAATGAACATTCCAATTTTCACTTCCCGACAGTTGAAACAAAACGGCAGAAATTAGACATTTGAATAATTTTCAGAAAAAGAAAAAAAAAATGTCACTTTCTTTATTACTTTTTCTCTTTATAAATACCCAAAAAAAAATCAATTGAGAAACATCAAAACAGAGTGTTAGAAAGAATCAATTGTGGTTATGGCAGAAGAATTGATCCCCGGTTTACCCGAAGAAATCGCCCTTGAGTGCTTAACTCGCTCCCATTTCACAACTCACCGAGTTGCCGCCCGAGTTTCCCGTCGGTGGCGCCACCTATTTCTCAGCCGCGATTTCTATAATCTCAGAAAACTTTCCGGGCGAACCCACAAGGCGGTGTTCGCCGTCCAGTCACTTCCGGCGCCGGTTAGCGACGGAGCCAAATCCGCTGTTCCTGTCGCGTTTGGTGTGTCCGCCTTCGATCCGGCTACTGGAAATTGGACTCGGATCAAACCCATCGAAAAGTACCCAAACGGGCTGCCGCTGTTCTGCCGGCTGATCGGCGTCGATGGGAAATTAGTGGTGATCGGCGGGTGGGATCCGGCGAGTTTCCGGCCGGTGGAGGATGTGTTCGTATACGAATTCGCGGCGGAGAAGTGGAGGCAAGGGAAAGGGATGCCGGAGAAGAGGTCGTTTTTCGGCGCGGCAGAGTATGGAGGCGAAATTTTCGTCGCCGGCGGGCACGACGAGGGGAAGAACGCGGCGGCGACCGCGTGGGCTTATAACGTTAGAAATGACGAATGGAGGGAGCTGCCGGCGATGAGTGGCGGAAGAGACGAATGCGAGGCGGTGGCGATTGGGTCGGAGATATGGGTGGTGAGCGGATATGGGACTGAAATTCAGGGGAATTTCGAAACAACGGCGGAGGTTTTCGACACAAAGACGGGGGAGTGGCGGCGCGTGGACAGCGCGTGGTGTGGGGAGAGAAGTCCAAGAGGTGTGGTAGGAGTGGGGAGAGAAGGGGAATTATTCAGCTGGGCAGAGGTGATGGCGGCGACAACGACGGCAGTGACGGCGGAGGGAATTGTCGGAGTGAATATGATGGATAAGGCAATGGTGTTCGTGGGGAGGTACGGAATTTTTACGGCGGAAGGGCAAAATGGTAAATTTGAGAAAATAGAAGTGCCTGAGGAATTTTCTGGGTTTGTCCAATCCGCTTGTTACACCGAGATTTAAACTCTCTGTAAATATCTATCATTCTTTCTTCTTTCTTTTTTCTTTTTTTTTTTTTTTTGGGTATATTTCGTAATAGCAAATTGTTATTGCTATTTTCTTAAATATTATTTTTAAGAAAATGACTTTTCGAGGATTCGTACAGAGTTTTTTTTTCTTTTTTCTTTTTAAATGTTATTTAAAGCATTAGATTATTCAGCTTCGGTTTTTTTCTTTTTTCTATTTATCTAATTTTAGGCTTTAACTACAGTTTCACCATATCATTAAGAAAAATCATGAACACATATAGAGTAAGAAACAAATTGTCACTATAATAACAATTTTAACATTGTTTAAAATGTATAGAATATTTGTTTACTAATATAAATATTATTTAAAAACATTATATATCATTGATATCAGTATTTTATCCATATATTTTATTGATCATTATATCATTTTCATCGATATTGACATTTTAAACCTTGTCATTTAATTAATAAAAATCAGTGATGGTCATTCATTTTTGGCACAATCTAAATAAGATCGAATGTTATGATGTTAAAGTTCCAACATTAATCTATTCAAAATCTAGGTCAAAGTCGAACCTGAATGTTAAGATCACAAGTGTTTTTTTTTATATATATAAATAACTCTAAATTTTGGAGATATAAATTATTATTATTATTATTATTATTTCACATTTTATTTCACCATGGACGAGAGAAATTACGTGGAAAGATTTCAAGTCAAATAGCTCAAAGTTCATCCTCCCAACTAAAACATTCAATTATCGATAGAGACGGATTTAGATAATATAGTTTAGAGGTTAAATTTCGATGATATTATATCAATTAATAATTAACTTTACTTGACATATTATTTCAAACTTTAGGAACAATTAAAAATCAAATTCAAACTTCAATAACCAAATATGTTACCTGCTTTCAAAAAAAAAAAAAAAAAAAACCAAGCATGTTACATAAAGTATATGTTAGAACATAATATTACATACAAATAATAAAATATATAGTGCAGCACGTGACTTGTGTTGGATTTTTTGACAAAATATTAGAAGTACAGTTGTCCCACATAAAAAAGATTTAGGAAAGTCATGGGTTTGTCCTACATTAAAATGATTTAGGAAAATTATGGGTTTGTCCTACATTAAAAAGGTTTAGGAAAGTCATGGGCTCCAAGCACATAAAAGAAGTATATGCATTTGGTTTTTCGATCGTCCCAGTTAGAAACATTTTAAACTTGAGTGTGTTAATCTAGTTAAATTTCCTTCATGTATTCTCTAGTTTGAGAGTGGGAAAAGAGTGTGAGTAGTATAAAAATTTGAGAGAATGCTCTTGTAATTGGGATCGGGGGAGAGAATTGTACTGTGTGATTGTAATCATTTTTCGCATAGTGATTTTCTTTCTGGTGGATTGTGGTTTTTCTCCGAGTTTGGAGTTTTCCACGTAAATTCTTGTGTTTTCGATTTTATTGCTTTATTTTAATTTCTCTATTATTTTTCTGCTTATTCTTGCAGTAGAAGTGGGAGGTTTTTCTCAACAAGTGGTATCAAAGCTTTAGGTTTGGAGTTTCTTGAATTTTTTAATATGTTCTTTGGTTGCAACATTGTCTGAGCTTCCACATCAAAAAAGAATTCTTGAAATGGGTTGTGGTGTTTGTGAATAGTGTGGTTGTTCACTATTTGTTGTTTTGCTAGGAAAAAAAGCATATACGTCAAGCTTTATGAGTTCAGTAAAGTTTGATGTGAAGAAATTTGATGGAATGATCAACTTTGACTTATGGCAAATGCAAGCCAAGGATGTGTTGATACAAGCTAGGTTACACAAGACCTTGAAGGGAAGACCAGGAAGTGGTGTTTCTAAAGAGTGAAGCAGTGATGGTATAGTCCAGGAGAGTCTAGCAATGGTTCTAGTAAAGGTTCTAAGAAGTCCAGCATAAGCGATGAAGATTAGGAGGAAATGGGTCTGAGAGCTGTAAATGCATTCAGGCTAAATTTGGCTAAAAATGTTCTTTGCAAATGTGCATAGAATTTCGACAACCAAATAGCTTTGGGAGAAGTTTGAAGTAATGTATCATGTAAAGAGCATTTCAAATCGTTTTACCTGAAGGAGTAGTTACACACATTGTGAATGGTGGAAGGTACAAAAATCTCAGATCATTTGGGTATTCTCAATGGCATTGTTTTTGAGCTAGAGGTGATAGGAGTGAAAATAGAAGATGAAGATAAGGCATTCTAACTCATATGATCACTTCCTCCTTCTTATGAACACATGAAGCCAAACTTGATGTATGGGAAGGAAACTTTAGATTTTGCTGAGGTTACTAGTAAACTTTTATCTAATGAAGGAAGACTGAATAGTGAAGGGCATATTTTACAAGATGATTCAATACCATTAGCTAGCAAGTGAAAGAATAAGAAAGAATTCATGCAGAAAAGAGTTTGTTGGGAATGTGGACACATGAAAAAGGATTGTCCTAACAAAGCAAGTTCCTCAAAAAGTTCTTAGTGGGTTGCTAATGATATCTCCGTTAGCACAGAAGATGACAACCTCTTCCACTAAAGCATGACAATATTCATCCTTGTGATTTTTGGGGTTGATGCCCTAAAGTCTCGTGTTCTGTAGTTTGTAAACAGTTTGTTCAAACGCTTGTGTTGTTAATATATGATATTTACTTCATATCTTTTATTTTGCTCATTTACTTGTTTTATTTGCTTTACCACAAACCAATAAACATAAAATCCCTAGTTATCTGTATGTGACTCAAGCATATATGTGGTGACATACAAGTGGATCATGTCTTGAGTGATAACCAAAATAGTCTGTAGTATATGGATATAGGAGGGAAACCTTATCCTGGTAACGCTATGGATGCGACCCACTTTGTGGAATAGTCACAAGTGTTGTGACTTGTCATAAATGGTCTGATCCTGATCATTCGTGTTGGGGATATGCGAGCGGGGGCGTCCTATACAAAGAGTTTGTATAAGACCTGACCATGAAGTGTTAACATCTCGTTATATAATACCGTTCATGACAGAGACTTCACTTCACTAGAATGACCATAGGTAACATGACCTTAATCCTGAGTGAGTTGGGAACTCCTGCCATTGAGGGTGGTCCTTTGATTTGTATGGGTGCGAGTGGCCAGGTCGCCGATTCAAACCTACCATTTTGGGGATTCGTCTAATTTGGGAGCTGAGAACTCAGCTACACAAGATGAAATTCACTCCTTCCCCAAGGCAGGGGTAAGTAGATAGATGGCTCCCTTAAGGGCTGATTTCGGGACTTGAACGATGTGGCGCCACACACCTTCTCTTGGCCCGAGAGGTGTTCACACATAGTTGGACTATGTTATATTGTTCATTAGAGAAATTAGTGGTACTTAAGAAGTGAGATGTAACTACAGGGGCATAACGGTAATTTGGTCCAGTTGTACTTACAAGCATCTGTGAAGGTCATTATGCTCATGATTGGTTATATCCGATGGACACAGAAGTATATCTTGGTAAGAAGAGTTCAGCTGTTGGTCTTTAGTGGAATGTCTGACCGTTAACAGATGGTAGATCTCGTGGCTAAAGAGTTTAGTCAGTTATTCACGTACCGTTGGAGCTTCGAGCCACAAGTCCATTAGATCCTCTGGGTAGCTTGGATAAAGTCGAGAACCAGTATTTGGGTTAATTTGAAATGTTCAAATTGACAAGAGGAAGTTCGATTATATATGATATAATTGGACTGGTTAATTATATATGATATAATTGGCAAATGTATGAGATACATTATTTTGGAGGAAATTAAATATATGAATATGATTTATATTAAGTAGAAGAGAAAATACTATAATAGATATGTGATATCAAACTATAGGTTAAAAATATAATATGATTATATTAATTAATTAATTAATTGATTAATTATATGATAATTAATCCTAATTTCACGTTCGGACGTGGGTTAGTGGGCAACGTCGGTTATGGTAACCGATGAGTTAAAATGAAAAATGTTTTCATTTTTTAATCGTTCAATCAATCGTCCGTCATTCACCCAAAAGATTTCGGAGTGCGCATTGGTGAAAGTAAATGATTGCTCGAGAACCTATACGATAGTCGCTCTTCGTCTAGATGATCGTATATCTCACGCTAAACGATCGCACGCTATTTCCTACACGATCGAATAGCTTCTCTAGACGATCGTATAGTGTGCCGGTTTCACTAAACGATCGTGTACCTTTTCCTAAACGATCGTTCAGTAAATCCTACACGATCGTGTAGCTCCTCCTAAACGATAAGCATTTCTGCTATGCGATAGCATTTTCTTCCCTCCCACTTGCTTATCGCCTACACGATTCATGTTCCTCCTTCCTCTACCAAATTCACCAAAGCCCACCCTTTGGGTTTTCACTCCGAGAATACCCGAGGCTCATTAGTGGTGGTATCATCCCCGTTGCGGTTGTGAGTTCACGTTGATCGTGCTGTTGTAGTCAACGTTCCCACTGGGCGTTGGTAGATCGTGGAGGGTTTCCGCTGTGTTGGATTTCCGGAGTGTGAAGATTTTCTTCAACTGGTATGGAACTCTGTCCCTTTGTTAATTTTTTGTTCCTAGTATGCCGTTAATTAAGATTTGTTGGCACAACTGTATGTTGAATGTATATTGTATGTATTTCGATCATGGTGAGATCGGAGCGATCCGAATGCGCTCATGGAACTCAACGATATGAGATTCTTCAGTGATATGCCTATTTTACCATGATAGAGGATGTGATTTTAGCGGTTTCACAAGTTTGCACACGAGCATTGACTTGGTAGTTATGTAAGGTGTGTGGTGGAAGTTGTATCGATGGTTGAAGGACTTCCAGTTGAGCCAAGTAGGTAGAAGTTGCACAATAAATATGACTAAGGTTTAATGACATGTGATAGAAAAGGAAAATCTTAGGTGTATTCAAAGTGATCTATTTTTTTATAGTGAAGTAGGTTATAATTCTATGAGATGAAAATTATGATTGTCGGTGAAGACAATGAATGTTGTAAAACTTGTAGATTCTTCAAATATCTTGCCAAGTTGAAATTTGCCAAGTTCAAATATCTTGCCAAGTTGAAATTTGTTAGATTTTTTGGTAAAATATTAGAAGCGCAGTTGTCCTACATCAAAAAGATTTAAGAAAAGCCATGAGCTTGTCTTATATTAAAAATATTTAGGAAAGCCATGGGCTCCAGGCACTATTTATGCCTTTGATTTTTCAATCATCCCAATTAAAAACACTTTAACTTGAGTATGCTAACTCTAGTTAATTTCTTTTATGTATTTTCTAGTTTGAGAATGGGAAAAGAGCGTGAGTAATATAAAAGCTTAAAGATAATACTCCTGTAATTGGGATTGGAGAAGAGAATTGTTCTATGTGATTGTAACAATTTTTCACATAGTGGATTTCTTTCTGGTGGGTTGTAGTTTTTTTTCTAAGTTTGGAATTTTCCACGTAAATTCTCGTGTTTCTAATTTGATTGCTTTCTTTTAATTTTTCTGTTATTTTTCTGCTTATTTCTATGATAGAAGTGAGAGGTTTCTCCCAATACCTTATTGATTAGTCATCAATATATAATTTAACTAAGAATCCTTATCATTACAATCAACCTATATTGGATTCTGTTATTGACACAAAATTGAAGGGGTAGGAGATTAAAAGACACGATTTAATATTTACCTATATAACTCAAAAAGTTTAAAAATATTAATTGATATTTTGTTTCTAAAGAATAATTTAAGAAAGACTGAAAATTAACATTTTTAAATTACAAGAACTACCAAAAAAAAAAACAAGACTTAATCCTAAAATTGATTAAAAATCTAATTATGTGAATATTTCATTACTACCATTACTACGGCATGTTTTACAATTTTACATTTGTTATGAAAATTTCCATGAGAATGTTGGGAATGTTTATAAAAACCATGAAAATTGATCAAAATTATTGAATTGGTTAAAGAAACTATGATTATAGTTCAATTAGAATATAATTCACCATTTTAAATAGGGTGGTTATCAAATATAAAAAAATAATCAAAATATTTATAAAATATAACAAAATTTTAGAACTATCAATGATAGACGCCGGTAAACACTGATAGACTTCTATCAGCATGAATCAGTAATATTTAATAGAAGTCTATCAATATTTATTATTGATAGTTCTAAAATTTTGCTATATTTTATAAATATTTTCAACAGTTTTACCCTTTTGAATAATTTCTCTTTAAATAATCATATCTAATAATTGAAACAATAATATTTATAAGTAAATATATATTATCCTAAAAAGTGCCTAACTTCTATTTTTGGACGATATGTCCAAATACATTATGAAAGTGCCTAACTTCTATTTTTGGACGATATGTCCAAATACTAATTTCATAATTCCAAATATGTCCCCTAATTCAATTACTTATTATTATTTTTTTAAAATATACATATATATTAGTCATCTCCACCACCCCCACACACGTTAACTACATTATTATTTCATTAATTCATTTTGTATTAATTAGTTTTCATTTAATATATTTTTATTTCCACTCACCACTTTTCCCTAAAATATCTCTCAACCTCTCTTTCTCCATTTTCATTTATTCGGTGGTTACATCTTTATAATTCTCCACCATTTTCAATTCATCTTCATTCTCTATACTTATGCATTTATGATTATTTATTTGTTAGTTTTATTATTCCTCTAAGACAACTAGCCATCCACTTATCTTCTAATCGTTTTAATATCGGATAAGACTCTTTATTTCATTTTTTAAAATTTTCATTTAATTTGTTTTCTATATAAATAAACAAATTATTTTGTTCTTGAGAGTTTTTCTAATACTATGGAAGTATCATATTTTCTTTATTCACACAATAAATTTATCGTCATAAATATTTGTAGATCTATCCCACGCTAATGTTAGTAGATTCCCTCCTATTTTAAAAAACGTGTAGATATGACATACATTAAGTGAAGGTATTAGATAGTATAAAAAATTGTCTATAATACCATAGTATAGGCAATTTTCCCTTAATAAGTTCATTGCTAAATAAATCTTTTTCTTTTGTGTCAAATTGATTGATTCAAGGTATCTTTTTTTTCTTTTTCGTTTATTTCAACATTTAAATACTCTCCTTACTTTGTAAATTTTCTTTTTTACCTTTCTTTTTAGACCACAATTAGAATTATAATAGTTTGTTTTAAATACCATTTTAAATTTATATTGTTATATATTATTGTGAAAGTGTGGCCGTAATGAAAATTTGCTAATACGGCCTATGGGATCGGGAACTCTTTCAAAATAAATGGAGTTTTAAAGCCATTGTTATTTTTCAAAAGAAAAAATTTGTTGGAAAGTATAAACAAACGAGAACTTTTAGATGTGATGACACTCCTTGTTACGAATGAAGAAATAATTTTACATTTGTATTTTTTTCTAATATTAAGCCCAAAATTATAATTATCACTAATTTTTAATTTTTATTTTAAATTATTCTTAAAGGTTATTTGGATCACATATATCGTTTCATGAGTATACATATTAAATATCTGAAATTTAAATGTTTGGATTTTAAATATTTGGAATAACTAATTTATGTGTTTGGAAGCTAAATGA